>NW_027527955.1:1706017-1706321 GCF_008692635.1 Crocuta crocuta
CGACCCCCCGGCAGCCCGCCTGCCGTCGGGCGCCCCGTCGCCGTCCCCACTCGTTACCGGGGACGTGGCCAGCGACGGCTACAACAACGTCTTCCGCGACACGGAGGGGCTGCGCGAGCTCGGGGTCACCCACTACCGCTTCTCCATCTCGTGGGCGCGGGTGCTCCCCAATGGCAGCGCCGGCGCCCCCAACCGCGAGGGGCTGCGCTACTACCGGCGCCTGCTGGAGCGGCTGCGGGAGCTGGGCGTGCAGCCCGTGGTCACCCTGTACCACTGGGACCTGCCCCAGCGCCTGCAGGACGCC
>NW_027527955.1:1706582-1769589 GCF_008692635.1 Crocuta crocuta
CGACCACTTCAGGGATTACGCCGAGCTCTGCTTCCGCCACTTCGGCGGCCAGGTCAAGTACTGGATCACCATCGATAACCCCTATGTGGTGGCCTGGCACGGCTATGCCACCGGGCGCCTGGCCCCTGGCATCCGGGGCAGCGCGCGGCTCGGGTATCTGGTGGCGCACAACCTCCTCCTGGTGAGTTCGGGGGGCCAGGCAGCGGGCCACGCGGGGCGAGGGCCTCTGGAGATGCCAGGGGCGAGTCGGGGGCCTGCGCGTCCAGCGCCCGAGGAAGTCGCATTTGAACACATTCCTCAGGTCACCTAGGATTCGCATCTGGGGCGGGAGCTGAGCAGCTGGGGCAGCTGGGAAGCCAGGCAGTTGGGAATGGGGAGAGAGAAAGGAAAGTTCCTTTCTCTGAGGGTAGGGGAATGCCTAGAGGTGAGGTGAGGACCATTTCCCAATAGTAGCTAAGGGGGGAGTGAGCTGGGTGGATGAAAGAAACAGGTTTGTTAGGAAGACGTTCAGATAACATTGGTCTTTGCTAGAGTTTGTGATGTCAAGAGTTCAGTGTTAATCCAATAAGATCTGCTGTGTGTGTGTGTGTGTGTGTGTGTGTGTGACAGAGAGAGAGAGAGAGAGAGAGACCCATGTTCAAACTGCAGCAAATGCAAAGGTGTCAAAATGACATTTCCTGGAGAGCTGAGCTTAAACTTTCTTTGGAAGTTCTTTCTGTGACAGGCAGAATTGCATCTGTCAACCATACCAGTCATCAGGGTGTGAAGACCCCTTAGACAATCTTAAACACAGCCAGCCATAAAAACACAGAAGCAGCTTCAGGATGACATAGATGGTGTTCTACAACAGTATTTGCAAGATCCTTTCTCCAATTCAAAGGACTCCTTGGCGATGAGATTATTACTAGCCTGACACAATTGATTTTGACACCCTTGTGCAAAAGGCTCAGTACATTTTGACAGCAGGAATTCTTGATATGCCATGATCAAGTTGCCTCTCAGTTCTTCCTCCTAGTTCTTCACTCAGTGCTCAAGATTTTAGGTCCCACTGATTTGAAGGTTGCTTTATAATGATGTTAGTTGTTGGTACAGTTTGGACAGTTTTGTACCAGGAGAGAAAGAATTCTTTATGTATATGTGCAAACATTTTAATAAAAGTGTTTACATGTCTGACTTCTGGTACTGTATTTTGGTGACTTGTGGGCTTACTGAAGACCTATTTTAAATTGAGAATTAAGCTGCAGATTTTGAACAAATTCAGGATGAGAACCACTTCTACACACTTTTAATTGAAGCCATTGAGGCAGAACAGGACTGGATTATTGAGGTGACTTAGCACTCTGAGCTCCTGGTAATGTTTTAATAATGGCTAAAGAAGATTGTACGTCAGCTCCTGTTTGCTATGGCAGATCATAGGGGAGTGCTGGATTTGCTTGACAAAAAAACTGTGATTTCAGACTGATACATATTTTTTTCCACTAAGATGCTTTGGAGCAATAGTAAGCAACTCTTTCAGTCTATCAATTCTTTTAAGGAACCAAAATAACTTAAACACCACCTGTTTATTGTTGGCGGCAGAAAATGTATGGGAAGAACTGGTCCCTCTTTTGAAAAAGGCATAAGGAAATTTTAGTGCATACCAGAAACAAGAAATTTGTAGACCAGCTGGAGGACCCAACAGAGCATTCCTGCAAAATCACCGCTTTAGATTTAAATCATACAAGTTCTAGTTGGAGTGCATGTAATAAGCTCTGCATGTATACAGAAAGTTATCCATTTTTATTGCAGTGACTTACATGATCATTTCATGTATAAAATCAGGAATGGGGACTGAAGGAGCTTTCTGGTACTCTGGTATTTGAAATGGTCAACATGCTTTTGATCCTTGGTCCTACTCTTGGCCCTCTGATTAACTTTTCAGTTATATTTTTATGTCTTTAAACAACAACAAAAAAAACCTTGACAAACACTAACCATCCTTCCCAGAAACACAGTGGACTTTGTATTCATAAGAAATTAGTTAACAGGTGGACACTTCGGTTTGCTGATGCTGCAAACAAAATGCTAGTTGCTGTAAAATATTAATTTTGCTTTCAAATTTCTTTGCTTTGGAATGTAGTCATTCTTATATACTATGAAGAAACAACTTGTCATTACCAAAAACAGTAGCTTAACTTTTTCATGTGAGATATTTTCATTCTGTTTTCAATGTTCTTTCTTGGTGGCTGTGTTAAGGAGAGAGAGGTAGGGAAGTTTGGACCTTATTTGAAATGATAAAACATATTGTGCATATATGGGTAATAGAACATTTCAGCCAGGGCTTAGATGTTGCTGTTAAGGCCACTAAGCCCCTAGCATATTCTTTTGCACTTGAGGGTCTGATGCTGGTGAAGGAGGAAGCTGGCCAGCACCCCTTCCCTGCCCCATTCTGTGCTTCCACTAATTTACAGCCTCCCCTACGGAGGCTGGGGATTTGAACCAACCTTCTCCCCTAGCTGCCCTGCTCCTGCCCCCATGCTAACCCCAAGATTCAAGAATCATTGTCTGATGGCCTTGAGAATGGGAGGCAGGCCAAACAAAGAGCAGGTTGAATAATGGGGGAATCTGCTCAAAATGGAAGTCTCCATGTTCTTTTGGGTTCGTGGTACTAGATAAACCTTGAAAATATAGTGTGTGTGTGTGTGTGTGTGTGTGTGTGTGTGTGTGTGTGTGTAAAAGAAAGCCAGAGCCAGGGAGAAACACAATAAAAGAAGGATTTCCCCGCAGAGCTCAGGAGCCCGGGGTTGCTTTGCTCATCTGAATAACCCAGAAAGCAGACATGCCTTTTCTCTGTGACTTGAAGAGCAAGTGCTCTACCTTTACAGCTCTTGCAAGATGGTTCTGAAAAACTAGCACTGAGGCCTATTGTTGTGGCTCCAGCCCCAGCAGTGCCTCTGAGTTTGTATTCTGCCCATGGGTTTCTGAGAGCACCAGGACCAAGCTGAAGGTATGCGAGGGCCTCCCACGTGGGAGTCTTGCAAATGTTTGTATGGGGAACCTGTGGAAAAAGAGACCACCTTTCACTTAAGGAGGTGAGACTAAGTGAGAACACCTTGAATGCTAATGGGAAGAACAGACATGACTGGTATTGAGCAGGCTATGCATTAACATCAGTGCTCACATCATAGCCGATCTGTCTGCAGCATTTGTCTAGACACTGTTCTCTCTCGACACAGTTCCTCAGCTTGACTCTCTTGCTTCCCTCTCAGCTCACTGGAGATTTCTGTGTCCTCCTCACCTTGCCTCTAGATACTGGAGGGCCCAGGGCTCCACCATGGGGCCTTTTCTCTAGATTCACTCCAAGTGAACTCTTTGAATGTTCTAGATCCTGATGACTCCAAGTTTGGAGTCTCCAGCCAGAACTTGTGCTCTGAGCTCCAGACTGGGATAACAGCTGTCTGCTCCACTTAGATGCCCGATGGGCAGGCCACATTTAACACATCCCAAAGCAAACTCCTTACACGTCCCATATCCATTATGGCAACTCTGCTTTCAGTTGGTCGGGCCCCAAACCTTAACTCCTCTCTTTCTCTGACATCTTACTTTCAATCCATCAGCAAATCCTACTGCCTTATCTACCTTCAAAATGTACCCAGAGTCCAACCACTTCAGATCCAAGTCCCTGTCAGATTCTGCCTGGATAACTGGAATGGACTGGTAGCTGATGTCCTTGCTTCTGCCCTGGCTGCCTGTGGTATGCCATGATGGACATTCTCAAGGATATCATCCTCTGTGAGCAAGACAAAGTCCCTCATTGATTAAAATCCCACCTTTCCTTAAAGATCCAGTTCACATTTGAACTGTTTATCCTTTTGGTTCCACACCTGAGCGCCATCTCTTCCTTCTCGGGAATCCCACTTTGTGTCATTTCTGGTGCCTCCTACCACACGCTTCCTTCATGTAACCATTTGCCTCCTCTCACCGCCTTACTAGCTGGGTAATTCTTTAAGTAAGGAAATCATGTTCACTTCATCTCTCTTAAAGTGCTATCTCGCCCTTGGTAGGTGCTCAGTAAGTGGCTCCTGGCCATTTAATAGCCTGACTTTGCCTTTACAAACTGATGCTCCTAGGGTTTGCTTTCTTTGTCAGTCTTTCTAGCCATTTTCCAATGGGACAAGGAGTGCCAAATCATAGCCATATAGAAGATCAGCAAGCATAATGGGGCAGAACACGACATTTTCAGTAAGAATTTAAGGTTCATCATCAAATTTATGATTCCATTGTAAACATTAGCAAATATTAAAAACTATAGTCACTATGCAATATTATGAGGAAGTTTCCAGAATTGGAGGTGGGGGAAATCTCCTGGCTGGCTTTAGTAGCATGTAGAAGTGGATTTGTTATTTGGTTGAGTTTTCATTTCCCAAGTAATAGTGGAGGCAATCTATTTGCCAGATACATGCTCAAATTATATATGCCACGTACTTCTGGGAGGCACCTTACCAATTTTCTTCTCACTAAAATATATTTGGTGCATAGATAGAATAATCAACTGGGTTGAAAGTTAATGTATTTTATAGAATACTGCTGAATTCCTTAGTGTGTTTAATCAGAAATAGTTAAAAATATCTCCCAAAGAGCCTGACTCACTCGTCTTTGAATATCTGATTGAACACGATGTTTTTTTAAAGGTTACAGTCAAGTCCAAGAAGAATTTTAAGAATAGGAAAAGAACTAATAATTTCAAAATCATAGCAAGGTTTAACAATGTCAATAAAAAAAGAGGAAAAATACAAACTACTCAGCATTCAAATAATACCCATGTGTACTTCTTAAGTACAAAGTGAATGAGTGTTCCACTGTGTACCTGGCTATGTAGTTAGGCTTTGGCATATAGAAGTCTTCTGAGTTCTATTAAGTTTTCAAACAATATGGTTGCTGTAAGCCAGAATTTTATTATAGTTAACTTGTACAAAATGTGCCTTTCTTTTTGTGAATGCCATTTTTTCAAGGCATGAAGGAAAGTTTAGGTGTAGGAGGAGAATAGAATACATGCCTATTGGGAGTGGATGAGTAAAAATATATAGAGTTACCGAATCTTCCAGGATCCACGTCTCCTCAGGAAGCTACTAAATTATACTTGTCACCCACACTTGCACAGAGAAGCATAATCTACCTTTTGTATACTCTATCTTGGTACAACGTTAATCTGAAGCATCACCATACTTCTTTGCTGCTCTATCTTGGGATAAACTGTTTTTAGCCTTCAAAGACTCCACGCAGATATTTCCGTTATGTGATAACAACAGGAAGAGTGGATTGTTTACTCATTTGTGACTCCTTGAGGCCACAGACTGTAAGATCACATTTTTTTCAATTTTTAGTGCTTATCTCATAGAAGAATATAATCGATATAATTTTTAATGAAGGAATAAATGTAGATGTAAAATAATCTCTACTTATTTCAGTATGTCCTTTTTTTCTTTCTTCTAAATTGAATACTTACAGTCTGCTTTCTCACACAGTGTCTGGAGAGGAGTTTAAAACCATGGGGGAGAACAGGGAAAAAATTCCTGCCCAGATAGGTATATGCATTTCATATTTGTGCATCTCTAGGGCAAATAATACCCTCATTTCATCCAGTGACAGAGACAAAGGGGCAGGGGAAGAATGTGGTTGTATAAGTGTCCGACCTGGAGGTTGTACTGTCCTTTCTACTCACATCCCATTGGCAGAACTCAGTCATGTGGTGTAATGAGCCTGTGAATTATTGTCCCACTGCATAGGCGGGAGCTCAGCAAATAATTCTAGTTATGTTGAAACCAGGCAGAACCAGATATTTCAGGGCAACCAGGGATCTCTGCCACACTGCTCATCTCCCAGGTATCTTGTGAGAAGGAAAACAAAGTCATAAATGTCAACATGTTTTGAAAAATGTAAAGAACTCTACAGAGGTGAGGTATGAATGTATTGTCAATCATAATAATAAAAGCAAAAGCACTTGAGCTATTTAGAAGAGAGGAATTAGACAAATACTTTAGAAATTGTCCTACTTAACTCCTTCACATGCAACTCGTAGCACTCAATGGAACAAAATTTTTGCAGTTCTTTCAATAGCATTTGACCAAAGATAAATCATTTTACATAAAACACATTACCAACTACTTTAGTTTGGACCCAGTTTGGTGTTTGAAAGAAATATACTAAAGCTTACGACTGCTATAATTTGATCTATTGACTAAAGATAACTATTTAGTAAACTTTTATGGTCTCAGTCTGAATATATTTTTCATCAATAACATTATTGTTTGAGGTATGGATGTCAGAACGTCATCCACGAACCATTATCTTTGTGGTTTGATGAAATACTCAAGATAAAATGAAAGTAGTGACACACATTAGGTTAAATATGGTGATTCAGCAAATATTATTTTCATGCCTGTAGTGTATCTTTCTTTGATAATTAGAATCTTAGAAATATAGGGCACCTGGGTGACTCAGTCAGTTGAGTGTCTGACTTTGGCTCAGGTCATGATCTCACCATTCTCATGTTTGAGCTCTGTGTCAGGCTCTGTGCTGAGAGCTCGAAGTCTTGAGCCTGTTTTGGATTCTGTGTCTCCTCTCTCTCTGCCACTCCCTCGCTGGTGCTCTGTCTCTCCTCTCTCAAAAATAAATGAATATTTTAAAGATTTTTTTAAAAAAGAAAGAAATACAAGGGGCCGGGAAAATCCCAGGTCACACTTCTCAGGGCAAACCATCGCGGTGACTCTCTTGGGGTCCTCCAGCTTCTACTTGACTATTTGCAAGAGAGGAACTCTGTTCCTCCTGAGTAATCCACTCAGTTTTATCTTTTATATTGAATGGGAAGCCTGCCTCTTCCATTTAGGACTTCAGTACAAGACTCACCCCTGGTTGGTTCTTGGCCTTTCCAAATCTCAAAGAGTAAGACTAAGTGCTTTTTGATGAGACAGCCTTTCAAATATCTGAAAAGGCCACTTTGTTCTTCCTAGGTATTTTCTCTTCGTGCTGCGGTCTGCCTCAAGAAGAATTAGAGGGAGAGGGACTGTTCCAAAGTCCACTTCTTGCGAGCCTGCTGTGGGGCAGGCAGGCATGCTGTTGAATTCTGAGAATGCAAATATGACCCTAGAGAGGTCTCTGTGTCTTCTCACCCTTGAGGATAAGGTCGAGTGGGAGGTGGCAAAGTTGACCTTTCTATTTCTCCGGGAGTGGGAGGTGGGTCATGGTCTTCAAGGAGCAGAACAGCCTAGGGTTAGTTGGCAGGCCTGTGTGTGTCCCGAGAGGGACCGGAGATGGGTGTAGATGACTGAGGATAAGGAGCTGAAGCTTCTAGGCTCCAGATCCAGATCCTGCAGGGAATAGGGACCTCTGGCTTTATTTACATGTTCTTTTTGGGAGGGTCCAGGGGATGGCTGCAAAGCCACAGGGGAGGTGAGGGACGGTAGACAATGTATCTCATCTCCAGGCCCCTGCAAGCCTTTGGGGGTGCTCCTCCTCCTTCCTGCCTGACACCCCCTTCTCTCCGGATTCCTCATCACTTGGTCTTTTCCCTCCAACCCCTTCACCTATCAGCGACATTACTTTTTCCCTGTCAGTCAGCATCTCTTTACTCAATGTCAGGCCTTCTGCTGGGGCTTGGCAGAGCTGGCGGTGGGGCACAATGGTGGTAGGGTCTTCTGTTCTAGGACCAGGTATGTCCTCCTTGAAAGGATCTGAAGTCAAAAGGAAGTCCTAGCATCGATATTCTCAAAGTACATTCTTTGTGCTTTGTGAGATATTCAGCTTCCTCCTGTTTACCTAATATGGACCAATCGCTTGGCCCTTTCCACACTTCCTGGCCAGGGTGGCGTGTCAAAGCCTCCCCGGACCCAGAGAGGACAAAGCCTGCTCTCTGAGCCTGCAGGTTTGCTCCAGCTATAGTAGAGGCTGTAGCTGGGGGGAGTGATGGCAGTTTAAGGGTGGTGGCTCTCACATTTCCACAAAAAGAAGGATAAGACCCCTGCCCTCATGTCCCTTACAGATTAGTAGAGGAGAGATAATTGTCAAATAATTATATTGAAATGTGCAAGTGCCGGGGCACCTGGGTGGCTTAGTCGGTTAAGCGTCCGACTTTCGCTTGGGTCATGATCTCGCGGTGCGTGGGTTCGAGCCCCGCGTCGGGCTCTGTGCTGACTGCCAGCTCAGAGCCTGGAGCCTGTTTCAGTCTGTGACTCCCTCTCTCTCTGACCCTCCCCTGCTCACGCTGTCTCTCTCTCTCTCTCCTAGAAATAAATAAAAAATATTAAAAAAAAAAATGTGCAAGTGCCAAGAAAGGAGGGGTGGGTAAGAGTTTTGGGGGTAGTCAGGGAAAACTGTACTGGTAAGAGCACAGGCTAGCAAGCTTTGGTGCAGAGGGCCAGGTTCGAGGTTTTGTGGGTTATGCAATGTCTGCTGTGTCCATGCAGTTGGAGGGGGGCTGTAAGCAACGTGTAAATGAATGAGCACAGCTTATGTACAAGAAGAGGTGTGGGCAATAGCCCCTATTGCTGGGGCTGGTGTGCAGGTACCCAACATAAGAAGGGCTGTGGCGGTCTAGGAGGGCAGCACGCGGGCGGGGTAGACGAGCCCATGTGGCAATTCGCCCAACAGGATCGGTTGTTGGAATGGCTGAAGCATCAAGGGAAAGGAGCTGGAAAAGTAAACCTAGAATTTTTCAAGACCTCTTTTAGAATCTGATGGACAGAATGAATTTTAGCTGCCCCAGATGTTTAGGGCACATTTCTTTTTCCTGGACTCTGACTTACATTAATACCGTCCAAGACTGCATTAGCTGTTTTGGCTGTCACCTCCCCATGGACTGGCTTCGTTTGTAGTCAGCTAAAACCTCTGAGATTTTGATGTCTCCCTGTGTAAGTTGCTGTTTAGCCAGACCTCTCCTGAAATCTCCTTTTGTTGTTTATTTTTGAACTTTTAATCTTAGTAAATTTCATCTTCACTGTGCAAAGATATGAAGGCGGTTACCACAGATGGTGGATAAATCTTAAAAACTGGAAATTACTGAGCTATATTAAGATGATCAGTTAAAGGAATAGTGGGAGATGCATACAGTGAAATAGTATTTGGATATTAAAAAGTTTAGATATCGTGATTAAACAGTTGTACATGGTGTGTCGTTAAGAGAAAAGTGCCAGTTATATTATGCTTCTTACATATCTCTGCTGAAAACTACATGTGACTAAGCAATGAGCACTTTACAGTTCTTGGGCTGTTGCAGGGCTCTCTCTAGCCCCTTCCTGACACCCCAAACCTAGACTTGGCATTCCTGCTTGGTGCCCCCATAAAATCCTGTATTACTTCTCTAATCACACTTGTCCCATTTTATTGCAATGATTTGTTTGCTTGTCTTCCCTCGACAGATGTCAGCTTTGAGATGCCAGCAACCATGTTTATCTTGCTGTTTTATACCCAGAGGCTCACAAGGTGCAGAGACAGGGAGCATGCAGGTGTTTGTTGAAGGAATCAGAGAATACACCCCCTCCACGAACTGGGAAAGGAAAAAAGTGAACAATGGGTTACTTCTGGATGGTGGGAGTACAGATGATTTATTTTTATTTTTATTTTTATTTTTTGAGAGGGAGACAGAGACAGAGTGTGAGCGGGGAGAGGCAGAGAGGGAGGGAGACACAGAATCCAAAGCAGGCTCCAGTCTCTGAGCTGTCAGCACAAAGCCTGATGTGGGGCTCAAACCCACAAACCATGAGATCATGACCTGAGCTAAAGTCAGATGCCTAACTGACTGAGCCACCCAGGTACCCCCAGATGATTTTTTTTTCTTTCTGGTTATCTGGATTTTCTAATTTTTCTATAAGCAAGATGTATTACTTTTGTGATAGAGAATAGTAAGTAGTATTTCTGGAAAAAGATGGCAGATTGAATTTACTCACTAAAATTTTTTTTTCTCTCCCTTGAAATGCCATCAAACAGTAGTAAAGAAACTGTTAAAAGACTGAAGGTGGGGAAGGAGTGAGGGCAGAAGAAAAGGAGGGAAGGGGTTGGAGAGAAAGACGCACACAGTGGAGATAGCAGAGTAGCAGCAAAGCTTTGGGAGCCGAAAAGCAGATGGGAGTGTGAGGGACTGAGCAGGCCTGAGGAGGCAGCCTGTTGGCAGCAGGAGACACCAAGAGCAATTCCTGTGCCTGCAGAATCTTCAAGAGGCTGCGAGAGTAGCGAGACCAAATACTTTGGATCCGGAGGAGAAGGGAGTAAGTGCTCACATGAGGAGAATTGGCTGAAAGCTATTCCAGAAAGAACTAGATTTCTAGATCACCCCCTTCTCCTCACTGCTGGGCACCTGCCCCTTCTCCACTCAGGAGAAAACTAGAGGTTACTTTTCTAGAGAGTGAAGACTGGGAAGTGTCTGGGCTGAGGGACATCAAGCACATTCGAGGGCATGAGTCCTATACTGAAAATAAGGATAAAGTAAACATATGCAGCTGATGGCTGAGACACCCCCAGCCTCCCCACCCCCACCCTGTCCCCCATCTTCTCCTACTGGGGTCTCAGAATGCTGGCAGTGTGGCTAACTCTCCAGGTCGGGGTTGGAAGAGTCTTCTCCAGGGAGTCTGATGAGTTCATGTGGGAAGACCTCAGATCCTGGTCCTAATGGTTTCCACAACAGTTGGATGAGACAGATCCCTCTACAGTGAAACTCGAAGTCAGCAAGCCTGCCTACACTGTAGCTCAGAATGTCCAGTCAGGTTCTTTGTTTGTCCTTCTTAAATATGAGTAGACAGTCAAAGATCAACAGACATCTGAGGAAAGCCTCTAACATGAAAGATTGAGACCCACACAAATAAAGCAACAACAACAACAACCACAAAACTCAACTAGTTTTGAAGGAAACTTGGAGAAACCAAGAATATGCAGGGAGAAAACGCTAAAAAAATCCACCAAACTCTGTGTTAAGATACAAATTTCCAGTTATCAAGTAAGTCATGGAATATAATATACAGCATGGTGATTGTAGTTCATAATATTGTACTGTATACTTGAAAATTGCTAAGAGAATAGATCTTAAAAGTTCTTATCAGAAGAAAAAGAACTGCAACTATGTGTGGTGACGGATGTGAATGAGACTTATTGTGGTGATCACTTATAATATATACACATATTAAATCACTCTATTGTACACCTGAAACTAACAATGTTATATGTCAGTTATGGCTTAATAAAGAAAAACAAATGTTAAAAACCCCAATGAGAGTCTGAGAAAAGAGAAGACACTGAATATAGGATATAAGAAAAAGATAATATAACAATATAGTCAGGAGGAAAAAAACACTTGGAAATGAAAAACATTATAACAGAAATGAAAGATTTAATAGAAAAGTTGGAACATAAAGGTGATGCATGAAACCTAATAATGTAGCAAGAAGACAGAAAGATGAATGGAAAAAAAGGCAAAGAGATGGGAGACAAAAATTAGTGGCCTAGCCTGAGGTGTGACATTCAAATAATGAGAGTTCCAGAAGGAGAAGGCAGGGTTGCAGTGGGGTGTTAGGCCTGTGGCCCTCACTGAACCATGCTGGCCAGCATCCATGCTCTGTGCCTCCCCCTTCCCAGACTGTGGGCTTGGTGGTGGGACATGTTTTGTACCATGGAATAGTAGCAAGTGTGAAGCAACCAAAAGTTAAAGTGCATTCACATTGGGAGTCCTTTTGGATTGTTCGTCATGAAAGCTGGCATCAGTTCGTGGGCTAATTTACTGAAAGGTGAAGATAGACTTTGGGAAATCAAAGATCATCCTGGATGTTCTTGCCTCCAGCGAGATCCCTGCTGAGTGCAGCTGTATGAGTGAGCTTTGCTATATCACATGAAGAAGAAGAACTGTCCAGTTAAGCCCAGTTAACCCACAGAGACCAGAGGAATCACAAATCCTTGTTATTTCAATCCCCTGACTGGGGCGGTTTGTTTTACAGCAATAGATAACTGACATAAAGAGAAGGGAAATGACGTGGTGAAATGTCAAGATATTTCTTAGAACTGAAGGGTGAGAATTCCCATATTGAACGTGAGGTACTTGGGGAGTCATTGTAGAACAATGGTGCTGCTGTACTACACGGCCCTTCCTCCCAGGGACTCAGGCACCTCTTCAGTCAGTGGGTGACAGATCTAAACATTGTCTGGGAATTGAACAAGGGATCATGGCTTTTTGTTTTGCCATGTTCTATTAAACATCGTCACGGCTCCCTGTGGAGCAAGGCCACCGTGCCAATACCACGTTATGGTATTTGTGGCCTTCTGGCTTCTGGCTTTAAGTACCATCCGCTGCCAGATCTCTGTTACTTCAGAGTGTCATGGCCTCCATGGATGGTGACAAGCCCAGCTCTGTGGTGGCCTCTCCAACCATCAGCCCTGACCTGCAGAGAAGTACCACCACAACCTTTCTTCGCGATGCTTGTACCACCTCACTAGCATATTCTCAGTGGCCTTGGTGCATGATGTGTCTCCCTCTGGCGCGCATATGAAACAAACTCTAGTGGGTTGTTTGGCCTTACATAATATCCTCATTCCAGCACGCCCACTTCTCTCAGCTTCTCGTATTCCTTCCTCACTCAGCTGTCAGGGAAACTCCAGCATTTCTGCCCACTCTACGTTGGCCATCACTTTTTCTAGGCTTCTCAGAGCCATTCAAACAGCAAGTCTGCCTTACCCCCTGGGATCCTGGCCAGAGCATGAACACACATTTCTGGACGGAGTGCTCCCTAGTCCATGAATTCTGTCTTGTCCTGTCTTTCATTCCAGTTCTGGATTCCAGGACCCGCATATCCAATCCCTGTTGTACTCCTTGGGTTCTTGCCACTACATTCTAAATCCTTTTTTTTTTTTTTTTAAGTTTATTTATTTGACAGAGAAAGAAAGAGAGAGAACCCCAAGCAGGCTCCGCACTGACAGTGCGGAGGCTCGAACTCACATGCTGTAAATTATGACCTGAGCTGAAGAAGTCAGATGCATAATCAACTGAGCCACCCAGGCTCCCCACTACATTCTAAATCTCGAAGCTACTTTGGCATATAATGTCTTACCTCCTCTGTCAGGCCCGATGATTCCAGGTTTTAACCCTAGGATTTAACCCTAGTTAGTGGCCTGTCAGCATCTGAGGAAGGCGCCTGCTGCTGTTTAAAGGTGAGGCTTCTTCAGAAAGGGGAGCGCTGTTTCTAACTAGGCAAGGGCCAACAACCTCTGTAATCCCCAAGGGTTCCAAGGGTTTTGAAGATCCCAGCAACTACTGCCCATGTTTTGGAGTCCTAGGTTTTCCCAACCAAGGCTCTGACCTTGGCATAACAGACCTACCTTAACTGAGCATTTAAACATCTCTGGAGCTCTGCATCTCTACCAGGTCAGAGGTCTGGGGCTAAGCTGTGTGTATACTTCCACTGCAAGAGATAAGGACCTCTCTGTAAGCTACCAGTGAAGCCCTCTGGCTCTCGTACTGAGTCTTTGACTGTTTGTTAAATGTCCTTGGTTTTTCATGACCTCTCTGTGTACAGTACCGCCGGAACCAGTCAATTCCCCTCTCCTTGTGGGCATTGGAATGCCTGGATCATTGCGCCTACAATGCATTCCCCTTCACCAGGACGTTTCCCCATGTCCCACCGGTGAAATATTTGGCATTCGGAACACCATCTTGTGCCAGGAAACTATCTGCCCCCTTAGCATGACTCAGAATGGCACTTTCCACTGCCTTCCAGGAGTGAAACCTGACTTGTATTTGTTTAGGTCTTCTGAGATGCAAATGTCAGGACAGGAGTAGATATGCAAAACATTTACTGAAGGAAACAACTGTAAAGGATAAAGAGGAAAGAGCCACAGAAGGCAGAGCCTTTAGACCCGGCCTTGTCTGACATCTGTGAACGAGAGTGGGCAAGAAGTAGGTTTAGGTGGGAAGAGTCCCAGACGGCAGTACAGGTCTAAGAAAGACTGCTGGCCTGTCAACATAGCCCATTAGAGGGGAGCCCGGCCTGCAGGAATGGGTCTACATCAGTACTCTTGCTACGTTCAGTCCTGAGGGAACCTGTGAGAAGCATGACCTCAAGGCCAGTGAAGTGGTGGGTCCTAAGGGGTAGTGACTGGGTAGTGACTCCATTATGCGCCATGCATTTTCATGGCTACCACAAACATCAGTGAGGGATGCCACTCCCAAGAGGAGAATTTCCAACCAGAATTTTTAAAATATTTCCAAACAGATTTTGATATTTATTTAAACTATCGATCATTTATGAAGGTAAAATAATGAGATTTCAATATATTCAAAGTCTCAAAAAATAAACCTTCCATGCACCCTTCATCAGGAACATGATGGAGACAAAAAGGAAGAAGGGACAAGACAAAATAGTAAGTCTAATCCAGGAATGTGATGGTGAATTGTAGACCCAGGAGATCAACTGTGCAGCAGAACTAAGAGCAACCAGTCTAGAAGGGGAGAAGATTCTAGAAGTGTGTCTCCAAGAAAAATACCAGAGGCTGATGTGAACTTGTAGAAATTTATGCTGATAAACCATTGCAAAGTGTGGGTAGAATCAGCCATAGGCACAAAGAAGACTAAGGAAATGAAAAATACAATTATTAACTTTAAGGAAAACAAAAATAAGAAAGAAAACATAGTCTTAATTACCATGTTTTAAAGCCCAGCTGGGAGTAATAGTGACGTTAGCAGAGTAATGTCAGTTATGGAACATTAGTTTTTTTAAACCAAACCATGTCATCTAGCTAAGTCCTCACCTACCATAACAGGAAGTCAGTGGATACTGCCTAAAGTGTGGAAGTATGGAAATGTGTAAATTTCAGAAGTCATAGGAGTCAAAGGTGTTAACCTCTGCAAAGGGAAAGGGGGGATTGTAGGAGAGTGGAGAGCAGGGCAGGGAACTACAATTATTGTTACAAGTTGCATAAAAATGAAAAGAGAAAAATATTTGTTTGATCACTTTAAAACTTAATTTTGTGGGGCACCTGGGTGTCTCGGTTGGTTTGGCTAAGGTCGTGATCTCACAGTAGTCAGATGGAGCCCCCCTTGAGCCCCAGGTCAAGCCCTGCATTGAGCTCCATGTTCAGTGCAGAGCCTGCTTAAGATTCTCTCTCTCTCTCTCTCTCTACCCCACTCCCTGACTCTCTGTAAAAAATAAATTAATTTTTAAAAACCTTAATTTTGTTAGTTGTAGCACTTATTTGTAACATTTCAGTCTGTAGAACTCTTTCTGAATTGAGCTTTGCAGCATTTCCAAATTTCCAGATTAATGCTTTGTGAATTTTCATCCTTTTGATGATAAAAATGTTGAAAAGAAATAGGGCTGTGAGTAAAGTCTGTGGGACCTTGTGTGTCACCTCGCCTCATCTCCTATTAATCCGTGTTGCGAACATCTGTCAGTGGTAGACAGTAAGCAACCAGTAAATTTTTGTTTCATCAGTGAATACTCTGAAAATATAGCTTTCAAGCATAAATTATTCAGGAAACAACAGTACTATCATATATATTCATTTTTGACCAGTTTTTAAGTACTTTTCTCTCAAATATGAATGGACATCCAAGCATCAAAGAATATTTGAAGAAAGTGCTCAACATGAAACAGGATAAAATAAATCAACAGAAAAGCAAACCAAAAAAAGCAAATTGTGCAGGAAATGAAATACCCACAAGCTGAAAAAAGAACAGAGAATATTAAAGAAATTCCTGGACATCAACAATGTGATTGTTGTTTAGTAAAAAGTTTGAAGAGCAAAGTAAAAGAAATGCCCTCGAAGCAGTGAAAAAAGACAAAGAAATAGAAATATTAGAGACAAGGGGAAAAGATTGAAAAGATCAAGTACGAAAGTCCAACATCAGACTAACAGGATTTCCAAAAAAGAGCATATGGAAGTAAAGGGCAGGAAATTACTAGAGAAATGACATAAGAAAATGCCCCAGAACTGAATGTGAGCCTTCAGCTTTAAACTGAGACCCTAGAACAATGCACGCACAGTTATATAGGGATTTAGAAAGCTTACCTTCAATGTAATCTGCTCTAAGACGCTAATGGAAGGTATGCACCAGCAAAATTGCAGAGCAAATAGGAAGAAATTGGATCCAGCAGAGTGTGGCTTCAATCCATGAGAAATGGAGAAAAATCCTAGGACAAGTGCAGCTCTAGACGGCATCTAGTCCAGATGGAACCAGAAAGATGGAAAGGCCTAGTAGAGCAGGTGAAAATGTGTCCAGTGGACCAGGTGGTAAGGCAGTGAATACGATGGAGACTCATGAAAGCATTAAAACACACAGAATTTTTTACAAGTTTAATAATGAGGTGATTATTTTTACAAAGGCAAATAAAAAACTGTCCAAAAAAGTTGGTGGGGTGGGGACAGGGGGGATATTGTTGGTGTCCTATTTGGCTTTGCAATGAACAATTATTAATATAGGAACCTTGATATAAGTACTGATTAATGGTTTAAACAAGAACAGACATTTGGGAGAAAAAAGAAAGAGAGTTGGGGAACGTAAAAGTGCCATCTCTTCATTATCATGATGCATTATTACATTTTCGAATAAGCAGGTTATTTAGGACTATGATGGAAATGACTAGAAGAAACCAGCTAAAGTTAACTGTGGCTGCCTGCAGGGAGCAGGAGAGGGCGATTGAGAAGGGGTGGGGAAAACACTGGTTTTCATGGTAAGCCTTTGGTGCTCTTTGATTTCAAGCTACAAAAATGGATTTAGGTAATTAAAATAATTTTTTAAAACCTGTACCACTGAATAACGCTTTATAGAACTTGAAGTGCTTTTGTGTATTGGGGGTGGGGGGGGCAGGTAACTTAGTTGAGAGGCTCAGAGTCTGACTGACTTTTCGGTGGCTGCCAACTGGGATCAGAACCCAGCTTTCCTGAACCAGTTCCCAGTGTGCATTCCATTACTCCATGCTGCCTTGGCACAGTTTCATCTGGGAGTGTGTAGTGAATGTCTAGACCAAGAGAAAGTTCTCTTCTTGTCCACATATTAGCACTCTGAAATGGAGGAGAATGTGAGCCCTAAGTTTTCACCAGTATTTTTTATGTTCATTAAATATCTAGAGACTCACCATTACTAATATTTAAAAAAAAAAACCACTAAACCATATGCATCAGTTCCACTTATTATTGCTATGTCATACCCTAAGACTTACTGGCTTCCACATTGTGGGTCAGGATTTGGGAAGTTTTCTCTGTAGTCATGTCACTTTGACTGGGTTGGGCTCTTGCATGATGGGCAGTTAGTGCAGATAGTTTGTGAGCCTCAGGTCAGTCAGGTTTATTACATGGAAGCTAGCTTCTGCTTTGCAAGCACCCCAAGAGACCCAACTAGAAGGAAGTGGTGTCATGTCTGTCAGATCAGTCACAACCCCTGCGAAGTCAAGGGGAGGGACCACAGACCCCTCAGGGGGAGGAGTGGCAAGGTCACATTGTATTGGATCATGGGGGATGTTCTGTCTTTGAAAAATATGAGTTGTCACACATCACAGGCTTTCCAGCTCACAGTGATCTGTCTGAAATGGCTTTTTCCATCTCCCCAGGACCTACACATCTTTCAATATATGGTTTGGAAATTACCTCCTACATGAAGACCTCTCCACAGGAAGGAGTCTTCCTTTTCTCTGAAGCTCCATTGTATTTTTTTTTTTAAATCCTTCCTATGGCGCTTTCATTTTCTTTTCTTTTTAAGACTTTATTTATTTGAGAGAGAGAGCGAGAGAGCAAGTGGGGGAGGTGCAGAGGGAGATGGAGCAAAAGAATCTTAAGCAGGCTCCACACCCAGCATGGAGCCCAACCTGGGGCTCGATCCCACGACTGTGAGATCATTACCTGAGCCAAAATCAAGAGTTGGATGCTTAACTTAACCGACTGAGCCACCCAGGCACCCCAGCCCTTTCATTTTCAATCTTATGTCACAATCTTTCTGTGTAGCTGGGCTTTGATCCCACACTATACGTCCCGCACAAATTGCCCGTTGCTTAAATATTTGCTTGGTGAAATAATGATTACATGATAACACAAATAATAGTTGTGAGAAAAGTGTGTTTCAATTCAGAGGTCTTGTTTGATTTTCCTTTGCAGTTCTAATTTCTGAAAAATGCAAGGAAGCGAACAATCTCTCAGGAGGAATTATAGCATAAACTGCCTATGGCTCCCTCCCTGTATTTATTGCTAATCTGTAAGAAACAAAGGAAGGGGGGGAGTAAAACTATGCCATTTACAATTTGATTAAAAAGCTTCTTTTCTTTTCATATTTAATCTCCTTTAAATTTTCCCTTTCATCACGGAGGAGGGTTAGATCAAACAGTTCCCCATTCTGGAAATACTCTTACAGGTACTAACACATTTGGCTTCAACTCTAACTCCTGCCTCTCACTCACTGTCTTTTAGTTCTGTTGAAGGTCTTACTATTATGCCTTGGGAACTCCCTGGAACATTCCCCCCACGCCACCTAGCCCCCAAATCCACAGAACCAGCTTCCTCATCTGTTTTAAGCCTATGCTCAGGGGCGCCTGGGTGGCTTAGTTGGTTAAGCGTCCGACTTTTGCTTAGGTCATGATCTCATGGTTCGTGGGTTTGAGCCCCGCGTCGGGCTCTGTGCTGACTGCCAGCTCAGAGCCTGGAGCCTGTTTCAGTCTGTGACTCCCTCTCTCTCTGACCCTCCCCTGCTCACGCTGTCTCTCTCTCTGTCTCTCTCCTAGAAATAAATAAAACATTAAAAACAAAAAAAGCCTATGCTCAGAAGCCTCTTAAGCCTGACCATCCCATCCAAAACTGCTTCTCCAAGAGACCTGGCCTGTGAAGGAAGTAGAGAGACCTACTTCCTGGCTTAAGAAGTACATCCGGGGGGCCTTGTGGAGAGAGAGGTGGTCACCACATGTATAGGTACTGCAAACGAAATGTGTAAAGAAGAATTTTTGGGGTTTGGTTTTTAGCTTCAGAAGAGAAGACCCTGTAAGAGCAATTAAAAAACAAAACAATCAAACAAACAAAATCCCTCTGGCATAATAGTGGCTATTGAAAATGCAATCTTCCATTTCTTATGCAAACCTCAGACAGAAGCTACACATCTAGTAGTTGCTCAAGCGCCATATACATGCTAATTAATACCCCTTGAAGAACATTTGAAGATCTCTAGATCATAAATGAATCTTACCAAAGCCCAGGACAGTAGTTTTGGGAGGAGCAATTGTGGATAAAGAAAGAATAATTTTTGAGGGGGGCCCCTGGGTGGCTCAGTCAGTTAAACGACTGACTTCGGCTCAGGTCATGATTTCATGGTTCACAAGTTGGAGTCTGGTTATGGGCTCTGTGCTGACAGCTTGGAGCCTGGAGCCTGCTTTGGATTCTGTGTCTCCCTCTCTCTCTGCCCTTCTCCAACTCACACTCTGTCTTTCTCTCTCTCAAAAATAAATAAAAAACATTAACAAATTTTTTTAAGAATAATCTTTGAGGATTATTAAGGATCACTAAAATTCTTTCCTAGATGTGGAAATGGGGCCAAATGATTGGGTGTCTTCCTGAGCTGAGGCCGGTAGGTAGCCTACCTGGGTTAATCCCATTCTCTGATCTTGATTTTCTGGTGGGTCTTTGCTTGATTTGTTGTTTACTACGCATTGGGGTATTTTAAGTTCTGTGAGGGTAGATGTTAATGGAAATGATTGTTACCCAATAAGAACACATATGGATTTTGCCCTACAGAGATGCCAAAGGAGACTAACACCACAATATGTTTAATGGGGGAACAAATGAAAGATTCTTGTGAGCGCCAACCAAGAAAATGGATCTCCTCTCTTTGGCACTCAGACCACCCTTATTTTGTTCTAAATTTTCTGTACCACTTACCACCTTCTAACGTTCTTTAGTCATGCTCATTATATTTGCTCTTTATTATCTTTTCGGCTAAAATAGAAGCTCTGTAAGGGCAGAAATTTTTGCCCAATTTGTCCTATGCTGCCTCCCCAAAATGCTAGAACTGAGCCAGGCAGGTAAATAAATACTTAGCATATAATACATATTATATAATAAATAAATTTACAGGCAGCTCAATAAATAGTTGCAGAATACGAATATCCGTTAACTTAGACCAGTGATTTTCAAGTGCTTGGATTTGACCCACGGTAAGAAAATTGACATTTTCACAACTGAAACAGAATTTTTATGAAGTAATGCTTACCTACCCTTACCACACAGCGTACTCTGATAATTTCTAATTAGTGCTAGTCTAGATTTTCCAAATTGCTGTGGCTCTTCATAACTTGATATCATGACTGGAACCTGCCGTGAAAAACTGACAAGAAACTGCTACCACATAAGGTAAATGGGAAAGAGGGTGGAAATGGAGGGGATTTCTGCTACTGGATACTCCATAAAACATATTTTATATTTCTGTAATTTTACCCCATGTGACAAGGCAGAAACGCTCACAACACGTACACGTCACTTTTTCTTTAGGTGGAAAGTGTTCTCTACCTGCAAGGGGAATTGAGTTATTTCGAAAGCAAAGAGCTGTAAATGAGTCTGTGAACTGATAAATGATCTTAAAAGTCGCAGAGAGAGTCACTCAGTTGACATCTGCTGTTGATAATTCAGAGCAGGTGAATTAGGCAAAGAGGCAGAGGTAAAACATTTAGAAAGTACAGCTGACTATTAGGAGAAACTTTTCTCAGTTTTGGGGAAATTGGAGAGCAGCTGTCATGAGGGTATTATAGATTTACGTTGGTGATTTTAGAAATAGATGTTTACTGGAAAGATTCTAGCTGATGGATGAGCCACAGGATGCTTTTGCTGACTGTGTGATAAACATCCCTTATCTGAGTTCTTTATCGTCTTGTCTCTTTTTCTCATCTAGCCTGATGCCTCCCTACCTGTTCCTTCACCATTCTTATTTTGTTGCTTTTAGAAAAACAGAGTTATAAAATCCAGAGATTGGAACTCCTCTGTGTCTCCAATAACATGGTGATTAATGGATGGGGTGGATTTTTGTCAGAAGTCAGATATTTTGTGAATAACCTAGCATCAGTGATTTGGAAGGATTTTTATAGCAGCATGATTTAGTATTAAATTGAATGAATTAACGGATGTTGATTAGTTCTATACAGATAAATGAGGCAAGAAACTTGATCTCTGATTTATTGATGTATTCACTCAAAGTGAGTTATGAAATACCTTTTACTTCATTTGAGGGAAGTTTATGCTTAAAAACAAATGAATAAGGCCTTTTATGTAATCTGCTTTGGAAAAATCCAGACAAAATGATTTTAGGGAACAAAACTCTGAAATCATGCCACGACCTTAAAAATCGACCTTGGCCTTTGTCTTGCCTGGTTTAAAAGCATGCCTTTATCTGAGTGAGGTCATATAGAATATCACATTTGGTTATATGTGTATTTAGGGATTCTACTGCAAATGGCCAACCCCAACTAAAACTAGATTAAGGAAGAAAAGAGATTTTATTAGAAGGACACTGGGATAATTCACAGAATTGGAGAAAAGTTCCAGGGACTTTGGGAATTGGTCTTGCAGGTAATTACCATGGGGAGGGGGAGGGGCAATCTCTCTTTCTCTCTCTGCACTTAGGTTTGCTTGGCTTCTTTACATCCCACCACAGAGGGTCTCTTCCATGCCAACAACTCCAGATTTAGTCCAGAGGCAGGAGCGACCCTTGCCTCTATACAGCAGAAAAATCTCGGGGCTGAGAAGAATCTCTCATTGGTCTGCCTTGGTCATTCACCTTGAAGTCAGAATTAAATCCTGTCCTATGTCTATTTATTTCATATATGCACAGATGAGTCCATAAACTAGGTAATACTGCATATGCTTTATCTGTAGATAACTGTGATTTATTAAAAGTAGAATGTCCTTTCAGGATTGATGGGCTGTCATTCAAGGTACAGCCCTAGGTGAGGGGTATAGAGAAATTGACTTGTCTGTAGTAAAATTGCTGGTTGGGAGGGGATGAGATATGAAACTGTACTAGTTCTTCTTCTTAACTTGTGAGAGGCTGTGAGGCTTGGTGCTCAAGCTCGAAATTCTACTCATTTTGTTTGCTCAGAGGTCCAAAGTGAAGGCAAGAAAGGCCGGCGGCTGCTTATTTCCATACATGTGTCTTACTGGGTGTCAGGGAAGGTGGATCTGAGGCCCCGGGTACAGGTTGGGACCTGGATGGTCGAGTCAGGTCTTGGGCAACATTTGAGAATGTTTTTGAGTCTCTCACAGAGACTACTGGTCACCGTATTTTTGTGGTTAAAAATTATAATGGGTTACGTTCTGGAAATTATTTTTATGCTCTCTTTGATAGTTGTTTTGTGGAGGTTGCTTGAATTTCCATCTGAAGTAAGAGCAGTTTATAATCCACAGAGCTGTGCTGATAGGAAGAAAAGGGTTAATTTGGTCTACATCCACAAACACTGGAGAGTTGGCATACTTGCGTAACAGCACAGGGTGGCAGTGACTTCTAAGAAAGTCCTTGGATACTGTTCTTATAGTAATAGGTTGCCAAAAGGAGAAAACAGCAAGCCTCTGGGGCTCTCTAAAATTTGTCTAGTACTTTGACCGTTCTTTAGAGAATGTACCTTTAATTTAGAACTAGACAACACCTTGAGGTCTCTTCTTGGGTGGAAGGGACCCATTATTTATGGATACAAATTAACTGCTTGAATTATGTTTTGCTTATGGGTTGCATTTCAATTCTTTGCCGCTGGTCTCAGTCAATTTAACTGTGATTGTTTGGAGGATTAAATTAATCCTTTAAGAATCATTCCATTTCATTTAAAAAAAAATTTAAGGAATGATAGCCAAAAGTGACTCTGTCAATGTTACCTCTGAAATGTAGTTGAATGATTGTTAATACCATCCACATCTTCCCCATCTTTTGACTCATACACCTAGCCATCAGCCAAGTATCTTCACCTAGATATCAGATCCATGGCTGTCGGAGGCCGATTCCGGCAGGTCCAAGGGTCCCTGAAGGATGGACAGTGTCGGCGAGAGAGTGTGAGAGAGCCCCGAGATTCTTTCTGATCACCAGGCAGGCATCTCTGACCTGTCAGTTTTGGTGTCTTTATTTAAAGGTTCAACCACAATATGAGGTCAACGAAAGAAGTTTCTTTACAACAGAAGGTCTTTTGCGATAACAATTGCCGAATTATTCCAATCATAGTGAACTTATAATAGAATGCTCTTAGTGGAAAACAGGATAACACATATGCTAAGTTGTATATAGATAGGCTAACAGGATGCCCTCATTGAGAAACAAGATATAGTTTAAGTTGCATATAGATAAGCCATGACCAAGAAAATAACAGGGAGCTCTTACTGAGAAACAAGATAACATATAGGTTTAAGTTGTGTATAGATATTTCCAACATGAGCCAGCAGTGGCAGAAAGAGATATCAGCTGCCGCTCTTACTGAGAAACAGAATAACATGAGTCAGCAGTGGCAGAAGGAGACATCAGCCTTCACTCCCCATGGCAGGAGCTGCGCAAATATTGCCACTCTTTGCTGTGACTGCCATCCAGAGAGGCCAGTGCGGCTCCCGGCACATGGCCCAAACAGAACTTGATCACTTTCCTTCCCAAATCCCCTACTCGTTGCTTTCTCTGTTGTCCTTGATTCTTTCCCTGCCTCACAAGTCACAAGTGTAAATCATTGACTAGTTCTACTGATTCCACCTTCAGTGATAGCCAAAATCTGATCACTTCTATCTATCTCCTTTGGTCCAAACCAACATCATCTTTTACCTGGACAATTACAATAGCTGCCTAACTGGTTTCCTTCTTCCTATTTTGGCCTTCCTGGAGTCTCTTTGCCACATAGCAGCCGGTGATCTTTTTAAAACCATAAATTAAATTCCATTACTACCACACTTGAATAATAAAATTACCCCCAATGGGTCACAATTATAAGTCTTCTCATATATTGATTTATTTAATCCCCATAAGGATATGAACATAAGATGCTATACTTGTCCTTATTTTACAGATGAGGAAACAGAAGCACAGAGAGTTAGATTATAGGTCCGAGATCACATGGCTAATAAGGGCACAGAATTAGAACAGTCTGATCTAGCCCATGTTCTTAAGCATTATGCTTAACCATCTAGTGAATGTCACCTAATTTAGGATGAAATCTACCCTATGACCCAGCAATTTCACTATACTACTAGGTATTTACCAAACGACACAAAAGTATAGATTCAAAGGGGCACATACATCCTGAGGTTTATAGCAGCATATTATCAACAACAGCCAAACTATGGAACGTACCCAAATGTCCAACAAGTGATGAATGGATAAAGAAGATGTGGTCATATATATATAGGAATATAACTCAGCTGTCAAAAAAAGGAAATCTTGCCATTTGCAACAATGTGGATGGAGCTCGAGTGTATTATATAAAGTAAAATAAGTCTGTCAGAGAAAGACAAATACCATATGATTTCACTCATGTAGAATTTAAGAGACAAAACAGATGAAGATGGGGAAGGAAAAAAAAGAAAGAGTAAACTATAAAAGACTCTTAACTGTAGAGAATGCATGAGCAACTGAGGATTGCTGGAGGGGAGGTGGGTGGGCGATGGGCTAAATGGGTGATGGGCACTTGTGACGAGCCCTGGGTGTTCTCTGTAAAGGATGAATCACTAAATTCTACACCCGAAACCAATTTTACCATATATGTTAACTAACTAGAATTTAAATAAAAACTTGAAAAGAAAAAAATAAATCAAAACTCCTCACTGTCCCCTATCAGGCCAACCTGGGCCCAGCCTGAGGCAGGTTCGCCTCGCCAAGAAGCAGACCTTGAGCCAAGAGGTGCTTGCGAGAGAAGTCAGTGAAGGCATGAGAGCAAAACCAGGGAAAGGGAGAGGACAAGCTACGTTGCCATTTCAGCTTGATCCCTTGCGGGTCCTCTGGACTGTCCGTTGTATCCCACAGTTGCCGTTCAGGTGGACTTTTGAACTCCCACACTTGTCTGTCATTGGCAAGAGGCCCCTTGGTTGGGGGTGGGGGTGGGGGCTAAATGCCTAGTCTGATCTCCTCTTTAAGGAGAGTCTCCCTTTGCTTTCTGTATGGTTTGCCTGCAGCCTGCCACATTCCCACAGGACCCACAGATCTTTCCACTTGCCCCATCCTTTACCCAGAATGCTTTTTCCCTCCGGGTCTTCTTTAGCGCCCTTCCTTTGTCCTGTTATTGATAGACTTCTCCTCAAACATCCCTGATCAAAGAAGCCTTTCATACTATACTCCCCCATCCTGATCCCTACAACCTCCTATTCTCTTACTCAGCTTTACTCCAAGGACCTCTCCTCCTCCCTAGAATGTAAGCTGCGTGAGATCAGAATCCTATTTTGAATCCTATTGATTTCTAGAAACTTAGAAAAGTGCCTAGGACATTTGTTGAATGAATAAATGAGTGATAGAATAAATCAGTATTGATCCCTTTAATTAAAAGCCACATAACTACGAATTAAAAAAATTTTTTTAATGTTTATTTATTTTTGAGAGACAGAGTGTGAGCAGGGGAGGGGCAGAGAGAGAAGAGGAGACATAGAATACGAAGCAGGCTCCAGGCTCTGAGCTGTCAGCACAGAGCCNGTCGGACGCTTAACCGACTAAGCCACCCAGGCGCCCCTCAACTGCAATTTTTTTAAAGTGACAAATTACTAATGTGGTTTCAGAAATAAATTTGTGTTTCAGAGAAAATCAGTTTTCTCTTGCCATGTAAATCCTAGATAATTCAATTTCTGTCCCTGAAATAGCTTTGCTTATGACTAAGGCTTTCTTTCTTTTTCTATAGATCATTAAAATTGATGCACATATTTTAATGTACACTTTGATAAATTTTGGCAACAGCATACACTTGTGTATGAAGATCAGAACATTCCCAACACCCCAGAGTTTCCTGGTGACTCTTTCTTTTTTTCTTTTCTTAACGTTTATTTATTTTTGAGAGAAAGAGAGAGAGAGAGAGAGAGGGAGGGACCAGGGAGGAGCAGAAAGAAAGGGAGTCACAGAATTCAGTGCAGGGTCCAGGCTCTGAGCTGTTAGCACAGAGCCCAGTGTGGAGCTTGAACCCACGAACTATGAGATCATGACCTAAGCCTAAGTCAGACGCTTAACCAACTGAGCCAACCAGGAGCCCCCTTTGTGACTCTTTCTCATCAATTCTCTTCCACCGTAGGCAACCACTGTTCTGATTTCTACCACAGCAGACTAATTTTTGAATTTTATGTGAATGGAATCAGGCAACCACACACATGTATTCTTTGTGTTTTGGTTCTTTTACTATACATAATATTTTTGAGATTAATCCATACTGTTGCATTAAACAGCAGTTCATTCTTTTTGTTGCTGAGTAGTATTCATTGTATAAACAGACCAGTGTTTATACATACTCCTATTGATGGAGATCTGTGTTATTTTCAGTTTTTTTGCTATTGTGAATAATGCTACTGTAAGCACCCTTGAACCATTCACTTTTGTAAATTTTTATCTTCATATTGTGTCTTTTTGTGGACTTATTTTGTCATTTCTTTTGGGTAAATAGCTAGGTGTAGAATTCTGAGTTACAGAGAAACCCCATGTTTAACTTTATAAGAAACTGCCAAATTGTTTTCCAGAGTGGTGGTACTATTTACACTCCCAGCAGCAATGTATGAAAGTTCCAGCTGCTTTTCATCCTTGTCAGAATTCGTTGTCAATCTTTTTAACTGTGGCATTCCAGTGCATGTGACAGCTCATCATGGTTTTAATGTGCATTTCCCTGATAATGTTGGCGTTGATACCTTTCCATGTGCTGACTGATCATAGGTGTAGATCTGTTGTTCGTGGTGGGGATAGGGTTATTTCTTTTTTGTTGTTGTTGTTATGAATTGATAGGATGTTGGTATTTATTTTGAATATACTTCTTTTGTCAGATATACATATATTTTAAATGTTTTATTTATTTCTAGGAGAGAGAGAGAGAGATAGCATGAGCAGGGGAGGGTCAGAGAGAGAGGGAGTCACAGACTCTGAAACAGGCTCCAGGATCTGAGCTGGCAGTCAGCACAGAGCCCGACACGGGGCTTCAACCCACGAACCGTGAGATCATGACCTAAGCGAAAGTCGGACGCTTAACCAACTAAGCCACCCAGGCGCCCCACAGATATATATTTTTTATACATATACATATTTCTTCTCAGTACTTAGTCTTTTTGGTTAACTTTTTTGAAGAGAAGATTTTAATTTTGGTGTAGTCCAACTCATCAGTTTTTTCTTTTATGATTAGTGCTTTCTACATTCTAAGAAATCCTTTCTTACCCTAAGATCCAGAGGCTATGTTTTGTTCTGTGAGTTTATAGTTTTACCTTTTACATTTGGATCTGTAGTCCATCTCAAATGAATTTTTATGCAAGGTGTAAAGTTGGGTTCATTTTTTCCCCCATATGCTTTCCCAATTGTTGCAAGAGAGTTTGTTGAAAAGGCTTTCCTTTGCCATCTAAGGGTTTGTTCAAAATCAGTTTGCACTAGATTTATTTTTGAATTCTCTATTCTTCTTCTTTGATCTATTTGTCTATTCTTATGCCAATATCACACCATGTTGAATATTATAGCTTTATAGTAAGTCTTCAGTCAGGTCATGTATATGCTTCAACTTTGTTCCGCCTCTTGTACCTAACTGAGTGAGCTACCCAGGCACCCCTTCACTTAACTTCTAAAATGTGGTAATACTAGCTGATTGGCAGAAACAAATATAAGATTGATTTTTTTTCCTAGATTTTTCAGAACACAGACTTCAAAATCAACACTGAGCCTGGGAAGGGAGTGACGAGGATATTATATACCAGTGTCATATGCCCCAAATTGGACTATTAGTGCATTTTGAGACTATGCAGTATTATTCTTAGAAGCTTACTATGACAAACTCCTAATTTATCTTGGTGATGGTGTGTACCTGAGTGTTTTCTGTCTTTCAAGGTGTCAGAAATAAAATACAACCAGGGTATCTTATGAGAAAGTTTTCCTGTTCTGGCTCAGAAAAATGTGTGTGATTGTCCCACACTCTTTGATCTGATTTTCACTGCCAGCCTTCATTCTTCCACATCTATTATATGTATTCTACTCCAGACATTTGCTAGAATATGAGTATAGAGACATAAAAGAGCTAGTCGATGCCTTGGAAACACCTACAATCTAGACACTTGAATGAATGCAACACGATATGGTGAAGGTCTTTGACAGAGGGCAGCTGTGGAGATACATGGAGTGGACACTTTAGGGCAGAGAGAGGGAAGATGTGAGGGAAGACTTCCCAGAAGGGTGATGTCTGAGCTGAGTTTTGAAGTGGGGTGAAGTTGGAGGGATTGGGAACTTGAGAGAGATGCACCCATGCATGGAAGCCTAGGGGACTTCAGACCTTCGTGGAGGGTTCAGTACACCCAGGACTCAGGATTTGGGGCGGAGACCCTAAGGCACCACAAAGAACAATTAGGCAGGGGTTATTTAGATGATGGCTTTCAAATTACTATTATGGACAGTTCAGTAGGGCCAGCCATCCAGCTCCTATGGGCTATTTTCCTTTTTTAAATTTTAAGTTAAAAAAAAACACACCTCTAAAACAATACATGTATTGCTCTGAAGCAGTGCATGTGTATGGTAGGAAATGAAAAAAATAGAGATAAGCAAACTGAAGAGAATTATACTGGCCACAAGCCTGCTATAAAACCTCTTTTTAACAACTTATAAATCATTTCAGATTTTTATGTACATGTTTTCCTTTAATAAAAGATACTATTAAACTCTACTTACTGCTTTGTAGCCTGCTTTTCTGTTCAGTTGGTATTATACAAACAGTTTTAACATGTAAATGGACGTCCTTCTGTATTATTTATGATGTCTGAATAGTAGTATATCTTTAGTCATATCATAATGTGTTAAAATATGCATATATGGGTATGAATGTATTTGAATATGGACATTTCCGTTGTTTCAATATTTTGCTATTGGAAATAGGGCATAGATGAACATTCTTACATACACCCTTAATTACTTTCCTGAATCCTTGTCACTAGCTTTATTAAATCTCGGTCTTAAAATAAGTTTGTAAGATTAATGTACCTGGAATAATTAGAAAGCAATGCAAAACTAAACATAACCATGTGCCCCTCTTAATTGCCCTTATTTGTTGCCACACCTAAAGTGGTGGCCTTCCCATGCCTTGCCTTACAGCAGTCAACTACTTAAATCTACCATCAGAACATGGAATGAAGGTGAATGAAGCAGGGTTAAGTTCAGTGTAACAGACAATGGGGCCTCCATGTGTCAGGGAGGGGATGAGGGAACACCCAGGGAGCTCAGTTTAGGGAGGAAGGCATCATTACCCGAAGTAGATGCGAGAGAGGTGTGCCTAAGACTCAGAGGGCACCCAGAGGAGGGACATGTAGCCCAGTGTGGCAGGTTGGGTGGGGTTGGGGGTGGGGCACTTCCTGGAAAAGATGCCATGTGTGGAATGACCACCAAGTTGGACTGATTTGGAGAGCACTCAAATAACAGATCAAGTAGGGGTTTGGGGAATGGGGTGATGGTTAAGACAAGTGACATCCAAGAAGCTTTCTATATTAGCTTGTGTCCTCCAGAGTAACAGTTCACCCTTCCTTCCCCTTTTTGTTCTCTTCAGCCCCTCAATGCATGGGATGATGCCAACCCACATTGGCGAGGGTGGTCTGCTTTATTCAGCCTACCAATTCAAATGCTAAACTCTTCCAGAAATCCCCTCATAGACACACCCAGAAATAATGTTGTGGTTTTGTTAAATTAACATTTGTTAAGTGGAGCACAGTGTTGTATGGTGAGCCTCAGTTCAACAACAGAGCACAAGAGAACTTGAAGTAGAGAAGTCTGTTACTCACAGATCCTGAAGGAAATACTCAGCCTGAAGGGGCCACATGGGGAGGTCAAGGCAGAGTGCAGACAAAGAGAGAGGCAGGACCTAAATACATGTCTTGATTCAGGTTCCTAGGCAAGGGCCAGATTGCTCAATTCAAACCAAAGAAAAGGATTTTGGTAAGCCCCATGGGGTCTATCTAAAGGACCCATAAGGCATAGGTGCTGGGAGCAAAGGAAGCCTGTGGATCACAAGTGCTGTCAGGGAGGTCACGTCAGGACCTTACATTTGCTTGTGACCCTGCAGGCTGCTGTCTAGGGCATGCACTTGCAAGAGGGGCTGGTGTCAGTTTAAGGTCCCTCAAGGCTGCCTGGCTAAACAAAATGGCTACTGAGGTGGGATTACCACGGCATTGCTTAGCTAAACCCTTGACAAGCATTTTACCAGCTATCTGGGGGTCCCTTAGGCCAGTCAAATTGACACATAAAATTAACCATCAACTTCCCAATGCTGCAAGTTTATACTTCTCTAAAATAATCAACTACTTAGTAGATACTTGCATCATATCATTTGATTCCCATCATATCCTTGCAGGAGAATAGATGCTGTTCCCATTGGAACAGAGAAGTACCTGAGGCTCAAACTGGTAACGGATGGGGGAGATGGGACCCCAACCTAAGGCTCTTCTAATCCAAACCCCAGGTGGTACCACTATCTCACTTGGCTGCTCTTGGGCAGAATCCCTCAGCAAGTGGTACTCCCTGGACCTGCTATGCTTTCTTTTCCTTTTTTTTTTTTTTTTTTTTGCCTGTTCCTCCTTTATGGAGAGAAGGAATAAGCATTCATGGAGACCTTACCATATGCAAAGTCTGTGTTAGGTGTTCTTTGTAAATTATTTAATCCTCATAGCATCCCTGTGAAAGACACAAGGAAGTTAGTCTCACCTGCCCAGGGTAGGTAGTTTGGTTAAAGGCACACAAAAATGTGACAAGGCAGGAATTTTATCTGACATTAGAGACTATGTGTGTACTTCCATGTGCCCCAGGCCATTGGTTTCCTTGCCAGACTTCCTCTGCACCGTGTCAAAGTATCCAAGGTTAGAGGAGTGGTCCATTTGTGCAGGCCGTTCTATGGTAGGACTCCTACTTTTGCTACCTGCAAAACTGACCCAGATTAGGAAGCTCTTGGACTGCTCTCACTCTTGCCTGGCCCCTTATTTCTCTCCATCACAGCTCTTGGTTTGTCTGGGTGTGTCTATTAGGCTTAGAACATGAGTGTCATGGGCCTCAACTGGGCCAAGTTAGGAAACTGCCCTGGTCTCACATCCTGAGGACTAGCCTGAACTGTTCCTTTTCTTTTCTGTTTAATCGTTAAATGACATGATGAGATTTCTTGACAATGGGGAAGAGAGATATCCGGTGCTAGATGGGAGGAAGATAAAGGTGGGGGACGTCACAAAGCCAGCAGCCTAACACGACTGAGCCCCCCTTTCTTGAACCACATGGGCAAATGCTACTATTCTTCTGATCAACTTTTATTCCCCTTTTCCTCCTTAGCCTAAGGGTAGCTGCTTCACATCATGAAAAAATATAGTCAGTGGAATGAAACATCATAGATATTTACTAAGAAACTAAAAATGAAAGTTAGATATAAACTATTTTATTCCACTGAAATATTTGGCTGAACTCATAAGAACAGCGATAAGATCATTCTTGGACACCTGCACTGAAATGAACCACAGAAGAACATTTAGGAAAAATGAAGAGCATATTTGGCATACTGAGTGAAAGAGCTTCTTCAGGCCCAGGGAGCGGGACAAAATTGGCATGATCATTTTGGAGAATATGAGTCAAACAGAGAACTGGAATGGGGTTTTCAAGGAGGATATATTAGGAGAGTAAAATGCTGATAAACAGCCTCTTGTGTTTGTAGAAAAATAGGGACAGAAAATCAAGGAATTCAGAAGTGAAGAGAAACTTATCTCAAATAACGGAGGAAAAACTCTGTAATCTTCACTGTTCTTCATAAATACAACGAAAACAAGTGAAAATGAGATATCAGGAGTCAGTAAGATTTTATGGGAGTAGAAAGTTAATCTTAAGGAAGCAAAGCCCATTTCATTGCTGTAGGAAACTCCCAGCTGAGAGCTGACTAACAATGGACATCTGATCTCCTCAAAGCTGAATTTGGGTGATTTTTGCTCTTGGCTCGTACCTCGCACTTCTGGGTCCTGTGGGAAGCCAACACTGTTCCAGAGTTCCAGAGGGTGGGCTGAGGTTGGATATTAGAGTTGGCCTTTTACTTTATTGTGCCGATTTTTCTTAGGGAAGACTAAAAATTAAGAATAAAGGGAACATGTGTCAGAATTTTAGTTGTGAGAGATGAATACAAAATATTAAATTGACTCTAACAACTTGAGTCACCTTGAGTCTCTTAGGATAAAAATATATATAATCCTATTTAGAAATTCCTGGTGTGATCATAATGCAGGATTGGTTCTTTTCATGAGGCCTATTAATTAAAAATTACATAATCCAAATTCAATTAAGTAGTAAGATATTATAACGAATTCTTATTTCATTAACTTCTCAAAGTATGAATGGTAACTTCAAGGCAAGAAATTCACATTTTCCACTGGCTATTGCAAAACAATAGAAATAATTCCAGACATGGTAGCAGCTCACTGTGGGCTGACCTACCCCTGAAATAATTTATTGTTTCCAGGTGACTTTCACATTGTGGGGTAATTCATTAGGTTAGGCTTGATGAGAAACAGACACCGATAGAGTTGAATATTCAGATATGTATTATATATTTCTTCTCACAATCAGAGACAAATTGACCATGGCTTTTCTTTTTATAGGCTCATGCCAAAATCTGGCATCTCTACAATACTTCTTTCCGTCCAACTCAGGGAGGCCAGGTCTCCATCGCCCTAAGCTCCCACTGGATCAATCCTCGAAGAATGACCGACCACAGCATCAAAGAATGTCAAAAGTCTCTTGACTTTGTACTAGGCTGGTTTGCCAAACCCATATTTATTGATGGTGACTATCCTGAGAGCATGAAGAATAATCTTTCATCTCTTCTGCCTGATTTTACTGAATCTGAGAAAAAGTTCATTAAGGGAACAGCTGACTTCTTTGCTCTTTCTTTTGGACCAACCTTGAGTTTTCAACTATTGGACCCCCACATGAAGTTCCGCCAGTTAGAATCTCCCAGCCTGAGGCAATTGCTTTCTTGGATTGACCTTGAATATAACCACCCTCAAATATTTATTGTGGAAAATGGCTGGTTTGTCTCAGGGACCACCAAGAGAGATGATGCCAAATACATGTATTATCTCAAAAAATTCATAATGGAAACCTTAAAAGGTAGGATTGGGGATAAAATTCTGATTTCTTGCCAGAAGTCAGAGGAAAATCTTTCAGATGGTCAGTAATAAACTATATGAGTTTATAGATTTTAATTGTAATGAAGAAATTCATTTTGGCAATAGTAGAAATGCATTTATGTAACACCTTACTCATCTGGGGACTTGAGCAAGTTAAATTCATTTTTAAACTCATTTTGTAAATGAGAAACTGGGTTATAATGTGCGAAATAACTTGACTTTCAGAGTTACCACTCTAGATTTTTAGATTATATTAAGGATTAGTAAATCCCAGGACATCTGGATCTCTGTACACGTTTTTAGGTTTTTATTATTTGCACTGAAGAAAAGACTTTTTAAAGAAAAACGAATATCAACACTTTCTGAAGAAAATGTTAAGTAGCTTATGCCTTTAAAGATTTTATTCACTTATTTCAGCAAGCACAATGCTAGGATTGGAACAAGACCATCATGTCAGGCCCAAAGACCACCTACTGGAAATAAAATATTCTAAGTAAAAACATATTGGAGATAAGCCTGTTGGTGAAAATGTTTATTTGTAGAATTATCCAGGTGTGACAGCCTTTTATTAGTAAGAAATGTCATTGGTTTACCAAACAATAACCATTATACGTAACTTATTTTCATAAGTAGTAAACTCCTCAAATGGTCTTGAATCATGAGGCCAGTGCCCAGCTAGGGGTCACGTTGTTCTCCTCTCTTCTCTCTGCAGCCATTAGGCTGGATGGGGTGGACGTCATCGGGTACACAGCCTGGTCCCTTCTGGATGGCTTTGAGTGGCACAGAGGCTACAGCATCAGGCGTGGACTCTTCTATGTCGACTTTCTAAGCCAGGATAAGAAACTGTTGCCGAAATCTTCAGCCTTGTTCTACCAAAAGCTGATAGAGAAAAATGGCTTTCCTCCTTTACCTGAAAATCAACCTCTAGAAGGGACATTTCCCTGTGACTTTGCTTGGGGAATTGTTGACAACTACATTCAAGTAAGTCAGCTGACAAAACCAATCAGCAGTCTCACCAAGCCCTATCGCTAGTAAGTAGTGCTTCCTTATTAGGTTGTCATGACACATTGCCCATTCTTCAGGCCAAACGTGATTCCTTAATGAGAATATTAAGGGCACAATTTGACATTGCACCCTTCTCTCCAAAAATCTTCTTAGCTTCATCTTGCACTTTAAATCAGTCCCAGAGGAGGAACAAACTTAAATATATGAATATTTAATATCTGAAAAGATAGTAAAAAGATAAAAATACTCCCTTTTAATACAGTGGTTTTGGGTGCTTTTTACAGCAGTTGAGTTCTTCCATAAACAAGATATGACAAAGAACTTCAAATTTTCGGAGATCTCAGTGGAGCTGCTGAGCCTGAGGCAGGAACAGCAGACAGAGCCCTCCTGGGGTTTAACTGCACCCTGTTGCAAAAGCATCTCAAGCAGTGAAAACTCTTGCTCCAATGGTTCACTGCTTGAAATTTCATTTCTAGAACTAGTTACTGACATGGTAAGGAAGTTCTTCAAAATGGTCAACCCATATTTATTGAGCACTTACTATTTAATCTTCAATATGATTTTTAACTTCCCAATTTTAAAGGAATTTGTTTTCCAGACTTTGATGGAATATTTTAGTGGGCTCTTATTGGAGGCTTAGCGTGTACAAAGCCCTGTGTTAATTGCTGGGGTTGCGTAGTTGAGAGGAATGCGCACTGAGATGACTAAGCTTGACCCCTGATTTCAATGAAGTCTACTGCTGGGTGCCTTGGGTGGCTCAGTTGGTTAAGCATCTGACTTTGATTCAGGTCATGATCTCACGGCTTGTGATTTAGAGTCCCGCATAGGGTAAGCTCGAGCCCCACTTCCGGTGAACACAAGCCCCCCCTCGGGTGAGCCCTTCTCTCTCTCTCTCTGTCCCTCATGGGATTCTCTCTCTCTCTCTCTCCCTCTCTCTTTGCCCTCACTTATTGGCACCCTCTCTCAAAAACAAAAAACAAAAAACCCAAAGAGGTCTACTGAAAATGATGGATACACAAATAATAGAGTGCACAGAGTATGGTGTTAAGTGAGCAGGGTGGTGATAGGGTGTTGTTGAAACAGTCTGAGTGTGAAAATAGAGATCAAGACAGAGACATGGGTGCCTGGGCAGCTCAGTTTGTTAACCATCCAAATCTTGATTTTGGTTCAGGTCATGATCACTCAGGTCATGATCTCACGGTTGGTGAGTTTAAGCCTGTGTAGGGCTCTGCGCTGACAGCTTGGAGCCTGCTTGGGATTATCTCTCTCCCTCTCTCTCTCTCTGCTCTTCCATCACCTGCGCTCTCTCTCTCTCTTTCTCACAAAATAAATAAATAAACATTAAAAAGAGAGACAGAGACAAAGTGTGGTATCCATAGACAAACAATGGCGTTTAGCATGCTGTTGGATGCTTCTAGCTAACTCATTGGTACAGTAGGAGAGCAAAAGTAACTTTCCCTATACCTTTCTGAGTTCTTTGCTGAGACCTCCCTATAATTAAAGCCAGACTCAAAAGAGAAAAACAAGCAAGAGTTTATTAACATGTGTACCTGATACATACATGAGAGATACTCAGAGAAAAATGACTAAGTCCTTGAGGTGACTTAGAATTCAGGCTTAAATACCATCTTAATAGAAAAAGCTGGAAGCAGAGGTAAGATATAGATCTCTTAGGGAAGAATAAAAAATGTTTAGGAAAGGTGAATGGGCCCTTGGAAGAATAGATGGGAGCCACAAGAGTTTCTGAAAAAGTCTGCCTTGGTCTTGCGGTGGCCTCTGGTCTCCTGTGACAAGACTCGATCTTCCCTGGGTGATAAAACTCCCAGGAAAGGACAATAGAGTTCCTTTTGGAGCATCTGTCTTTAGGGATGTAAGGGGAGTTCAGAGAAAGCCTTTCCCTGCATTTGCTATTGGTTGAGTGCCTACAGCTCAAAATAATCAGGACACCAGAGGGGCCTATTTTGGGGTGGCAGGCCCTGAACTCCTACAGTTACATTTTGGGGTGGCATATTCTGTTACCCTTCAGTTCAAAACAAGTATCTGGAAGAATGGTTGGAAGTGAGGGAGGATCTTGTAGTTGAAATGAGTTGCTGTTTTCTTGTAAACATCAAATGGCAGTCTTTTATTTATAAGGAAATAATTAACATATTCCTTCATACATTTTTTTGCTGGGTTGTATTACTCTTAGGTCTTTTGAAGACCTCAGTTTAAAAGACTTAGTTTTGGGGCCCCTGGGTGGCTCAATTGGTTAAGCGTCTGACTTCAGCTCAGGTCACGATTTAACGGTTATGGGTTTGAGCCCCATGTCAGGCTCTGTGCCAACAGCTCAGAACCTGGATCCGGCTTTGGACTCTGTGTCTCCCTCTCCTTCTCTGCCCCTCCCCTGATTGTGCATGCACTCTCTCTGTCTCTCAAAAATAAATAAATAAACATAAAAAAAAAAAAACAAAACCCACTTAGTTTTAAGTCTCAGACTTAAATCCCTTCTTACATTTAAAAGGCAACTGAGGGACATGTATTAGCCAGCTTTGCCCTGTTGGGCTTGGGGTCTTCTGCCCCCCTCCTCTCTCCTCCCTCAGCCCTAGCTCTTGAACCTCCCTTTCCTAATTTCTCTCCTTCCAGTGGGATCCACAGTGGGTTCAAATGGGGTTTGGAGGTACAGAAGTGGTGCTAGCGAGATGGGCACCCCCTCCCCCCTTCCTCCCCTGTAGTTGTGCTCTGGGAGGGTGGGTCGCTGGTGTCTGTTCTCTTTCGTGACCTTGTGCCAGGCCCCACTCCCTGCTGGGCTCTGTGCCCCTTGTCACTGAGGGCTCATGCTCTGCCCTGATGTCTAATAGTAGCCCCCGCCTGGGCAAGTAGTTTCCGGTTCCGTTTTCCAGGACAAGAAGTTTCCAGCAGCATCTCTGTGCAGATACGTGTTCTCGGGGAGGGGGGCGGGCATTGGAGGGAGCCCCTCCCCTCCCGGGACGGTGTTTGCCTTGGGAACTGGTGAGGAGTGAGCAAGTTTTAAGAGGACAACCCCTTTCCTTGAAAGAGCAGAGCAACCCTGGGCAGATACAACAATAAAGTCCCCACTTTATTTTTTCATTTTTGTTAAGGAAAGCCAACAAATTCACGGAAGTTAGCTAGAATTGTGCCTAAGCACTTATTCCTAAGCGTCCTGTAGTCTCAAGGAACAGATGCCCCTGCCCCCCAGAAATTGTACCTTAGTCTCTCGTATTTATTTGCAGATGCACTGAATAAAAAAAACTGTTGTTTTGGGAAAATTATGGTAGAAAATGCATACATTTAGTTTAGTCAACTCAAAGCTCTGCGAAAATAAGCCAAAGAAATCCTTCAAGCTATGAACACTTTCACTTCAAAAGAGCATGCAAATATTTTCTCTTGCAAAGCTGAGGAAACAAGATTTGCGGGTGCATCACGGTGGAAAAATTCTTCTCCCGGCATTCCCACCGGACCAGGCCAAATGCCAGGGTGGGTGATCCGCAGGAGGCGGTTCTCCAGAGAAAGCCGTTTCCCTCTGCCACGCTGGGGTTTTATTACTTTCCTTTATAAACACGGCACCCACCCCTCCAGAGGAACCCCGGCCCGCCAAATGCAGCGAAACTTCTGCTAGAGATCCCAAAGCGGAGTGTGACCCCTGCTTGCGGACAGAGGGTCAAACCGAGGGACCCGTTTGACCGGGAGTGTTTCTGAGGAGAAAACTGGTTCAGTCCAGTGGTTCCTTGGGATGGACTTTTCAGTTTGGATTTTCCTCCATGGTTTACACGTGGAGGGAGGGTTTTATGATTTCAGTTTTACAATGTGTCTGCTTTTCCTAAATACCTATTTTCATTTTGGGGGCTTATGGATCAGGTGATTGCCAACCATTACTATCATGATCGTCACAGAAAAGTAATTTAGAAAGACTTAAAAGTTATGAGAAAATAGCCCAGTATGGGTAAATGACAACTGTCGTTCCTCTTTTCCACCTTCTCTATCACTTTTACCATCAGACTGAATTTGTTAAATCCTGTTTTTGACACTAAAGCCAATTAACGGCAACAGTCACGGAGTTTTAGCATGTTTTCTACCTACAGCAAACTTCAGTTTAGAACATGATTTTAAGAAGTATGATTTAATTTTATTTATTTATTTATTTATTTAAATAATTTTACATTTATAAATTTCATAAATTTAAATTATATTATATATAATATATCAATATATAATGTATAGTATAATTTAAATATAATATATTGACATATTATAGTTAATATATATTTTAGAATTTATGAAATTTATAAATTTAAAATTTCTCAAAATAAACAAATATTTTGGGAGAGAGACAGAGCAGGGAAGGGGTAGGAGAGGGAGAGAGAGGGAGATACAGAGGATCCCAATCAGAGCCCCTCTCAAGGCTCGAACTCAGGTACCATGAGATCATGACCTAAGCCCAAACCAAGACTCCCATGCTTAACAGACGGAGTCACTCAGGTCTCCCCACGATTTAATTTTAAACACAATTTTGCACTTTCTGACTCTAACTCCCTCAGATTTTAGGCTTTATCTTTTTGTCTTTTTTTTTTTCAATTTGGGAGTCTAAAATTATTAGTAATTTTTAAACATTAAAATACAAACGTTCAGAAGTACTTTGCTTGCTTAACACAGACGAGAGGTGTGTGGAAAACCCTGTCATCTAAAATGATAAAAAATTTCAGATTTTAAAAAAAAATTAAAAAAAAATTTTTTTTTTTTTTTAACATTAAAGTAACCTTTCAAGAGTCAGAGCTAGGGGAGGGAGTGCGCGGGATCGCGCGTCCAGGCCGGCCGGTGAAGCTAATGCTTATCCCCTCCCGGCAGGTGGACACCACTCTGTCTCAGTTTACCGACCCGAACGTTTACCTGTGGGATGTCCGCCACAGCAAGAGGCTAATTAAGGTGGACGGCGTGGTGACCAAGAAGCGGAAGTCCTACTGCGTGGACTTCGCTGCCATCCGGCGCCAGGTGGCCTTACTCCGGGAGATGCACGTCTCGCATTTTCACTTCTCCCTGGACTGGGCGCTGATCCTGCCGCTGGGCCGCGCGTCGCAGCCCAACCGCACGGTCCTGCGCTACTACGGCTGCGTGGCGGGCGNGGCTTTCGCGGAGTACGCCCGGCTGTGCTTCCAGCACCTGGGCCGCCACGTCAAGTTCTGGATCACGGTGGGCGAGCCGCACACCCGGAACATGACCTACAGCGCCGGGCACAACCTTCTCAAGGCGCACGCGTTGGCCTGGCGCGTGTACGACGAACACTTCCGCGCCTCTCAGAAAGGGAAGATCTCCATTGCCCTGCAGGCCGACTGGGTCGAGCCCGCCTGCCCCTTCTCCCAGAAGGACAAAGAAGTGGCGGAGAGAGTTTGGGAGTTGNAGAGAGTTTTGGAATTTGAGCTTGGCTGGCTGGCCGAGCCCATTTTCGGCTCTGGGGATTACCCACGCGTGATGAGGGACTGGCTCACCCAAAGGAACAATTTCCTTCTACCTTATTTCACTGAAGAGGAGAAGAAGCTAATCCGGGGTTCCTTCGACTTCCTGGCTTTAAGCCATTACACCACCATCCTTGCAGACTGGGAGAAAGAAGATCCGACGAAATACAATGATTACCTGGAGGTGCAGGAAATGACGGACATCACCTGGCTCAACTCCCCCAGTCAGGTGGCGGTCGTGCCCTGGGGCTTACGCAAAGTTCTCAACTGGCTGAAGTTCAAGTACGGAGACGTCCCCATGTATATAATATCCAACGGCATAGATGATGATCCGATGGCAGCTCAAGACAAGTTGAGGGTGTATTACATTCAAAATTACGTAAACGAAGCTCTGAAAGGTAAGGAGCCCCAGAAACGGAAGCCCCTTGAAGCTTATGTCACCGAAGGGCATGAGACTCTATTATACACCCACTGCCACCTGCGAAGCAAAGTGCTTGCTATCCATTCCTTGCCACACTGAAAAAGTCCAAAAGAGAGTTAGTATTTTCCTCTCAGGATAACGGAGCGTAGCCAGAAGTCCGAAACCTTAGTCAAAGAAGGGAAAATGCCTAGCACCTGCTGGGGCCCATGAAAGTATGGACTTTCTGGTCTCCCATTTCCGATGGCTTCACAGCAATCTTACCTCCTTCATGTGCATAAATATTTAGCCCAAGTACATCATAGTGGGTTTAATTATATAAAACCTTCTACGTTAAATGTAGCTCAATGTACCTCGCATGAAAGAAGTCTTTTGTGATCAAATCTAATTTAGTTTTCCCGGATGCACCAAGACCGTGTAAAAGTGAAGTGCCGTGGGCAGAAAAATTTTAATAACTAGTTTGTTCTTTTGTTTTTCTAGCCTACATATTGGATGGTGTCAATCTTTGTGGATACTTTGCTTATTCATTCAATGATCGCACAGCTCCGAAGTTTGGCTTCTATCATTATGCTGCAAATCAGTTTGAGCCCAAACCGTCCGTGGAACATTACAGGAAGATGATTGACAACAATGGCTTCCCAGGTGCTGGAACTCCGGGGAGATTCTGTCCAGAGGAATTCACCCTGTGCACTGAATGCAGCTTTTTTCATACCCGTAAATCTTTACTGGCTTTCATAGCTTTCCTACTTTTTGCTTTTATTGTTTCTCTTTCTCTGATTTTTTACTACTCTAAGAAAGGCAGAAGAAGTTACAAGTAGTCCCGTACATTATCTTGTTCATTTATTTTGAAACGATTATGCACACACATCAGCTGTTAATCATTTGCACTTATCAGTGTTGTAAAACTGTGAATTTCATTTATCTGACTTGTAGAAAAAAATTTTGTGGCATATGACAGAGGTTTGGAAATGGGCATAGGTGATTGTAAAACACTGCATAAAGTGAATAGTGCCTGGATTTGTTCTTTCTTGGAGGGTGATCAAAAACTGTCAGGGGGCCATCATTTCTGCAACACATTTTGTAACAAATGTATGGGGAAGTGGGAACCATTCTGTAACGTTTTTATAGAAACTGAATGGCAAGATCAGTGCCGGTTCCTAAATGTAGCGTTTATCTTGAAGTAGTAATTGTAAATGTGGGAATAAAAAATTAAGTCCCAAGTAACTATCTCTACACTGCCATCATTTGCCTAATGGGCTCTGTTGAACGACGTTTCCCTTAAAAAAGAAATGGGCAGAACATAGGAGAGATGACAGAGGTCTCTAGGTTGGGACATTCCTTTTAAAAGCAGTGTTTCTATCAAATGCTGCTAATATTAATTTACATATCTGGTTAATGATGTACTTAAGCAAATTGTAGAATTTCATTTTCTGTGACTTTCGAGGTGCTCTCCAGGCCCTGCGATCCTTGAGGGCTTTGTGTCACAGGGGCCTTGTCAAGGGTCTGTATGTAGAGAGCTTTAAATGTTTGCAGAAAAATAAATATGAATCATGAGATGTTGGGTTCTTCAGGAAGCCTAAACCGGTCATGCAGTGCCTTATACTGTGTGGCTCTAGGGGGAGGGAAGGAGGAAAAAGTACTTATGATGAGCAACAGTATGATTAATTTGATTAGAAGCCCTTTGATTTTAGAGCACTCCTTGCAATGAATGATGTGACCTTTCCTGAGCAAGTAAGAACGAAATAATCACTCATCCTATGAAGAGTGACTTCACTCTCTGTTCTTTAGAAAGTGCCCTGATTTCTTTGAATCAAGTTTTTAAAAATTCTTCATAGGTTCCAAAGCTTTTGGTCTGATAACACTGGAAGATTTATTTCTGTGATTGCTGAGGTTTATTTTCTATTTTTGCTGCAACGTCTGTGAAACTAGCTTTGAAGAAGTTTTGCTTTGAACTTTCATACTGAAACATGCTACTGATTTCTAGAAACGGCTAATGAGGTCTTTTCTTTTAATGCCCCTTAAACAAGGTTTGCTGACTTTCAAACAGGGGTCTTTCTATGACACTGGAGTTGTGGATGATCATAATGTTTGTTTTATAGATAAGCCAGTATCATATCAGGCAAGGTAAACCACGATCATATCAGGCATAACTAATCTCGCCGACACAGGGTTATAGTGTATAATAAAAAGTCTGTATTGTATTATGTATCATCTTTGGAGGTGGTATGATTTTTTTCCATGAAAGATAAGCTTTTGTTGGTATTCTTTTAAAATTGGACTTACTATTAAAATTAGAAACTAGAGAACAATAGTTTCTCTTATGTATATATTTTTTCTGACTATAAAACTAATATATATTCATTGTAAAAAATTTAAAAACACAGAAACTATACGTAGAGAGAAAAAATTACCTGTCATCTCACCAAGGTAGCCACTATTACCATAGCCTGTTTATTTTATTTTACATAATTAGAATCAGATCATATTGTAAATAGTTGTGTATCTTTATTAATTTTTATTGTGTTTCTTTTGTCATTAGTCTTCAAAATAATTTCTAATAATTGTTTTAATAATTGTTTACATGATTTCTAATAATTGTAGAGTAATTCCACTCTATAAATTTATCACAAGTTATTTAACCATTCGTATCCATTGGACTAGCTTCTTATTGTTAATTACTGTTAAGTAATGTTGTTTAAAAGTTTTCTTGCTACCATATTAATTTTCATTCCCTTGAGTGTAGACAGAAGTAATTCTGTCCCTTGATGAAGTATTGTAATAAAGCTGCCTGCAACTGTGTTTCTTTCATAATCATATGACTGCTGGATAAATTTCTTTAAACATGTATTTTTTTGAGTTGACGGAACTACATAGGCTATGAGCGGTGAAGAAACGGGGGTCCTACAGCCAGGGTGGGTGACAGGAGAGGATGGAGGGTGCCTCATGCCCATCCCTGTGGTTGAGCAGAGACTTTCAGGCGCTGAGAAAGCAAAATAGAGGAAGAGCTGAAAGAGACAAAACAGAGATGCTAAAGCTTCAAAGAGAAATGACATCTCAAAACCATCTAGAGTGAGTTGCATGTTAACGTTGAGGCCCCAGTGCCCTTCGGGGGAGGTCACTGGCTCCCACCAACCAGTGTGAAAGGAGCCGGGGTCAGTCCAAACCTAGGGAGGGGGGAGGGGTAGGCTGGAAGGGGGCAGGGCCCGAGGCGGGACTTCCTGTGAGAGCAGCACCCTCCTTCTGCATCAGTTTTAATATTTTATGCACTAATGTTGGGTACTTCACCACTTTGCATATTTTTCTGAATGTGGCAGCTGTTCTTCTGGAACTCCTACACCTCTCGTTCGGTTGTGAGGCCATTTGTGCAAGGGCATTAGGTGGTGCTGTGGTTTCCTGGTTTCTGGGTTAGTATCTGCCACACTTGTATTTGCCCTGCCTTCGCTATTCCTTTCTTGGACCCGGGTGTGCCCCTTGCACTTCTGCCCAGTTCCTTTCCCCTGGGTTTGCAAGGATGGTTTTTCAGATTCATTAAGGACACTTTTCCTTTTATTTTCATCTTCCACAGACAATAATTAGAATCTATTAATGCCTTGGGAGCTTTTCCTTTATGTTATTTATACCAATGCCGTCCAACACAGAGATAATGCAAGCTGTAGATTTGAAGTTTCCTAGTAGGCACATTAAAAAAATTAAAAAGTGTAGAAGAAATAAAGCTTGATGGTATACATCATGTTTCCAACATCATCAAAATATTAACTTCAACAGGAAATCAATATAAAAGTGATTAAAAGTTTTACACATCTTGTTTTAATCCTAAATCTTAGAAATCTGGTGTACATTTTACAAGCATGGCACCCCCTGTGCTCAGTGAGGATTAGCCAGACTGTAGGTGCATAATAGCCACATGTGGCTTAATGGCTGCTTCGTTGGACAGTGCAGGTCTAGAAGGAAAGCCTTGCTCTGCTAAGTCAGTTAATAGCACAATTAAGATACCCCAAATATTTAACAAATTAGGAGAACAAACTTTTTCCGGGAATCTTCCAAGCTCTACAGTCCACGGAAGTAAATTGGCAAGTAAATTTACAATTAAGCGAAACTACTGATTAAAACAAACACTTGTAAAGATCTACGTGGAAGGGAGAATTCTGTAACTCGTTCTGAGTGTTGCAGTAATTCAGGTGGTAGAATTAAACTGCTCGTTTCTACGTAAATCTACAATTCCATTTTTTCTCTCATTCAGATGACCTGTTTCCAAATGAATAGAGCAATTACGTTGTCCTGTGTCATCTCCATTTAATATTTAATATTGAACAATGCTGCTCAAAGTTTCCGTCTGGGAAGGAGAATGTTAATTTAGATGACATGGACCAACCTTGACAGAGAGCCTCGGTTCTAGAGGGAAAGCAGAGGCCATATCTTCTTGTGTTTTGCTTTTATTTTTAATATTTAGCCCAGAGTGTCCTACAAAATATTGTTCAGTAAATGTTGATTAGTTGAATAAATGTATGAATGAGTGATGGAATATGTGAATTAACAGAATTAGCTCCCTGACATCACCTTTGTCCAGAGACACATTTAATAAAGATCGATGGTCAAGAATCCGAAGCTGCTGTGTGTTAGATGTCACACGGCATCAATTCTGGGTGTCCACAGGAAGGAACACAAGCTTCCATGTGACAACCTTTGATGACCTTTCTAGGCAACAAGGCAGAAGCACAGCTTTCCTAAGTCATCATCCTTAGACCAATCACAAAGTGAGAGGATTGTAACTTGTTTTCTTGTTGTTCACACTGTCCCTCAGCCAGTCAGTATTCTATTTGCAAGTACCGTTATAGGGTTAAGTTCTTTATATGCAAAAAAGTACCAGGGAACTTTTCTTCTAGAAGGAACTCCTTTATGTCATCTAGAAATACTTAACAATTTCCAAGAACATGTTGCTTTTTCCTCAGATGTATTACATTTTCCCATTTTTATAACCATTAGAGTTTGGTTGTTGTAGTGCATTTCCTGGGACAATTTTGTTTCATGCATTTGTGGTAAATACCCATTGTTTGGTATCAAGGAGAAAGAGGTCAAGAAAAAACCACGAGGAACCTTGAGTAAAGGGTGGAAAAACTATACTGCCTGTAATAGGACACTGACAATAAGGTGAAATTTGTTTTGTGAGGTAATTGCTACATACCAGAGAGGGCTTGGTGACTGATATCCCAGCCTTTGTTTTAGAAAAAGATCAGAGAAGAAAATAGATTAGAGAAGGAAAAAAAATTCAGTTTACCTATTAATTGAGACAGAAAGGCAGAGAGAAAAGAGTCAGGAGACCTACCTTCAAAATGTCACGGAATCTCAATTTTTTCATCTTTGAAATGGGAATAATGTCTACAATAGCACAGTGCTGAGCATATGAAGCATTCAATAAATAAAGCACCACCCCCAGACATGTTTTTCTGGATTAATTCCATTTATTTTTAATGGGCATAAGATTTTTGGTTAATGGGATATTCAGAGCTCAGTAACATAAAACCAGGGACTATTAGAGTTAAGACAGTTCACCCTGAAGTCCCTTCATTATTTTGTGACTTTGAATAAACATCGTACTAGAGTGCCCATGGGTAACACCAAACTAAAAATATCAATCCCCACACTTACTTAATAATACCAGATTATTTTCTTGGATCTGAATTTTATGAATGTTGAATTGATAGAATTCTGAAGATAATTTGGCAGAAGATGTTTCTATATCAGTATGTTCCACCATCTGCTCTTTTGAAACAATCTAATGACACAGACAAAACACTGAAATTTGTATATTGTTATTGAATTGGTAAATAATTGAAGGCCCATTAACTAAATTTTTATGTGATTCAAAAATCCTTGGTAGAGTTTCTAATTTTGGTTATAATCTTTCCACATGCTTATTTTATGGTAAAAACTGATTAACTTTTAATGAGCTTATTTATTTTTTATAAGTTATTTGCAATGGAAACATTGCTTCTTAATAAATTACTTGAATAGGCATATTTTTTTCTGTTTAAAAATCTTAATTGATTAGCTTATAAATTTTGGGTTCCTTTCAATATTATAGTAGTTATTATCTAATGATGACCTTACGCATACATGTTGTCTAAGACATTTCTACCTGCTTTGATCTCCAGATGCATGTGAATCAAAGCTTTGGCTAATTTAGTTCCAGGTTACCAGACTACAAGTTCTGTAGTGTTTCAAGGCCATGCGGTTGCATTTAAGACATGAAGGTTTTATCACTTTTTTTTTCACTTTAAATTATAGGTATTATGAGTTTCCAGTAAGTAGCCCAAAGGCTTCAAAATATAGCATTATCAATAGACAGGGGCAAGAGTGGTAAGCCAAAGAGCGACAAAACATAATAATTAGAAAAAGATTGACGGGTCAGGTGAAAATTTTCTGTTAGTAAAAGATGACAGATGAGAAATGAACATGATTTTATTCCAAATTGTACCATTCTAAAATGCCCTGATTCTATCTATGCCTTCTCGTGGACCTAATAACCCACCCAAACAAACACAGTGGGGGTGACTCGTCCATCAGACCGACAGTACCAGGGCTGCGGGATTCTGACAATATTCACCTTGGGAGGAAAGAAGGAGACAAGGGCAGCGGGAACACGTGGGAAGGGCCTGCAAGACTGGGCAGAGCCCATGAAAGAAATATAGGAAACAATGACCGAATTTTTCCACATGGAAGACTAGAGCAGGCTAAGGTTGGATATTTCACTTCTACCACGTCAGTTAGGCATTGATAATACCCAAGTAGGTGAGGTCCTTGGGTAACTAGTTTTTCATGAAGGCAGGCCTTAAACAGAGTGCTCTCAGGCACCTGGCTGGCTCCATCCATACAGCATGAGACTCTTGTGCTCTGCACTGTGAGTTTTGTTTTGCTTGTTTTGTTTTCATTTTTTAAAACATGTTGATTTATTTTTGAGACAGAGGGAGAGACAGAGTGCAAATGGGGGAGAGCAGGAAGAGAGGGAGACACAGAATTTGAAGCAGGCTCCAGGCTCTGAGCTGTTAGCAAAGAGTCCAACATGGGGCTCAAAGCTACGAACTGTGAGATCATGACCTGAGCCGAAGTCGGACACTTAACAGACTGAGCCACCCAGGCGCCCCACCTTCCCACTCTGGGTTGTGAGTTTGAGCCCCATGTTGATGATAAAATTTTCCTCAAACAAACAAATAAAGTGCTCTGGCGTATTCCAAAATGGTTCCTTCTTCTCTCCCTTGTCAGAAACATGAGAAGACTTTCCTCCAATATTACTCAATTACAAAGTACAATCTCCAACATACTGTAAGGCCTTGGTAGAGCTCTTGGAGTAAATCTCACAAACTGTGCACCACCTCCCACTGCCATGACTGGGTCTCCTTAGAGTTTTATACTCTTCGAGTTGTCTACACTGAGCCTTCAGCAATCACGAATTCCTACCCGAGCCCTGCTTCCTGAGGTAGTTCCCACTTGTGAGTCTCTGCTTGGGTACATCACGACTCCCTATATATTTGTCTGTCTGTCTCTCCATTTGGGGGTCAGCAATTTGCTGTGTGTCTTCTCCTCTCTGACAGATCCAAGAAGAGTTGCTGATTTTTCAGTCTGTTCACCTTTTTACTCGTTGTCAGGATGGAGAGGTGACTTCCCTCCCATCACCTCTACAGAGATAGAGAAAAAAAGGGTAGAGTCAAGGAACTGCTGCCATGTTTATAAGCCGACTGGGGGCGGGGGTGATCATCAACCCGATTGTGATGCAATTGCAAAATATAGTCTCTATCATGTCAATGGTCTCTCCAGCCTTGGTCAGGAAAACACAAATATACAAAGGACGCCAAGCATCATCACATGACGGACATGTGAACAGCTGGATCTGTAATTCTCGAACCTCATCCTAAAAGCCTGGATGACATCGTTCTCACTACCGTGACTTTGTTAGAGGGAGGTAGGGACGTTACCTGTGTGATGCATGCATGACTGGCACTGCTATTTTCGAAACCTTTATGAATATTGGGCTAACACAGGAATTTATATTTTTATTCATGACATTTTGGGCTATAAATGACAAGCGTTTTATTTCTGGCTACAGTTACACAAGGACAATCTCATAAGAAAGACAAGAATTTGGCAAACAGTGGGTGTTTCAGTGTACTCACGGTGGATGTCCCTTGTTGGGTATCTCTCTAGCATTCAACCAGATATGTCTGAAGAGGAGTATTCATTTTCTTTCCCTTCAAACCAGCTCTTCTTTCTGTTTCCTTCATTTCCCCCAGTCCTCCCTGGAGGGCATTTAGCATGAAATTCTATGGATTCTTTTCACTCTGATGTTTCTAGCATTCACCTGGCATTTGAATGTTTGCTGAAGTTGTCCCCTTTGAACTCTTTGCTTAGACTTTTCCAGACGCCCTACGTGGTTTTCTGGCTTGTGTCCGTTCTGCACATCAAACTCCATTTTGATTCAGTTCACTTCTCTCTTCAGGTGCTTACAATGAGTGTCCTTGTTGCTTGCCGTCAGCTGGCATTTGCTCTAAATCTCCCTCCGGCCTGGTCATCCACAACCTGGCTGAACACTGGGATCAGCACCTTCTAACAGGATTAGGGTGATTCTCTAATCTCTGCCATTGGATTATGAAGTGCTCTATGGCACTTGTTATTCTCTGGAATGAATATTAATTAGTGAATAAACACTTGTGTGAATAAATGCTTGATGAAAAAGGGGTAGAAATTTATTACAGGTGGTTCTTTTTTTTAAAAACTTTTTTCATTTTTAAACATTTATTTTTGAGACAGAGAGAGACAGAGCATGAGCAGGGGAGGGGCAGAGAGAGAGAGGGAGACACAGAATCCAAAGCAGGTTCCAGNTCTTTAAAAAGAGTTAACTTTCTTTTTCCCCCAGTTACTGAGGCTTAGTTGACCTTTATTACCTGGAGTTTTGCCAATCAGACTTCTAGTCAACAGCATTTGTGATGATAATTGGAGTTCACAGTGATTGCCCTGGGGCTGGACAAAATCTTGAACTGCCTTCTCAGTCATTTAAGAGACGATCATATTAAGATGTTTGTTTCTAGTTAACAGATTCATTATATGTATCATTATGGATTATCCATTTGAAAATCATTAAAATACAATAAAAATTATGATATCACACTGAACATTAATTTTCCTTTGATGATCAGTTCATTCAACAAATAATTAGCACACACTTAATATTTGCAAGTTAATAGAGCTATTACGCAGGAATAGTCTACTCCAGTCAATCTATGTATATTTCAAATGCCTTGTGCATCAATTGTGCCAGCTAGTGCCTGACTGTAATTGGCATACAGTGTGATAGTTCATCAAGTTTTGCCAATAGACGTGTAGCAAAATATGGCTCTTTAAAATAGTGCATTTTGTAGAGCAATGACTAAAAAGTTACCTATGAAGCAAAGTTCTTTAAATCAAACCCAGTTCTGGGCGCCTGGGTGGCTTAGTCGGTTAAGCGTCTGACTTTCGCTTAGGTCATGATCTCGCGGTTCGTGGGTTCGAGCCCCGTGTCGGGCTCTGTGCTGGCTGCCAGCTCAGAGCCTGGAGCCTGTTTCAGTCTGTGACTCCCTCTCTCTCTGACCCTCCCCTGCTCACGCTGTCTCTCTCTTTCTCTCTCTCTCTTAAAAATAAATGAAACGTTTAAAAAATAAATAAATAAAAATAAATCAAACCCAGTTCTACGATATATCTTCAAGCTACCTTCGAGCAGGTTGGCTGCCTATCCAATCTAAGTGGTAGCTCTGATCTCTGCAATGGTGTGTCAGTAGCCCCTCTCCACAAGCCAGGGAGAGATGTAATACGAGGTCTGCAGATTCCAACTGGATGATTGAGACAGTGATTCTCAAGCCTGGTTGTACACTGGGATCACCTAGGGAGTTTCAAAAACCACTGATGCCTGGTCCCATTTGCAGGGATTCTGACTTGGTGGGTGTGGGATGTTGCCCCGTGTGTCTCTTTCATGGCTCTAGTGCACACTGGATGGGCACGTCAGCCTCTCCCAGGTGACCGTGGCCCTGGGGTCCGGGAACACCTTCTCCTTTACCTCATAGCTCAGGTGAGGCAGTGGCTTTTTGCTATTGCTACTCCCTGAGTTTCCTCTCTGTCCCTGTTGGCTTCTCAGCCCCTCCACCGCACCTGTAACCAACTCTCTGCATAACATTCTCTCTTTCGTAAAATCTGAGTCATTTCTCTTTTCCTCATTTTGGTTCTCAGAACTTGGAACTTGACTGAGACAGCCGGCAGTGAAGACAGTGAAAACCACTAAGTAAGCATAGGATGGGACACACTTGGACAGCCAACCCGAGTCCTGCCGGGGGGAGGGGGGGGTACAGAAGCCCAGGCAAGTGGGGATGGGGGAGTGGGAAGGACACAAGTTTGGTGACCATTTCCCGACCATTCTTTAGCAGCACAGACTCCTTGCAGATATTCTATAACACAGATCTCATAGAAGGATTTCATGAAATGCTCAAATTTCATCATTTTCTGATGACTTAATATCCTTGTCATAGGTCACACTTTTATTTTGTAAAGTCTGTAGGGAAGAAATTAATTTTTTACATGATGCCTATCTACTGGTATGTAGGGTTGACTAGTTATAATCTTTTGGTCCATATCAGTAAAGTGGAAGAGACCTAAATGGGAGTTTCCTTTTTCTTTTAATGTTTTATTTATTTCTAGGAGAGAGAGAGAGAGAGACAGTGTGAGCAGGGGAGGGTCAGAGAGAGAGGGAGTCACAGACTGAAACAGGCTCCAGCTCTGAGCTGACAGTCAGCACAGAGCCCGACGCGGGGCTCGAACCCACGAACCGCGAGATCATGACCTAAGCGAAGTCGGATGCTTAACCGACTAAGCCACCCAAGCACCCCTGGAGTTTCCTTTTTACATTTGCAATTCATTTTTACCAAACCCCGCTCTTGGCTTATGCTTCAAATTCATGACCAACCGTAAGGTAGGTTTGGAAAGCCTCATCCCAGTTAAAAAAATCAACCTCAACACTGCCTGTTCTTTGTCTTGTGCATGTAGTGGTGCTCTGCTCTGTATTACCTGTGGTGTGCCCTTGAAGCTCCACGGATGGCTACCGTGTAAACAAGAGAAATCCAGTAATCAGATGAAAGCTACGTGTATTTGTTGCTTGTAAACATGGACATTCAAGACTTACTTTCAAGGAAGTTCAAGGCTGATCATATGCAGACCCACAGCCTTTTCGTCACACACACACACACACACACACACACACACACACACAACTGCCACACTCCCAGCTGATCTTACAGCAGCCTTCATCCAACTGCACTTTCTGGAAACGGCCTTCCTGAACTGGACTCTTTCTGCTTCTTTGTAGACTACTTCAGAAAGCAATGGTGATCATTGTACACAAAAAAAAATTGTTAGCCAAAGCTAGCATTTTTGTTTTCTTAGGAACATCACCCCTATAAGCGGAGAGATTGAACCTCATTTACCTAGAAGTGATTAATAATAAACATTCATCAAGCCCCATCTTTAAAGGTGTGCTACTATCCCCATTTTACAGATGAGAAAACTGAGGCTTACAGAGGTTAATAGCATGCTAAAGGCTCAGAGCATGGGAGTGGAGGAAAGAGTGGGATCTAAACAGGCAGGGTGGCTCCAAAACCTGTGCTCTGGATTTATGTCCATCGCATCTTAAATGGCTGGATGAATACAAAGCTTCTCTAAGCCTGAGGTAATCAGTCCTGGGAAAATTAGAGGCTCAGAAGGACCCAGCAACTAATTTAAGTCATTACTGACTATTTAAGGTTAGGTTCACATTGCTTTCCTAGGAAAGGTAACCACCTGATTTACAAGGAGAAGAGAGACAGCTGCTGGCTGAGAGTTGCAGAAGGCCTCTAGAAGGAGAGACTGTAAACAGCGGATTTATAAGACAAATTACTTACGAGATTGGCAGTAAAAAGTGCACTAAACCCTCCAGTCCAAACCATTAGTGGGTGGAAAACCAGAAATTATGGTTGCTATGTGCCTGGGCTCCCAGGCAGAGCCCACAGTTACAGGGCCCAGGTTGAGAAGGACTCTGTGCTTGGGTCAATGTTCTTCTGTGACCGTCTGGAAATTCTTCATCCAGGTCTATCTTTGAATTTGTGTTTTGTGATGATACTGAGGGGCCAGTGCAATATGCACGTGGATGATTCACCAGGTAGCTGTCCACGCGTGTGGAAGGCAGTGGTCCAGCACAGCCCGCACAAGCAGTTGGCTCAGACCTTCCGTGCACGCCTCAAGCTAGCTCAGCCTTCCTGAGGGTGTGGCCAGGACAGAAACTGGGTTCAGATAGGTGGTGGCAAGGGTGGCAGCAGAGGTGGCAGCCACAGCTCTGCAAGTTCAAGGAAATGTCACAGGAAAGACTGAAATAACATTGTATGAATTTGCACGTAAAGTTACACTTACAGGAAACCCATTTGTACAGAGAGATAAATCTTTTAGAAAAAATTATTGGGACAATCATCAGTTCCAGATGTGATAAAATGTATATTTTGATATAATTTCTTAGGAATACATCCTCATAGGGGCTCCTGGGTGGCTCAGTCGGTTAAGAGTCTGACTTCGGCTCAGGTCATGATCTCATGGTTCATGGGTTCGAGCCCCACGTCGGGCTCTGTGCTGACAGCTAGCTCAGGACCTGGGGTCTACTTCAGATTCTGTGTCTCCCTTTGTCTCTGACGCTCCCCTGCTCACGCTCTCTCTCTCTCTCTCTCTCAGAAATAAATAAAAAACATTAAAAATTAAAAAAATATATATATCCTCATATAATATCCCCAGATAATCCAAAGAGTGTGGTCACAGCGTGTAAAATAGCTCCAGCAATAGATGCATATGCAGAAAGATCCTTCTCAAAACTAAAAATTATAAAAAATTTTTTGTAATCTTTTAAGAGCGACCACTATTGTTTTAAATCAAAAGCTATTAAAAATAAAGCTGAGGGGCACCTGGGTGGCTCAGTTGGTTGAGCAACTGACTTCTGCTCAGGTCATGATCTCACGGTTCATGGGTTCCAGCCTCATCTGTGCTGACAGCTAGGAGCCTGGTGCCTGCTTCGGATTCCACATCTCGCTCTCTCTGCTCCTCCCCTGCTCACACTCTCTCTCTCTCCTTCAAAAATAAATAAACATTAAAAAATTAAAAAAAAACATAAAGTTGCTAGAAGCATAGATTTTGATGTTCTAATAAATTTGCTGGAAAGCCAGAAAAATCATACAGACAAACGAGATACCACTTTAATAAAGTATAATCATTATTACACTATATAAAATGATTACACCAAAATATATTTTGCAAATTTACATGTTTATGTTGTTACCTGTGTTTCGCTATTCCTCCTGTTACTCTTTTGTAGGTAACAAAACAGTTTTGAAGGAAAACTTTTTCTATGTTAGTCCCTTTGGTAACACTTTCCCCTGCCCTTTCAACGGGGGCTTTCATTTTCATTTTGCGTGGGGTCCTCCACAGTAGGCACCCGGCCCTGCTCCCAGAAGAAGGAAATGGCACTTACAGAAGAAACAAGGAGGAAGAGATTCTTTACCAGAGTCCAAGTTTCATTTTCATCCTGATGAAAAAGATAGCCCCAAGCGCAGAGAGCGGTCAGCTCAGGGCTGGGCCTCAGCGGGCGCCGAGTCCGGTTCTACCTTCTGGCTTCTGGCCAGGGCCCGTCGCGGCCGAGCCCGCTCGCTTTGTCTGGTTGCCAAAGGGGCACATTAGGTGCCGGACAGCATTACCGGCAGAGACAACCCAAAGAGAACGGATTGTTTCTTTCCGTTAGTCCCGCCTTTTGTGAGAAGTACTGTATGTTTTATGTCTGTTTTTGTTCTCCTCTCCTTTTCCTTCTCCCCAGCATTAGAGCCGGTTCCCAGGGGAGAGGGAGCCGGCAGAGCAGTCTGGTGTCTGTGCACTGGGCTGGATGTGGACCCGGCTTTGCCTTGGGTTGCAGTGAGACCTTCATAAACTACTCAAGTCTTGGGACTCCTGGGTGGCTCAGTTAAGCGTCGGACTTCGGCTCAGGTCATGATCTCTCAGTTTGTGGGTTGGAGCCCGGCGTTGGGTTCTGTGCTGATGGCTCAGAGTCTGGAGCCTGCTTCAGATCCTGTGCCTCCCTCTCTCTCTGCCCCTCCTCTGCTCATACTCTGTCTCTCTGTGTCTCTCAAAAATAAAAATAAACGTTAAAAAAAAGAAACGACTCAAGTCTTTGCTTCTTCATTGGTGAAGGACACAGTGACAGCTGATGCATCTTAGTGACGCTGCTTTTGTGTCATCAGAGCAAATGTCAACAATGGGAGAAAGGCAATTAACATGGTAGGATTAGGACAAAAGGGTTTGGTCATGTAGATGCCCTGAATGGGTCTTGGGGACCCACAGAGTTCTGCGGACCACACTTTGAGAACCCCTGTTCTATGGCATCATTTGAAATTGATGACAGCTGGACCTAAGCCCCAGGGTTCAGAGGAGACCTAGGAGCCTGAAAGACGACAAACCAGCACGAAAGATTAAAGTTTGAACCAAAATATAGAAATACGTCAATGTCATCAATTATGCTTTGTTAAGACTTTCTGCATGATTTTTGAACTAAAACTGCTAGCAAATAAATTAGAGGTGAGTAGTGGTCACTACTGAGAATGTTAGTGACCTGGAAATTCAACTGGAAGTAATATCTTAAAACATAGAGCAAAAGAACAAGGACGAGATAATCAGAGGAAAAAAAAAAACCTAGATTGTTGGCAGATGTATCTGGAAGAATTAACATGTGAGTAAAAGAAGATTTAGAGAAAAGAAAAGGAACAGATGGAGAAGAGGCAATAATTAAACTAATGAAAGAAGAAAATGTCCTCAAGATTAAGAAAGACCTGAATGTGCAAAGTGAAACTATTCACAGAGTTCCAAGCAGAAGGGAGGAAGAAAAAATAGTCACCCAAGCTAGTCTGGGAAATTCTTAAACTCCAAGAATGGAGAGAAACCATTACCAACTTCTGGACAGAAATAACTGGTTGCTTAAAGAATCAATGTCATTCGATGTTTCATATGCTAGATCTTAATTTTTTTTTATGTTCATTTATTTTTTAGAGAGAGAGAGATGCAGAGTGCAAGCAGGGGAGGGGCAGAGGGAGAGGGAGCCACAGAATCTGAAGCAGGCTCCAGGCTCCGAGCTGTCAGCACAGAGCCCAATGTGGGGCTTGAGCCACTAACCACAAGATCATGACCAGAGCTGAAGTCAGACACTTAACCGACTGAGCCACCCAGGCACCTCTCATATGCAACACCTTAAATAGAAGATGGTGGGTGCTATCTGACCACTGAGAGAAAAAATTTGCCACCCCTAACCCTTTCCTCTCTGAGCATGTCAGTCACTTTTCAGGAAGGAGGTAAAGGCAAGTGTGCTGTGATCCAGACAGCATATCAGTCGTGCATCTGGGACTCTAGAAGAAACTATTGAGGGAGGATGGAGCAGGCGAACCTCCTCCCGCTACCTGTACCGCCACAGAAGGTACCAGAGCATGGGGAGGAAGAGAAGCAGTGGTCAGCAATGCGTGCACAGTGAAACCCAGATGGACAGAAAGAGACCAGGATTGTATACTAGCAACCCCAGATAAGAAGTCTTAAAATAGAAAGGAACTTTGTAAGGGTAATTCTAAGAATAATCTGGAACTAAAAGTGCTGAGCTATTTAAGGGAAATCTAGGAGCTAGGGGTGAAGGAGGAGAAAAGCAATGAAGCAAAGAATTACCAAGATTTTATCTTGGTCTGGAGAAGGGTGGAGTTGAGAATAGAATGAAAACATTCTTAGGAGACTGATCTCATTAGTATAGACTATCTTGGTGAAGTAATAAATTATATCTTGTGGATATTTTTTAAAGAAAATTACAGAAATGTATGTTTTGTTATGAGCCCCTAGAGAGAGGAAGCAAACATTTATGGAATAGAAACTTCCAGTAGAACAACAGTCTTAACAAAATGAAAAAGACAATGAAAGGAAATTTATGAAAACCAGCAAAAAATAGCAAAGGGAAAAGGAGACAGCAAAGTAAACCAAGCTGAATACAAAGTAAGCGTAACATGGAAGGAATAAATTAAAGCACAAAAAACACCATGAAGTCATAAAAAAAAAAAAAAAAGGAAAGACGTCTGAGAAACCCTCACAGCAGGAGAAGCCAGGGAACATGACAATTACATGAAATGTGGTATCCTGGGCAGAGAACAGACATTTGGTAAAAAAAAAACTAAGAAAATCTGCTTTGGTTTTTAGCTTCAAGAGAAAGCAGAATTCAATGGCACAGCAGATCTGATGAACCTGAGGAATAGGATAGCAATTGGGCCTCTGACTCAAACTTTACCCAGAGACTGATAGGCTCTTGGGAGCCAGCGTATTTTAGCCCCCTCAGTCTTCCAACTCTGCTGTTTTCCTTGCACGTCTGCTCCATCTTTGGACAAGGCAACCTGGGCTTTCGGACACCTGGTGGAAATTGCCAGTCCCACATGAACGGACCATTCTGTCATATAAGAAACACTTACTGCATGCCTACTATGTGCCGGGCACTCACCATGTTTAGTAATGTTTTGAGGATAAGATAAAGTGATATTATTCCGTCCTCATGGGACTTACTTAGTGGGAGAAGACGTTACTCTATTATTTATGCAAACAACTATATAATTACAAATAAGAAAAGTGCAAAGGACAAAAAGTTCTATGGATTGTGAGACTATTTCCCCAACTTACTTTAGGGTAGGAAGGAGGACTTCCTGGGGGAAGCGACATGAAGCTAAGACCTAAGTGTAGCTAGGAGTTCCCTAGCCACTGGGACAGGTGTGATGAATAGCACTACAGATAAGTTTGCAGACGGACAGAAGGAGAGACGTGGAAAGTGGACCTATTTATCCTATGCCCACAGCTAGTGTCTACTTCAAGGTGCAGTCACAACTTTTCTATTTATTAAATATAAATCTATTTATTTACAGACTCCTGAAGAACATTTTTTTTTTTTTAACATCCGTGCATTACTTATAAAAATAGTTGATCATGTACTTGATCACACAGAAAACCTTACTCTCCAAAAGGGAATTCAGAAACCTAAAAAACACTGATGATCTCCTAGGAAAATATAAATGATTAAAATTGAAGTAGAAGTAGAAACCTTGAATTAGACCAAGCACCACAGAAGAGATGATAAAGGTGATTAAAAATGTATTATTGAAAAAGTTAACAGAATTTGATGATTTCATAGCTGACCACTAACCTTAAAGGGCAAGCGTTCTGAACCATTTAAGGCTGTAGCAAAAGACAGTTCTCATTGTCTTTATGAAAGCAATCCTGTTACTAAAACCCGATAAAGTTACCGCAAAAAGATTGATGTCACTCTAATTAGATGAAAATATTTTAAATATGATATTAGCTACGATAGTCCAGCAGTATGTTAACAGACTAAGAAACTATGGCCACATAGAGATAATTGCAAGAATGAAATGTAGTTATTAGGAAATCAATCAATGTAATTCATTAAATCAACATATTAAAGCCAAAAAGTAAATAAACATGCCAAAAGATACTGATTAACATTTGATAAATATTCAGGAGTTCTTCTTCTTCTTTTTAAAGTTTATTGATTTATTTTGAGAGAGACAGAGACAGCACAAGCAGGGAAGGGGCAGAGAGAGAGGGAGAGAGGGAGAATCCAAGCAAGATCTGCACTGTCAGCACAGAGCCTGATGTGGGGCTCAAACCCAGGAAGCCTGATCTGATCATGCCCTGATCCGAAACCAAGAGTTGGTGCTTGACCAAATGAGCCACCCAGGAGCCCTAGGAGTTATTCCTAATAATAACTTTAAGAATGCATGTGCCTGAGGAACCCTTGTAAGTATGATATAGACTACAAATCATCAGTAAACATTATCCTAACTAGCAAAACACTAAAATCACTTTAATTATGATCGGGAACTAGATAAGATTGCTTGCTCTTGTCATTATTCAACATTGTCTTAGAGGTTCTAGCAAATGTCGTTAAGAAAAGACAGTAAAATAATTGTTTAAACTTTGGAAAGGAAAGGATAAAACTTTCTTTTTTTGTTGATAATATAATATTCTTAGAAAACACAAGAGACTTAAGAAAAAAGCACTTGAATTGGTAAGATATACAGATAGAAAAATAGCGTACAACAATGAATAGCAGAAATCACCTAAATGTGAACATGGGAAAAATTAATTTGTGGTTGCAATAAAGTGCAAGGCAATGCTGTGTGAAGAAAAGTATAAAATCCTAACAGCAAGACTCAAACTAATGGAAAATCACACTAAGTTCTTATATATATCCTAAGTTCTTAGATTTATAGATTGAAGGTAATTACTATGTTAGATCTCCCCAAATCCACTATATGCATGTGTATGTAATATTTATACATACATTAATTATGATTATACCACAATTCCAATTAGAATCACAACACTTAAAATAATATAAAATGTTCTTAAAGCTTATTTGAAAAAAATCAAAAGCCCAAGAATAAAATGAATAAAGACCTAGTGAGTGCAGATATTAAAACATACCATTCAGCCACTATAATCAAATAAATAGGGCATTTGTTTTTGAAATAAATATGGTAGAATAATTGAATGGAAAAATCTAGAGTTTAAAATACACACTACTTTAATCTATCATGAAGTTGATATTTCAAGTCAGTGTGAGAAGAAAGGTACTGGCTCAATTGGCTATTCATCTGGAAGAAAATAGAAATGTACAGTGTTCTCTCAGCATTTATATAAATAAATCCCAGATAATTGAAGACTTCAATGTAAAAAATTAGATTTAAAAAAAATCAATGAGTAGATAAATGAATTATCTAAATTACATAAGAAAATCTTGGAGCCTCTGTATACCATTTAGGATTTGTGGGGAATGTTCTCAGCCCTGACAAGAAACCAACAGCTACAGAAGATTTAAACATTTAAACAAAGTCAGTGAGGAATTGTAGAGGTAAAAAGATATTTCCATCACAGATGACAGATGAAAAGTTAATATCTTCAAAATACCGAGAGTTTCACTAATAGGCAACAGAAAGTAAAAACAGATAACGAATGGATAATTTAGTCCAAAGTGGGCATAATGACCATAAAGTGTGGATATTTAAAATCATCTGTAGTTGGAGCACCTGGGTAGCTCAGTTGGTTTAGTGTCAGACTCTTGATTTTGGCTCAGGTCGTGATCTCATGGTTCATGGGATGGAGCCCCACATCAAGCTCTGCGCTGTTAGCATGGAGCCTGCTTGGGATTCTCTTTTTCTTTCTGCCCTTCCCTCACTCATGCTCTCTCTCTCTCTCTCAAAATAAATAAATAAACCTTTAAAAAATCATCTGTAATCAAAGAATTGCAAATTAAAGTAACAACACAATATCCCTTGACATGTGCGTAATTAACAAAAACACTAGAATGATAACGCTATTATGCTCTTTACAGGTAAGGATGTGGAGAAAAAGGTACTGTTGCACTTAGCAAACGAAATGTGAATTGTTGCAGTCCTTTTCATTTTTTCAAAATGTTTATTTATTTATTTAGAGTGCAGGAGCACATGAGCAGGGGAGGGGCAGAGAGAGAAGGAGAGAGAAAATCCCATGCAGGCTCCGGGCTCGCAGCAGGACTTGATCTCATAAATAGTGAGATCATGACCTCCGCCGCAACCAAGAGTCAGCTGCTTAACTGACTGAGCCACCCACGCGCCCCCTGTTACAGTCATTTTTAAACTGCAGTATGGCAATAACTTCTAAAAATAAAAATTCACATGCACTTTGATCCACCATTCTCATTCCTAGGAAGCTATTCCAAAGAAATAAAAATACATGCTGTAATAATACAATTTCATAAGAATGGATGTATCATGTTTATTACAGCATTATTCATACAGTTAAAATTCTGAAACAAGGTGAATCCCCATAAAGAGAGGAATGGTTGAATCAGTCTTTAATATAAAAAATTATTAAATGTCATAAAACATTATGCAGCCATTAAAAAGAATGAATTATAGCAAAACCAGTTGCCTCTGTTAGGATTTCTACGAAGTATCATTGACTGAGAAAATCCAGCTGCAGAAATGTATTAATGCTGCATTTCCATAAAAAATACTAATAAACAATGACCAAAGTGTGTCACTCATGTTTGTGTATGGGTATGTTTTGTTCACAAGGCTAGGTTGTTAACATAGAATACTTAGTGTGGTCTGGGAAGGGAGGAGGGAGGAAGGAAGGAGGGACTGAGGGGTTGGGGAAGGAGGGAATAAATGTGGGACGGAGGGAGGGATCTGAAATATTTAAAAAGCCAGCATGATCTCCATTTATGTTCTCTTCGTGGCATAAAAACAAATAAAAGATTGCCGTGCTACCAACAGGCAAGCTTTCAGTCACTTTTTCTTAAGACCTGACTTTTCTACCTTATTGTTCCTGAGGCTACTAGCCGGTTAGCAATTATGTTGCACTTGGCACACTGGGGAGAGTTCTTTTTCATCTTTCCAGCCTATTAAATAAACAGGCACTCCATGTTTCACTCCATTTGTCAGGTGGTGTTTGTGCCACACAAAAAGACAGAATGTTGCACGACCGTTTTTACCATGCTTGACTTTTTAATGTACCTGCCGATTGGTGTACCGGCTCCATATTTTAAATATTTTAATTAAACCAAAATAGAAATCTATACAAGTGAACTTCTGAATAGCTACATTTCTCTTAAGTCCTCGAGTTATAGCATATTAAGAAGAGAAGCAGGAGTCCGTGCCTGTAAAAAGCTTTGCATAATAATTCTGGGTTCTGGGAATGCCCATAAAACCAGGAGGCCAAATCTTCAAGGCCATCTACTCATTTGAGAAGCAAAGAGCAGCCACAGGGGCGTGTCGCTGACTTCCTCAGTCTACCTCACATGCACTCCTGCTCTCCTTCCCCTGATTTTCCCCTTCTTGTTGGCTTCTCCCTTCTCCTCCAGGGCCATCATCTGCCGGGTTTCCTTCACTTTTGTCTTTTGATCTCTTTGCAGACCTTCTCTCCTTATCCATGGAGATCACAGTTAGTTTAAAACCCATTGTTACATGAAACTAACCTTTATAGCAAATGTAAGTTTCAATGACCCTTGACACTGATCTGAACAGAAAGTCAGTACTCTCAAAGCTAAGTGGATAGAACAAATCCAGCCCCCGCTGGGTTGGTTGGGATTTCTTCATAGGGAGTGCTGTATTCTTGTCTTCTACAAACGCTCTCATATCAGACTCCTATCACACTCCTGCCTTGTCTGTCTCTAATGTAACATATCCGGAAGAGGAACTTTTTTTTTTTTTTGTATTAGAAACAGAAAAACGATTCATCGCATGACTTTGATACTCACACTCATGTGGAAGGCTGGAGGTTGAAGATGGAATATTTGATAACAAATCTTTCATAGCTTGTCGTCCAAAAACCAGAACAGGCTTTGGGAAATTTCAGGTTTCTCAGAAACTACACCTGACATACTGCTAAGAATTGTTCTGTTCCTGTAGAGATGGACAATCATGGGAAAATAATTTTGGGGAGAATGGCCACATTAAATGATAATGACAAAAGATACCCTGGTGAATTTTGACATTTTGCATGACCTTGTACTTGATCTAAATATCAGAGGTATTAAAACACCAATAGGAAGAACAGCTCCCACAATTTTAATTTGCCTAACAGTGCCCTGAGCATCAGTTCTTTAAAAACAGCTTGATTTCGAGGCTGTGGTTACCATGGGGACTGGGTCTTTACCTCAGATGGCCATTCTTGAGGACTCTACCTGAATTTATAGGCTCTTCTTTTTGAGAATGTCTGACTATGCAAATATCCCTTATGGTTGGAAACAGTAATTTTCTAAAACAACTTGTGACCTGCTAAGGCGTTGGCTGATGAATCAGAGGGTGTTAAAGGAACAGGGATGCCACGCTGTTTTCTGTGACCTAGAAGCCCTCTGAGGCTGTTCCCACTCAGCATTTTCCCCAATCCCCCCTCCCAGCAACCAGGTTTGCTGCTCTGCTCTGAGGACTAAACCAGTTTTCTTTTTCTTTTTTTCTTTTCTTTCTTTCTTTCTTTCTTTCTCTCTTTCTTTCTTTCCTTTTTTTTTTTACAAATAGTTTATTGTCAAGTTGGTTTCCATATAACACCCAGTGCTCATCCCCACAAGTGCCCCTCTTATGCCCATCCCCCGCTCCCTCCTCACACCCATCAGTCTTCAGTTTGTTCTCATCGTTCAAGAATCTCTCATGGTTTGCCTCTCTCTCTCTCCGCCACCATTTCCCCATTTCTTTTCCCCCATGGGAAAAAGTTCCTCCTAATCCTCCTGTACGTGCAAACATATGGTATCTGTCCTTCTCTGCCTGACTTATTTCGCTCAGCACCACACCCTCAAGGTCCATCCAGGTTGCTACACATGGCCAGATTTCATTCTTTCTCATGGCCATGTAGTATTCCATGGTATAGATAAACCACATCTTCTTGATCCATTCGTCTGTTGATGGACACTTAGGCTCTTTCCATGTTTTGGCTACTGTTGAGAGTGCTGCTATGAACATTGGGGTACATGTGCTCCTATGCCTCAGCACTCATCGAGGTCTGGGTAAATTTATCCCTTGGGTAAATTCCTAGCAGTGCTATTGCTGGGTCATAGGGGAGTTCTAGTGTTAATTTTTTCAGGAACCTCCACCCTGTTTTCCAGAAAGGCTACACCAGTTTACATCCCCACCAACAATGTAGGAGGGTGCCCGTTTCTCCACATCCTCACCAGCGTCTAGAATCCTCTGATTTGCTCATTTTAGCCACTCTGACTGGC
>NW_027527955.1:1769977-1881292 GCF_008692635.1 Crocuta crocuta
AGGTCCATCCAGGTTGCTACACATGGCCAGATTTCATTCTTTCTCATGGCCATGTAGTATCCCATCGTATAGATAAACCACATCTTCTTGATCCATTCGTCTGTTGATGGACACTTAGGCTCTTTCCATGTTTTGGCTACTGTGGAGAGTGCTGCTATGAACATTGGGGTACATGTGCTCCTATGCCTCAGCATTTCTGTATCCCTTGGGTAAATTCCTAGCAGTGCTATTGCTGGGTCATAGGGGAGTTCTAGTGTTAATTTTTTCAGGAACCTCCACCCTGTTTTCCAGAAAGGCTACACCAGTTTACATCCCCACCAACAATGTAGGAGCGTGCCCGTTTCTCCACATCCTCACCAGCGTCTAGAATCCTCTGATTTGCTCATTTTAGCCACTCTGACTGGCGTGAGGTGGTATCTCAGTGTGGGGACTAAACCAGTTTTCAACCTTGCATGCACATTATCTCCGGATGAGCCTCCCTGGTGTGAGAGCAAAATCCTCCTTGGAGACACAGAACGGAATTAAGTGAGACAGGGGGATGGGGCGCTCATGGCCTCTGTCTCCTCAGGGACAGGCCACTGACAGGAGAAGGAGACTGCAAGTCCACCACTGCATTTCCCTCTTCCCCAGGCAGACCTCGATGAGCACCCCCAGTGCTTACCTGCGAGATTTCCTTTCTTGTGGTTCCACTGCTGACAGCTGCACCTGTGGGCGGAACATTCTGGCCTCAGAGAGGCAGCATCTAGTCACTCTGAACTGGAAGCTGTTTTTGTCTTTTCAAGGTAATCACCTTTTTTGCTTGACCCCTTGGTTGTGCCTCTCAAAGATTAACCCCCTTTGATGCCTAAGTTTGAGGGGTTCTGAGTAGAGAGCCTCTCTCCCCCCAGTGCTGGCCAATGTCTCCGGCTGGGAAGGAATGCACCTGACTTTCTTTTCACCTGTTCTCCCCCTGTTGACTATGAGGCCCCTAGGAGGTGAAAGGAAAAGGGCACAAGTAAGCAGAAAGCACAGCCCGAGGGGATTTCAGATGGGGGGCGGCTGGGGAGAGAATGCAGAAATATGCTTTTCATCTCACCCTTTTCAAGAGCAAGAGTTAGTAGAGTTTGGAATCGTTTTACCTTGTTTGGGGCATAATCCTGGTGATTATCCCAATCCCTGTGATTATTTAAACTGCAGATTTGAAATAATCAACAATAACAGAGTGCCTATAAAAAGCAAGAACCAGAACTTGAGTTAATTGAATTCTCTCATTTCCTGCAATCACTTGGAAATTCTATTTTTCCTTTAAGTTTAAAACAGTGAGCAACATTTAACACTGTGAATGACTTCACCCCCATGAAGGTGGCTATCATCCAAAAGATGGACAATAACGAATGTTGATGAGGATGTGGAGAAATTGGACCCGTCAGTCATTGTTGTTCCACAGGTAAAATGGTGCTGCCACTTCAGAACACATTTTGCCATTTCCCTTAAAAGTCAGATAAACAACATACCGTATGGTCCAGCAATTCCACTTCTAGGTGTCTATCCAAGAGCAATGAAAACCTACCCTTATGCTTACTCTGCTATTTCTACCACTGTCTATTTCTTAGAAGCAAGTCACTAAATAACAGCCCACATTCAAGGAGAGGAGAATTAAGCCCTGCCTCTTGAAGAGAAGAGCATCGAATACTTTGTGGACATATTTTATTTATTTTTTAAATTTTTTATGTTTATTTATTTTTGAGAGAAAGAGAGAGTGCGAGCAGGGTCGGAGCAGAGTGAGAGGGAGACACAGAATCAGAAGCGGGCTCCAGGCTCTGAGCTATCAGCACAGAGCTGGAGGCGGGGCTCAAACCCATGAACAGAGATCATGACCTGAGCCGAAGTCAGATGCTTAATGGAGTAAGTCACCCAGGTGCCCCAATTTTATTTTTTTAAATTATTTTTAATTATTTTTTTTGTTTTTTGTTTTATTTTTTTTAGGTTTATTTATTTTTTTCACTTTTTATTTTTTTAATTTTTTTATTTTTTACAAATANGTATCCCTTGGGTAAATTCCTAGCAGTGCTATTGCTGGGTCATAGGGGAGTTCTACTGTTAGTTTCCTGAGGAACCTCCACACTGTTTTCCAGAGGCAGGTGCCCCAATTTTACAACCACTCTCTTAACCTGATTTTGTTCTACATTTTCCAGGAGGAAGATGTTTACGGTTGGAAAGATGAAGAAGACTTGTGGAAAGAATCTTTTCTCTTTGCTTTTTGTTTTCTATCGACGTTATGTCACTCACATCAAGCAGACACCTATCCCTTCCTTCTCTTCATCCTTGTACTACATGTGCCTTTTAAAAGTCTTTATTTTATTATTATTATTTATTTTCTACTGTCCTCTATACATTGTGAAAATTTCAGTACATTTTGGGTTTCAGGCTTCCTGACACGACTCTTGGGGGTTATACCCATGTTGTGAATCTCTTCTTGGTAGTTTGCCTTGTGTCCAGGAAACAAGGCATAATTATAATGCTGCCAGGTATTATTATTGCCAGGACCCCAGCAACACCGAAATCTTTATCATCTTTTACCGATCCCTCTCCCCCTCCCCCAAGCTCTGAGGCTCTCTGATCACAGGAAAAAAAGCAGAAGGGAATCAAGACATCTTTATCAATGGCTCTGCAAATGCCCAAGAACCATAGCAAAGGGCAAAGGCTCTCACTTGCCTATGAATCTGCATCTTAGTACTGACATACGCAGGCATGTCCATCTGTGTGTCAGGCTGAACTTACTGGCTTGGCTGCATGTTCAGAGGAGTGAGTACACAGGAGATGTACTGCCTGGCAACGCCGTGACCACACATGTCCAAATAGTAGCAGGGATCTCGGGGAATCACATCAGCATCTGCCCTCCACCAGCCAATGCTGCCAGGGGCAGGGAAAATGTTGCCTCGCTGGAGATAGCATGGATGTTGTCTCTCCTTAATGTGTGCCATTGCTTTTTTAAGACCTGGCCTCTCCAGAGGGCCTTCTGTAGCCTCGCGGTCTTCATGTCTTCACCATGGAGATTATTTGCAATTGTATTCAAAATGCCATTCTTGAGAAGATCTGTTCAGCCTACCCCTACCCTGGCCAGCTATCCACCAGCATGCTAGGAAGGTGCACACAGAGAGTTGCATCTTCCCAGGACGTCAGCTTTATTCAGTCATAAAACAAAATGAACACAACGATAAAACAGGTTCCAAACCCAATGACATTTCACCACGTGTTTAACTTGGCTTCATTACACAAAGCACAAGGCAAGTTGTTTCTTGTTATACAACAAACAAGATAGAACAGGGGATAGGAAGTTAATGAACCTAATGCGAAGTCAGTCTGTGAGCCTGCAGTTGAGGTAAGTCCCTGCTGGTCTGGGTCAGCTCTCAGTACTTACCGTAGATGTTCAAGCTATGAAGGATCTCTGTTCTGTTTGTAGATCAGTCGAGGTGACGCTTTGGTGGCAGCTGCCATTTTGAAGTGGTCAGGCATAGTGGGGTCAGGGTCTGAGGAGTTTATAGTTGGCTACAAAAATCCTTCCTTTTACTTTTTTTAAAGTTTACTTATTTATTTTGAGAGAAAGAGCTCAGGCAAGAGGCAGAGAAAGAGGGAGAGGGAGAATTTCAAGCGGCCTCCCAGCCATCAGTGTAGAGCCTGATGTAGGGCCTTTGCAGACCTCCTCTGTGTTTGCTAATTATCAGTTTGAGTTTGTCATCAGCTGGGTCTCTGATATCTGATCTTAGCTCACTGCTCAACACAGGTCACTGCCTGACATGAGTGACTCCATCTTGCTGTCTACAAGCATAGCTTCCTGACTTCCACACCTGACGGCTGACATCATTATCACATTATAGAGGAGCCTTCCTTCTCATTAGTGGAAGTGGCACAGCAAAGAGCAGATTTCCTGGATTTGAAGTCCATTCCTCGTTGAGTGATATCAGGAAGTCACTTGTCCTCTCTATGCCTCAACTTGCTCTTTATTAAAAGTAGAAGTAATAGTATCTATTTCATTGGATTATTGTGACAACTGATACATCAATGCCACATAGCTCTGTACATATATGTGAATGTGTACAAAGAAGATTCTTTGGCACACAGCAAGACCTCGGTGCATATAGTTGTTGTGAGCTTCTTTTTCCTTGATAGGGAGTTTATTCCACGTGTGGTTGGGGCTGATCTGAGTCAGGAAGATAAAGAGCACATAGCATCCAGGGAATCAGCAATTTCCCCTGTGTGTATACTTCCAGGTCTGAAGTTCTGGTTCACGGTGATGCCCCACCATTAAGCTTCTCAATTCCACCTGGAGAATGCTATGGTGAACCATCATTCCTGCTTGCCGCTTGGTTGGATTTTCTTTTTGTCGAGTGGAGTACAAGTACTCTTTAGCCTTGGATCCCTCTTCTAGCCTCGATTCCCTTGTCACTGTGGTGGCCTTAACCCGGTACTGGCATGACTGCCACTGGGAGATTTTCTTCCTGATTTGCCCAGCTCACAATGGGCAATCTATTTCCCAATCTTTTTTTTTTTAAATGTTTATTTATTTCTAGGAGACAGAGAGAGAGACAGCGTGAGCAGCGGAGGGTCAGAGAGAGAGGGAGTCACAGACTGAAACAGGCTCCAGGCTCTGAGCTGGCAGTCAGCACAGAGCCTGACGCGGGGCTCGAACCCACGAACCGTGAGATCATGACCTAAGCGAAAGTCGGACGCTTAACCGACTAAGCCACCCAGGCACCCCTCTATTTCCCAATCTTGAACAATCTATTTCCAATCTCTGCATAACATCTTGGCACTGGAATGTGGGACCACGAGGAATTCTTTGTTTTATACTCCCGGATCCTTGAACAAAAATTACAAAGCATTTGTCTGTCTTCTCAAAAACTGCTCTTCTCGTCCTTATTCAGTTCCATGAAGCAACAGCTGTTGCTGTGTGTACGATTGTTTAGAATTCCTTCATTTCATGTAAAAGAATCCTGCTTCATGCCTAGTTTGCAATAATCGGAGCCCTGAACAGTTATCAACTCATCAGGACTGTAAGGGAGTGGGGCTCTGTTCAATACGAATTTGGGGATGTGTGGGGAAGATTAGAACGGACATACAGCCTTCTGAAAAATAAGCCACGCAGTGAGACAACGGTTGGGTTTGTTTGAAATGCTGGTCTCACGTCTGATGCTTCCATTGAGCCAGCTGTTGTTTCTCATGCTTTGTACATGTGCTGTTTTATGTCCTGGGCCCACTGCAAACTGACAGAAAACTAAGAAGAAATGTGCTCCCCTTTGCCACTTGCAAGTTACTCCTGAGTGGAACATTCTGTTTCGTGAAGTTTCCGGAATAGCATCGCTGCTCTGGAGTGTGTGTTCCTTAGCTTGGTGCCCGGAGGGCGGCTCTAACAGATCCCAGTGATGGATGGCGTCCTCCCCAGTGGCTGCTCCTCTAAGAGCATCGTTCATTTCAGACGACTGGATAGTTTGATGTTTCCAAAACACTTGGACTTGTCCATCTCCATGGAGGACTGCACAGTCTACCGGACAGTTTGGCCTGTTTCCTTTTTATTTTTCCCTTTTGATGGGGAGTAACAGAGAAACTGATGGATTCTGAGGAAAACCAATGACTACTCCCAAATCCAGCCATCTTATTATTTTTGTGTGTGTGTGTGCCATTCTCCCCAGTTTGGCACTTCCTTACTTGATGTCTTCAGCTCTTGTCCTGTCGAAATATGTCCTGACCACAGGATGTCACCCCACCAGCCCCGGGACGAGCTCTTCCCCTTGACTCTCTTCACTTCTAGTGTGTGATGTGGGCATTCTCCTTGGACACACGGTTGCTGAAAAGCTGCACATTATGGACTTTAGACAACATGGACACCAGGCACCCTCTTTGGGGTTTCTTTGGAAAATGCCTCAGTGGCTTAGAAACCAAAGGCGTGGGGGATTTTCAGAGAAGAAAGATCAGAGGTAGATAGCTTTGAAGCAGTGGAAAGGGAGAGGGGCGCGGTGAGGGAGGGTCAGGTAAAAGGAAGCTGCCAAGAAGAACCCTTCTGAATTCAAGGCAGAGCTCCCTCCAAACCCCTCAGGGTCCAAGACCAGTGCAGCACCCCAGCTTCCCGGGAAAGGAGGGCCCACGCCGAGGAGCAAACCTTCTGTCCACCTCAGTCACCCTGGAACAAGATCAGAGTGACTGTCAGGCTTAGGCTTTATTTTACATGGTCGTGTAATTTCAGCCTCTTCCTAACGCCAAAAATAGCTGGCTCCGACCTGCTGATGTCTGAAATCCATGTGCCCCCGGATTCCCAATAAAGAGATAAAAGGCTTAATTATGCAAATCTATAGTGGAGTGGCTCCGGCTGAAACTCATTCATATTAAAATGTCATCAATCAGCTTTGCAGCAGTGCGATGACTGACACAGGCGGAGGCTGGAGGCGGCGACAAGGTGGCACTAGAGCCTGGCTGGGAGGCAGGCGCAGGGGAAGGGAAGGCGAGGAAGCCCGTCCAGGGCCGGCTGTGGCTCCCGGCTGGCTCTCCCGCTATGCCCATCAGAATCAACGTGGTGGTGTTTCCTCTGAGATAATCCAGATTTAGGGCAGTGAATCAATGAAGTTCTGTTTTGTGATTATTGTCTGGAGTCCAGAGGGTCGAATTGCCCCCTTTGATGAGTAGATGAAACTGGAATCGGTACTCATTCCTTCTGCCAATAAATGCCAGCTGTCCATCACATTAGGAAGGCTCGGGTCGGGCAGCGTCTTAGAGAGAGGTGGGCTTGGGGCGGAAGGCAGGCCCTTCCCTGCAGGTGGAGCCGTTCACCTGTCTCAGAGCGGAGGCTAAGGTGACTGGGGTGAGGCAGGGCAGGCTGGAGTGCGGGGGGGGCCTCTGAGGTCAGGAGTGGGTCAGAGGGCTGGAACCACTTTTAGGTGCAGCTTTAAGTTCTGCCTTATTTCGAACGTCTCCCCAGGATATTGGTGGAGTCACTGCAAGTGACAGCCTGGTCTCAGACAAGCGTGCCGTGGGGATTTAGGGAAGAACTGGGGCAGCTCCCTTCAGAGGCATCAAGAGGAGAATGGGGTCTTCCCCATCGAGGACCCCCAAAAGGTCAGTGTGGCAGGAGCAGAAAGGAGATGTGCAGAGTTCAGCCGTAAGCTGATGAGGTCATTGTCAGCAGGGTGGCTGCTGTGTAGGGTGTGATGAAGGCATCAAAGCTGAAGAACTGAGCCTTCCACTGAGCACACCAGAGACCTGGCCTCCAGAGCTCCCTGAAGCGCCTGAGGACCTTCGAGATGTGCTACTGTCTGGAAAGCAGAACAGCAGAGGCCTCACCATCATCCAGGCGTAAGAGGAAAATGTTACCATCTGGGACGTTTGGGTTTCTAATATCTGTGCCTCTTTTACCGCCTGACTCGCTTGGGAGATACAGCCATTCTGTATGAGCAAGTGTAGTTCTCAGGGGACTCATTTGTCTGGTGTTGCTTTTTATTTATTTTAAGAGAGAGAGAAAGAGGGAGAGCTAGAGCAGGGGAGAGGCAGAGAGAAAGGGAGAGGGAGAATCCCAAGCAGGCTCCACACTGTCAGTGCAGAGCTCCATGGCGGGGTTCGAACTCCTGAACGGTGGGATCATATCCTGAGCCAAAATCAAGAGTGGGACCCTTAACTGACTGAGCCTCCCAAGTACCCCTGTACTTTTTCTTCACAAGGAATAGGTCTCTGCAAGTTGATTAATTAATTGGTCATTCCCACCACTTTAATTTTAGAAACTAGTGGAGCTGGAGAGGAAAAATAGCGTATCTGAGTAGTTCTCTACCCCAGCCCTCAGGAAGGTTTTTCTGGACTACCTGGTGTATCTCCCACCTTCTTCCCCCCCCCCCCCCCCCCCCCCCCCCCCCCCCCCCCCCCNCTAGACCAAAAGCTCCATGAGGACACAGATTTTTTGGCTTTTTTGTTCACTGATTTTATTCGCTGTTTTATTGACTAAGGTCTAGAACAGTGTCTGGCATGCAATGAGTGCTCCATACATATTTACTGAATGAATTAACTAATCAAACTCTTTTATTTGCTGTAAGCAGTTGGACAGTATTTGCTAATTTCAGAAATAGCCACACTTAACTTCTGGGGAGACCAGCGAATTCTCTGTTCTTTGGAAAGGCAAAGTAGTCAAAGCACAAAATGTAAATTATTTCATTAGCTTTGGAAACTTTACACAATGTCCCTATGTGATGATTGCCTTGTCTACATTGCTTCTGTCCTAATGCCTACTTCATTTTAACAATATTTATGGAATAATATAGCAGAAAGTCTAAGATCTAGAGTTTCAAACATGCCCTCAAGAGCTTATAATCTAGTGGAAGAGTTAGATTTATTGCTAAATAATGAAATGCAATGTGTCATGCAATGAGAGAAATATGGAAATAAACAGGTGGATTCGAGAGGAATGGTCAGGAGAGTCCATGCCCGAATAGGGCTTTGAGAAATAAATAAGTTATCACCTGACCAACAAGATAGAGAGAAGGTCAGTGCAAGATCACCGAGATAGGAAACACTGGTTTGATATTACTAGGCCATTAAACATATGGTCAGGAGAGGCAGGAATGACAAAACTGAGGTGACCCAAGGGGCACAGCTTCAGCTTGGGCACTGGTCACTCTCTTGGGTTTTAGCCCTGTGTGTTGAACTGGCTGGTGGGCACCTCCACCTGGGTGGTTCCCAGCCATTGCAAGCACTGCATGATAGGAGCCCCACTGACCACCCTTTCCAACATGGCTCCCCCCGTGCCCCCCGCCCCTCTGAAACCTGCCCTTCCTCTTCCCGTTCCCTGTATCAATTAAAGGACAAACCACAGACCACTTTTCTAAGCTAGAAACTCAATGTCATCTGTAGCTACTTCTGGTTCTCCACCCTTCCACAACCAACTAATATATAAATCTTATTAATTCCAGCTCAGAAATATCCTTAAAAATCTTTCTACTTCTTTCCTCACAAATATTGTCCACCTGGACTGTTTCAATGGCTTCTGCTTGGATTTTCCACCATTACTCTGCCCTTTATCACTCTGGGATGCCCTCACCTCAGCCGCTAGTCATTTTCATGGCTGCTACCTTCCAGAAGCTTCTCCTAAGGACCCATGGGGTCCTGGGCTAATCAGTAAAGGACAGATTCCAGTCTGGCCTATGGGAGGGGTCTTAGGTACATGTTTTGCCCATGCTGGCGTTGAGAGAAGATGCAAAGTGACAGGTCAAGTTCCATTTACACAGATTAGAGAGGTCTTCTCTCAGTGAGCAAGTGGGGTCAGAGCTGGCTCACACCAGAACCAGCCTACCCCATCTGACTAGCAATGGGCATTACAACAAGAGAGGGAGAAGTCTGCCCACCAGCCCGGCCTTTCCTGCTGATTTGGAGTTTGTCCTTGGAGATCTCCCCAGTAAGCTCATCATTCCAGCTCTGAGCATCTTCAGATCATATAGCACACAGACTGATCTGGAGCTCCTTGGATCTTGGCATTTTGATTTCAAAGTGTCTTCTCTGACGTTGTCAAATGAACACTACATTTACACAAATTCTTCTGCAAGTAACAGGGAATAGGGAAAAGCAACATGTTCTAGAATGAAAGGAAAAGCAAGTTATCATGGATTAGTATCAGCTTAGGAAGGCCAGTGGTATCAATCACTTTATTCTATCTATGTAGAAACCAAAAAGGAGAGAAAAAAGGCAAAGATGGAGGTGTCTTCATATCCTTGCTCCTGAGTCTAGGAATCGCCAATTCTCTTTTAGTCCATTTTAAGTCTCTGCCATCAGCTCAAATGTGAACTCACTTCTCTGCTTTTTGGCTCAAGACATAAAGTCCATTGTCCCTGCTGCTGTGACTGTCCAGCTTTATCTCCTGCCCCACTCAATCCTATCCTCTGTGCCCTCTCACCCCCTGCCTGAGCCACACCCAACCTCCACCTGATGCCCAAGCCCATCCTTTCCCTTCACGTCTTAGGTTTTCCATATCCCTTTGTCATTCTTCTGAAGTCTCTGGGAGTCACCGTCACCTCTGGGCTTCATAGACTTTGCAGTAACTTACTATTGGGTATTGCATATATATTCATCCTTGTTACTTACAGATTCTGCACGTGCAAATTCATCCACTTTCCAAAACTAAGCTGTGATTCCCAAATCAATACTCACTGTTCTTTCCTGGTCGTTCTTGGCACAGAACGGGAGTCGCCGATGTTATATGCACATTCCCAGCTGAGATGGAGCAAATGTGAACTCTGCCTTCCTCCTTCAGCTCTCATGCCGTAAAGAAGTATCTTTTTCATGGTGTATTTAGTATCACATTTTCCCCATTTTTGCGCTTTTTGTTAGTGATTTTGCTGTTTAAAATGGCCCCCAGCTATCGTGCAGAAGTGCTGTCTAGCGAGAAAGCTGGAATGTGCCTTACAGGGAAAATACGTGGGTCAGATGAGCTTTGTTTTGCCAAGAGTTTTAGTGCTGTTGGCTGTGAGTTCCATGTTAATGGATTGACAGCATGGTACATCTAGAAAAAGAAAGAGGAAATGCACTGATCTGTAAGTGAGGCTACTCTAGAAGGTAACACTGATAAATGCATGCATGAAGGTAACACTGATAATGCATGACGAAGTTATGGAAAAGACGGAAAGCATCTAAATTTGTGGATTCCTGAGATGACAGCCACCCCCCCACCCCCCAAGGTAATAAACAAAGCATTGTCGTGAGCCTGAAAACCAAAGAAATTTATAGTCACATTACTCAGGGTCAGGAAAATACTAAGCCTTTCTTGACTGTTGTTTGGCTATAAAGAAACACCGTAGCTCAGTCATTATTTGTAAGAAATATATATTGAATAAGGTATGTTTAAACAGAAATTCACATAGAACAAGGTTTATATATTTATTGGTTGACAAAAATATTGTGAGTAGAGGCTCCTAGAAACCTGCCCCTATATTTCTGTTAGGAGCAGTAGTTCGGAACTTGGTAACTCAGTTCTCGGTGACTTTAAAGAACAGGATGGCTGCACGTAACAAGAGTGGACCGCTGCTTATCAGTTTCTGTTCCACACCGTCTTCCCTGCATCCACACCTCTGCCGGGCCAGTGTCCCAGCCCCCTTCAAGGTCGTGTGGATGTGCCTTGCACACATGAACAAATGTCCTCTGCAGGAAATTGTGCTGCAGAGGAAGAGCACTCCTTGGGATTCTGAGCCTCATCTGGACACAAGGGGGATGTGGGCTAGAAGCATCTGGGTGGCCTACTGGGTGGGATTGCTAAAATGGAAGTAAGCACTCACTCCCCAGAGGATGTAGTCGGCCTAAGGCATGTCCAACACTGCATGTAGTCAGTTCAAACTTCGTGGCTTTGCAGTGTTACCATGTTGTGACCGCAAGTGTTTATCTCTTAACTCCTTGGTCAGTCAGCACACACTGATTTTGCTTTTGTGTCAGCATATGCCACTGCCCTTAGCTGGGGTCTATTTCATCCCTGTACATCATCTTCCTGAGAAAAAGACGTAAAAACAGTTTTTGTACGGCCAGATATCAAAAGACAACAGAACAATGTCATCTCTAAGAATTTCAAGAAGTTGCTTGCAATCAGCAATTGAATTCATATGGTCTAGGGTCTCAGGATGTTGGTAGCCAGTGGCTGCCAGAATGACTACATGTTCTCTTCTTTCACGTAGAAGAAGAAAGGGGGCAAATGAAATTCCTCCTTTGCCTACGACAGGAACACTTTTACGTAAAAGGGGAAGGCATGAGGGAGATGAGCAGAGAGCAAGGTTTGGATAATTTTTGGGTGGCATATGGTCTCTTGGGCTGCTGCGGCTTTTGCAGCCTGGAGCCAAGAATGCCAGGGAGCTTCTGCTTACTTAATGAGGAGCTACTTTAGTTATTTGTTAGAAGTAGAGCAGAGAACAAATAGAATGAAGGCCAGAGGCTTAGGGTCAGATGTGGTCCAGTGGTGCAGCCAGAAGTCACTTCATCACATCTCAGTTTCTTCTCTACTCAGTGAAAATAAAATATAGCTGGAGTTTCCTGAATCTCTGATAAATTTACCATAAACATGGTTTTAGAACTTCCAGACTTAATAGCAACAAAATGTAAAATGTAAGCCCTTCCCATCCCCTTAATGCCTTAGACACAGATGAAGGCCCCAGACGGTTCGTGTATGTTGATAACAGCATCCTTGTATTTGGGAGAGGTACTGAATACAGCTTTTCCACTTACAGGATGAAGCATGAAAATCAACATATATTTTTATAGAAAATAGGAAATATTTAATGCATATAAATTTATTTGCCTTGGCAATTATTTACAATGATGATTGATACCAACAACTGAGGTAAAAATATACATGAGGTATAAATATAATATTTAAATGCAATATCATATTTTATTTCCATTGGCAAGATAACAATGAATAAAATACTGTGGTATTTGACAAAGAAGCTTGATGCATCTTTTCCCTCCCTTTTCCTGTTTTATTTCTTTAGACGCACTATGTTATGCATCAGTGACATGATTAGTATGTGCGCAAAGATAGAAAAGTCAGGTACTGTGAAGAGAAGGGGAGTCATGAATACAATCATTTTGGTTTTAGTACCCTCTTGCTTCCCAGAGTGTCATCTCTGGGCCAGCAGCCTAGGCATCCCAGAGATTTGTTAGACACGTAGAGGCTTCCTCCAGACTGTCTGAGTCAGAGTCTGCAGCTGAACAAGATCTCCGGGTGATCCGTGTGCACGCTGAACTCGGTGACACAGTACGATTCATCCGTGGGTGTCTAGCGTATTTTCCAAACTCCTAGGATTCCATCCCTGGACCAGTGTTAAACTAAATTAGACTTCATTAATCTTGTCTCTGCACATCAAAGTAATCCAGCATAGATGGCTGAATTTAAGATGCATGGCAGAAGTGAATCTGTTTTGCTCACAGAGCATTGCCCAACATGAAAATGATGGGTTTGCAGACAACTGCTTTGCAGGCAAGGAAATGAAAAATTCCTAGGTCATAATTCAAATAGTATGATTTTCCTTGCACCATAGAGAACTCTTATATAATATTTTTATTTCTCTCAATAAAAGAATTGCACATTGCTGATAGGAAAAACATTACATAATAACATAAATGCATACAATACAAAAAAAAAAGGGAAAACACACATTTAAGGTTTTTTTTCCCCCTCCCACATCAATTGCTAAGTTATGATACCAATCTTCATGGATTACCAAAGAAAATCTCTTCCTGAAGCCAAGCATAATAAGTTATCCTTCTCTCTACACTTGTTGAATTACAATTAACAAAAAACCCCCCACAACTTAAATCCATTAACAATGGGTTAAGGAGAGTCAATCTGCTTAGTCTATACAATAATAAATAAGTTTGGGTCAAACGTCTAGGTAGCTTGACTGGCTAATGATGAAATACGAAATTAAGAAATATCTTTATATTTTCTAAAACTAATCACAGAGTATAGTTTTGGTCTTACTGTTAGTTTAAAACCCTGTCTTTTAGATGGCAAAAGTTTAATGAATTATATCTTAAGAACACCCTCCCTAGCAAAATAAGAATTCCCTGAAGCTGTAATGGCCCAGGACTCTCAACTGACCATTGCCTCCCCTTGTCTGGTGTCCAGAGTTAAATTCAGTGCAATGTATTGGTAAGAAAATGCCAGTTAACTGTGACCAAATAGGCCACTGGTCATACAGAATGACATTTAGGAACATGATAAAATGTATCTATGAAAGATCAATAAAACACAGAGGCTCCCTTGGGCTTTGCATATGCAAAGGCTATTATACTGGGCTCTAATCAGCAGGGAAATGAAGTTCTTTCGGTCACTTGCCCTGATGCCAGTGGCCCGTGGGCATCTGACATTTCACCAAAACTGCACCTGGTTGGGTCCGCTGGAAACTGGTAACCCGGCCTGATACTTGCCCCACTTCTTTGCTTTGAAGAGGAGTCCGTTTTCCTTTCCTGGCTTTCTCCAGCACTTCATGCTCAGTTTTTGAAGAATGCGATCAAACTGACAACACAGAAGAACCTTTTAATGTTGTTTTCCTTTGGTTAGCTAATCTTTGGTTAGACATCAGGGCCGACTGACAGACTACACATTTTCATACCTGGGTGTTAGCAGCAGACTCTGCTCAGCTTACAGGACAGTGGGGGGCTGGGCCCAGAAAGAACCATGTGAGTGAGGAAGGGACTCACTGAGTCAGATGCGTTCCTTTTCAAAAGACGCAATTATATATAAAATTGATATTGTACATATATACAGTGAAGGTAGAGATATACACACATATGTACATATGCTATACACACATTTATTTACAGTTAAGAATATGCTTCTTAGAAGCCTTTAAATAGCAAATTAGGCAATGCACAAGGAATAATCCATTTAATTTTAAGTAACATAGATAAATGTTCTGATTTTTAAAAATATTATATTAGTAGGGATGTAGCCATCTCCAGGAAGGCTAGGAAAGTTCTCAGCAATTCTTGCATCTTCAACATTCTGACTTCTCAGTGTTTCCATTTTTAAGCATTAAGCACGTCACTCAGTCTCTCTCTCTCTCTCTCTCTCTCTCTTGCTTTCTCACGGGCACTCTCTCCCACAAGTGTTTCCGTTCACTTCCTCTTCCCTGAGTTTGATGTCACACTGGGGAAAACTCAGATTTTAGTTTCTGGACCCTCAGCAATGAGGGGCTGAAAAGAGTTTCTAATCCTGGCAACTTCCGCTGCACACAGATGTCCAAAGCCTCTATTGTACCACTCTGATGAGTGACCTCTGTGGGGACAAAAATGAGAAAGGAAGTGGGAAAGTCTTTTTCCAAACCTCAGCACTTCATCATGGTGGACGGGGCGGTGCTGTGCCCTGCGCCTCGGGGCACTTGCCTGCAGCGCGGGGCTGGCCCCTCGCGGGTCTGAGAACCTGGTTCTGTCATCAGATGCCTGGAAGATGCCTTTCTGGCCAAGTAGTCAGTCTGTCTCTTCACTGGGTGCTTTACAGTGATACCATCTCCCCAGAGAAGATTCAGGCTGAATTCTGGAACTCACTGAGAAAACTCAGTGTATGTGTACCCAGACCAAGAACTTGTTGGGCATCAGGACTGCCTCGAGGGGGTGGGAAGTGAGTTAGTTTCTTCTCAGCGCAGGGCAACAGGAGGGGGCGGCACCAGGAGAGCAGGCATGACAGAAACACAAGACAGGGGGACGCGCATTTACTGAGCAGCTGCCTGTGTTTGCTCTGCCTGGGAAGCTCACAAAGTGGGAACAGCACTGAACATAACGAAAAGCAAAGGGCTCCAGGAGAATGCCAGAAGCTTAGGAAAGATGGGCAAAAGGAAAACGGGGGGGGGGGGGGGGGGGGGAGGAGCGGTGCTCTAGGAAAGCACGCTAACGGCAGTGCAAAAACCCAGCGCAGTGAAACAGGAAAGCAGGACGGTGGGCGGGGCCCTGGCGACCCCGCCTCCCGCCATCCTCGCGCATGCGCGCTTACTTCAGGTCCATCCTGCAGACGTGGGTCAGTCGCGACTTGCCGGAGCCGCACGGTTCTATCAAGTACTGAGAATCCATCACCACGGCCCGCACGCCGCCCATCAGCTGGGCTTCCTCGTGTTCCACAGAGAGGGACACCAGTGTACACATTCCTTTGGGCAGATCCGTCTTCCAGGTCCTGCGGCAGAACATCGGGCACGTGGGAGTTAGGGCTGACAGAGAAACCCCTGGACGCAGCACTGAGGTTTATGCCTCTATTCTCCTGCTCAAATTCCAATCCTAGTTACTTAAACCAATGGTTTCCGGAAGCGTGTGTAAAATGTTTACAGTACAGTTCAAAGCGAGGGTCTCAGCCCTCTGACCCAGAGGCCAGAAGTGGTCTTGCAGCTTTCCTTTCCTTTTAAATTTTTATTGCATTTTTTAAAAATGTTTTATTTATTTCTAGGAGAGAGAGAGAGAGAGAGAGAGACAGCGTGAGCAGGGGAGGGTCAGAGAGAGAGGGAGTCACAGACTCTGAAATAGGCTCCAGGCTCCGAGCTGGCAGTCAGCACAGAGCCGGACGCGGGGCCCGAACCCACGAACCGCGAGATCATGACCTAAGGGAAAGTCGGACGCCTAACCGACTAAGCCACCCAGGCGCCCCTTTATTGCATTTTTTTAATTAAAAATTTTATTTGAAACTTTAAAAAAAATATTTGTTTACTTATTTTAAGAGACAGAGATGGAAAAAGAGAGCAGGGGACGGGCAGAGAGAGAGAGAGGAAGACAGAGAATCTCAGGCAGGCTCCGCACTGTCAGTGCAGAGCCCCATGCGGGGCTCAAATCCACGCACCAACCATGAGATCATGACTTGAGCTGAAATCAAGGGTTGGATGTCCAACCGACTGAGCCACCAGGTGCCCAGTCTTGCAGCTTTCTAATCTTCCTTTGGAACCCCAAATGGAGGCTGTAGAGGTTCCTGGCCATTATTGAAGTGTTGGTCTTACAGTTTTAGAATTCGGACTTGCTCATTCAATTCATTCAATAAACATCTGGACACATGAGGAGCCACTAAGGACCCAAAGATACACAACCAAGGAGGAGAAACAGACATACAGAGAGACCTCTAGAACACCAAAGTGACTGCAGTGATGGAGTGATCTGCGATCATGTGGAAAGGAAGGGGGGGCTGACAGCCGAAGGCTTTCTGGAGGAAGTGATGCTCAACTCAGTCCTACAGGAAAAATGAGCTGGTGTGCTTAGCCTGAGGCGAATTAGACACATGTGCACTGCTAATTCTTTTCAAATACCTGAGTGGCTTCTGAGTGGAACAAGAGAAAAACACAGTTGATTTGATTCCAGCAGGCAGAGACGTGACGGCATGTGGCAGTTCAGTACAGAGAAGACCCCGCTCACAAAGTACACTCTCCAAAAATGAAACAGGCTGTCTGAGGCATAGTAAGTTCCCTGTTATGGGAGTTATTCAAGCAGAGAGGAGGCTACCACTTGGAAAAATGTTCAGATGGAAATCAGAAACGGCTAGAGCATCTGTGTAACAATGATTTCTATAATAAGATACGAGTTTCATTGTCATAATCCCAGTCGTTTACATCACCAATCCCATCCCTTGCGAGGCGATGTCATCTGTAAGCTCGTCAGTCCTGTTCTACCACAGCAGGAAGAGAAACCATTCTAGGTGCCCAGCAAGACCTTGGAAGAACAAAGCCTTATACAAATGCTGAGCAACTTCTGCATGGGTGGGACCGTTCTCTCCAGGAGAGATGATGTGATTAGCAACAAAGACTGGAAGTTGTACAGATTAATAAAATGGACAAGGCCTCAGTAACTACCACTGGAAGGTCCTGAGGATCCAGAGGAGGGCACAAAGAAGTAAATGTGGCAGTCCTGTGTGCAAGCTAGTCTAGACAGGGAGGCGCTCTGAAGACAGGAAGCGTCTCAGCTCTGTGACTTCCTCACCATACTTATCACCTTCTACCTTCCTGTGTCAGACCCACAGGAATCCCGTCGCGTGGTTAATTTTCTTGAGTGTTGAGTTCTTCCTGCTCAGAGCCACGTGACCCACCCACTTTCTCTTTCAAGTTGTGGATTAACTCTGGGGCTGGGAGACTCTGCCCTAACCACTGTATTTGAAAATTCAACCCCTTACCATCCTCCTATCTTACTTATCCCCCTGACTCCAGGATAAGGACCCTGATTCCCTTACTCATTATTTCTTGTCCCTCCCTCCCTGATAAAATGACAACCTCAAGAGAGCAGGACTGTGGTCTGTTGTGTTCATGGCACTGTCCCCACACACTCCCCGCAGCACTGGAATGATGCCCTGGACTGAGAAACAATGGGCCGGTGGGACTGCGGGATGGATAGAACGAGGTTCCGTGCATGGACTCTGGCCCTCAGCCTCCTCCCAGGGGAGGGAAGAGGCCCTGCTACGGTGCGGCTCCAGCCTCGCGGCCGCCATCCCAGAACTATTTGCAAGACTGAAGATGTGAATGTCAACTGCCATGAGATGACTAATGTCCTAACAACTGTGGGACTAAGCCACCCTTAAAACTGCCCACGTTCTCCACAGGGATCCCAAGGTTGCTAAGATAAACACATATATTTTGGGAAAAATAACCCTTAAAATTCAAGGTCCCCAGGACCAACTCCAAAGGCATAAATAGCCTGTGTGAAAAGGAACCTGTGGTTTGCCATCAAAACTAGTTTCATAAAGTATTTGAAATATACGTTTGGGAATTTCACTAGTGATTCCTTTTACCTCAAATCTACAGGAAGAGACAGTGTCTGCCATCAGTTACCAATAACAAAAGAATGTATTGATTTAATTACATTGTATTTGGTTTCTTAATATCCTCAGTCCCTGTCCTTTCTGATTCAACGCTGCCTCCCCAGCCCACGTGCAGCACCGTACTGTGCATGCCTCCTACCACCGGCTGAGCTCCCCCTTCCAAACCCAGAGGGCAGGGGGCCAGAACTCAACCCAGAAAGCAATCAGAAGCAATACTTCAACAGAAGACACAAGACTCGCAGGCCTTGTCAGGCCCTGAAATCGTCCCGGGCATCTGACTGTCTCCGCATAGTTGGCCTGCGGGGCTGTGCCAAGGTTTCCACGCACGGCAATGAGTTATGAATATCTGAGGTTATACAGATGGATTTTGAAGTTACACACACTTGCATCTTAAGAGTTACACAAACCAAAGAGTTGCTTTCCCGAGGGAGAAAAGGCAGGATCAAGGAGAAAAGTCAGAGTCAATTTGCATAATTTGGAGGCGAGCACCACTGGCCCAACAGCAGCTATTCTTGGGGACTCTGTTCGGAGGAAATGAACAATATTTATGGCCTAATAAACTGTATGCTCCATAATGAACGGGGCCAGAGGCGAGGCCAGCACAGCTGTCAACTGGGTGAAGGAAGCAGGAAGTTGGGCATAAATACAGCAAAGTCAGGTGTCACCGAGGGAAGTGAGCGCCGGCTCAGAGTCCCCGGTGGGGGCTGCACTTAGATGGTAGGACTTCGAAATGCTTAAATATACGGCTCCTAATCTGCTTTTGGAAAACAAAAGTATCTTCAACCAGAGAGTCAGGCTTACCTGAGAACCACGAAGTCCCTGGAAGGATGGGGGGCCATGCTGTTCAACACGTACTGATAGATTTCCGTTTGCTTGTCCAGAGTCTCCACAACCTTCCACTGCACAAAGTCCTCGTCCCACAGGTGACGCTCTCTCAGCACACGGTTCAGAACCACCGAGGGGGGAGCCTCCACCTCCGCAGAGGCCTTCCATAGCTTCAGCGGATGCCCGTCCCCCACCTTGGGAAAGACACCATCGAAGGCTGGAGAGGCCAGCTCGTTCCAACAAAAGCCTACCGTACTTCACTGGGCACTCAAAACACGCCACTGGTTATGTAACCTGAGTGATTCTGGATACCTCAGGGTTCAGATGGTAAGATGTTAATCTTGAAGCTTAGGAGACACATAATAATGATCGTACAAATAATCACCACCAACGCACACAGTGTGCCAGGGAAGATTCTAACCCATTTGATTTTTAAGTAGCCCTCCTCCAACAGTGGTAGGATTATGTCCATTACGCAGATGAAAAGCCAGGCACAGAGAGCATGTGACTTGCCCAGCGTCACACAGCTGAGGGTCAAGGATATGACTGGCACTCTGTACTCTGAGTATGCGCACCAGGGGCTGCTTGGCAGTGTCTAGACTGGATCTTTGACCTGTTTGTGTGCTTGTGCCAAGCCCCGTGGACAGAGTGGCTTTTTTTTTTTTTTTTAATGTGAGAGAGAGAGAGAGAGAGTGCTAGTAGGGGAGAGGGGCAGGGGGGAAGAGAGAGACAGAGAGAGTCTTAAACAGGCTCCACACTCAGTGTCTGCCTAACATGGGGCTTAATCCCAAAACCCTGGGTTCATGACCTGAACGGAAACCAAGAATCAGGCACTCAACCGACTGAGCCCCTACGTGCCCAGAAGGTGATCATTTTTAAAGCAAAACACATCCCTGCCTGTGAGACATGGCTCTTTGGGGGTAATTTTTTCCATCCCCTGAGATTACCTTTTTGAAAGCAAGCTCTGTATTGTCTGTGCTGGAGCACGTGACCCAGCCTTTGAACTTCTCCTTGGCTTCTTTCTGGAGGCCCTGGACGAGATGTTCCAGGTACGTGTGGAAAGTTGCTCCGCTCTCCTCCAGCTGGGACCCCAGGTCTTCCAGAGTCGGGGCGTGGATCTCAGCCTCCACGTATGCGTTATGGGACTGGGCTACCAGCTCATGCGGGACCTGAACCAACGGAGGCACGCAAGAGCAACATACTGAGCTAAAGAAGTGCTGAGACTAATACTTAGAGAAAGCAAAGTGGTTCTGTCGAAACCCACAGTATGGGCGATGGGCCCAGTGCCAGGGAGCAAGGGGTAGTTTCCTGAGATCAACGGCAAGGCTGGGGTGAGGGAGTTTCCTAACGTCAGGAAAAACAAATCTGCTTCTGAGGCTACAGTTATTAGTCAAAACACTGCAGTGACCTCCCATTCATTCTTTCTGTTTTCCTTTTATTTTCCTTTTAATGTATTTTTCTTCGGTTTGACAAAATGTGGGCTCAGGAAACTTCAAGCACGTAGACTTAAGAGAAACATCAAATATGAGTTAGAAATAGCTTTACCTTTTTAGCACACTTTTCCCATTTACAAATGCCAATTTTAAAAAAGTTACCACAAAAAGTGTGCCAGCAGTCTCCTTCAGTAACTTCTTGAAAACATCTGTGGCTATACTCTTAGCCTGTCATTGATTCTTGGTTCACTGGGTTGCTGAGTATCACACACACACACACACACACACACACACACACACACACACACACACGTAGACGTTGAACCTAATCAAGTCCAAGTTAACACATCCCAACATAATTGGCTGGCTGGCCTTGAACCTTGCAATGGGACCGTTTTCTTGAAAACCATCATCATGGTAACACCAGGTGACTAACTGTCGGGACCTCAATGACAGGACATTTCTTAGAGGCAACGCCCAGAGCTACTGGGTGTACTATTGTCATCATAAAATCAGGAACAAACACATATAAGCCGCAAACTTCGCAACCATTGCAAGCATGTTCTCAAGCTCCAAGAGCTATGAAGAAGGCTGCTGGAACCCTTTACTCACCTCGAACAGTCTGTCGCATTCTGTGATCATGTGGGCGAGCCCCTGAGCCGCGGCCAGGTTCTCACTGAGGTCCTTTTGATCTGGCTTCCCGGTGGCATATTTCTTCTGTATGACTCTGTAATTGAAGGGCAGAGTCGTAAGCAGATCCCAAACCCAAGGGCTTTTCACAATACAGAGCTCGTCCCTTTTGTTTTCGGTTCATGCCCAAGATGCTAATCCAGATCCCAGACTTTCTCATTTCCAAATAAAAACAATGACCACACAGATATTCTGAGTCAGGCCAAGAGTCTGACAGCTCATGATGAAAAACCTTGGAAAAATACAAGGGCAGGAGCAACTGCTGGGGAAGAAATTTATCTATTTTTTCCCCAAGTTTGAAACCACGTCTCTGCAGGCTAGTGTTCTCAGATCTTAATTCCTGCCCTTTTCAAAAAAGACTACAAATATGACTTCTTTCCCACTCACACACTACAGACATACCACAACTCACAATGCCTCAGGCTTTCTGGATGGCAAAGGACATCCTTCAATACTACTTGGCTTTGTATCTGAGCGCATGAATTAGCTTGCCTTGAAACATTTTTTTTGAGAGAGAGAGAGAGAGAGAGAAGAAGAAGAAGAAGAAGAAGAAGAAGAAGAACAGCAGCAGCAGCAGCAGCAGGGAAGGGGAAGAGAGAGAGAGGGAGAGAGAGAATCCCAAGCAGGCTCCATGGTGTCAGCGCAGAGCCCCAGTGCAGGGCTTGAACTCACAAACTGTGATGACCTGAGACGAAACCAAGAGTTGGATGCTTAACTGACTGAGCCACCCAGGTGCCCCTTGAAACATTTTCTGATTATAATAAATGAAATGCTGACAAATCCCCAAACTGAATTACAAGACTATACGTTTTTTGTTTGTTTGTTTAATGAACTATGGGGGTATCTGCTTTAGGATTATGGCTGCTGATGAGAAAAACCCACCTGGGGGAGCTTTCTTTCTTCAGTAAATTGAGATGAAAGAGGGAGGGCGCCAGACACACGGCCAGGTTCATGGGTGTCATCTGATTCTCTTCCACTGAGTTGACCACGTCGCTCAGGAAGCACAGCAGGGTCTGCAGGACCTCCCTGCTCTCATCGGCCAGCAGCAGGACAGCTGCCTGTGCTGCCTGCAGCCGCTGCTCCTTGGGGACATCTGCGGAAAGGTGGGTGTCGGGCCATCAGAGGAACAGCAACAGAAGGAGCCAGCCGGGTGCCCCACCTTCCCGGTGTGCACACACCTCAGTGATATGACCATCATCAACAACCACGGCGACAGCCGCTAACGGCAGAAAGAAGTTGCTGCTTAGGCCTCACAGCCGCTGAGAGGCAGAGCTGGGACTGGAACCCGAGTGGTCCAACACCAGACCTGTTGCAACGAAACGCTGTTTGGCAAGAAGGGCCCTGTCCTGGCCTTTCATGGTCTCAGAGCTAGCCACCAGCTCAGCCGTTTGCAAACTGTTTTCCTGCTCTGACTGCAGCTGGTGATTGGCCGGGACACAGTCAGCCTGGCTTCCCTCATGTCCACCCTCCCACCAGACAGCTTGGGAGGCACCTCTCAGGAGGCCCAGGGCTCTGCGGCACCTGTGTGGACATCCCCATGTTAGGGGGACGGCGGCCTCACCTTTCCCCACCTCTAGTGGAGCGGCCAGGCCTCGATGCCAGCTTGGCACAATTAACCCTGAGTGGTGGGATGGAGCTGCGCTGGCCCTCTAGAATGACTCCTAGAGGGTCAGCTCGACACATCTTCCTTTTTTCTACAAGTCACCCAGGGCTTGGTGTAGAGGAAGTGTGCTCTTGGCTTCATGTGATGGCCCAGTGTCATGCGTTTCATTATGTGGGGGAGAAGGGAAGTTGAGGTTGTACTTGGAGAAAAAAAGCCAGGCTCACTAAGGTTATGGGGAGGGTCTGGCCCTGTGTGGTCCGTGTGGGGTGGTGGTGGTGGGTGTTGGCCGTGCAGCTGGAGAAGGGCACTGGCCCCAAATACATGATGTGAACAGAAAGGGAAAATCACAGCAAATGGGTGCTAGGCACTGCGTTTTGCTGCCACCTGGCTGTGTTCATTACTGATCTTTTAGGTCTGACTCACTGCCCTTCCTCCTCTCACTCTGAAAGACCCAGTCAGCAATTCACTTTGGTTACACGGTCTTTCTTAAGATAGCATGTTCTAGAGCAGGTCTCCGCGGTGGGGTGTCTGTCCTCTGACTGTGTGGGGGAATGTGCTTGTGACAGTCCTTGACACGCGAGAAGAGAATATGAGGATTTCTAATGGTGTTCATGTTTTCTCTCATGCTTAAAAATACTGATTGGGGATGTCTTATAATGTGCGCCTTATTATCATAGTAGAACACAGTATACTTCTATTATGAATAATAAATAAGCATATGTGCTCAGGTATTTCCTACCGGTAGGAGTACATGAGAAAAACATTTGGAGCCGGCTGCTTCAGAGCGCCTGTGGTGCGGCCCTCAGCCCGGGTCTGGCTCCGCCCCATCATTGTGCATCCCAGGGCTGGGCACACTCTGGGCCCTAGTCAGCCAGAAAATCCAAATTTCTGGAAAAGCCTGATGTACATTCAGTGTTTTAGAGCCCATCTCTACCCTTACCACGTCCACCATGTACTGGCCCAAGATAGACTGGGGTTTAGTAGAAAAGAGGCATTTTGTTCAAATTATAGCAGAACCTTTTCTCTTTTTTCTTGTTTGTGCTGAAATAGAAGCAGATACTACTAACGACTTCAAACCTGTCACTGAAGTGTTACAAATTCAGCTGAGCCATTGAACTGCTTTTAAATATGCTGCTTTGGCTAAGATGTCTAGCGTATACATTGTTTAACTGCAGATGGCCAATCTTGTCTCCCACAACACAATTTTTAAGAGTCATCTCTCGTGGCTACATGTTGTCTCAACTTTCTCTCTAGTGACTTTTCCCTTTATGTGTCAGAAAGGATCTTCTATAAAAAATTGTGAAGGTCAACTATCAATCCTTAAATTCAGCATTCATTTTGGATCTCATCCTCTTTGACGGTTTTGTGGTTCCTGCCTCTTTCTTGGCTCTCAGGACACTACTCCAGATCTGCATATCTAAATGTTGATAATGGCAATGATGCAGACGGCTACCAGCACCTCAAACTCCATGTCCGGTCGATTCCGAACACCTCTCCTCTCCCTGCCCTCAAATCAGCTCCCCTTCCCCTCTTCTTCTCCATATGCTCCCAGTTGCCAAATGTTAGGACTATGGAGTGCTCTCTGATCTCTCCATCCTTCTCTCTCCTGTTGACCAGTGGGTTTCAAATATTTTCATTATCCATCCAAACTCTAATTAATCACTTAATGAAGGTCCAAGAAGCAACATAGCTAAAACTAGAACTGCCCTGAAAAAGGGGAGGAAGAACAGTCCCTCTCTTTGACGCTAGAGTCCATCCATGTTGAATTTCCAGTATCGCTAATGAAAGTCACAGCAGGTAATCCAGTGCCTCACTGAATGTGTTAGCTCCTAACTAACCCCCCATTCGTGGACAGTCCAATATCTCTTGTTCACCACTTCCACATTCATGAGTCACAAGAGCAGTTCTGACTCTTTACCCTTGTGGCAGACACAAACATGGATGCCTACTCAATACCTACTTCCTCCTTCTTTCTCTGTAAGAAAACACACTTTCTGTTCGGGGGCGGGTTGCAATATGCTCAGGGAAGATGGGCCCTTCCCACAGACCTAGGGAATAACCATGCAGGCCGAACCCCCAAATGGTAATCCCAGTTCTCCCTCCAGTGATTGATTTAAGGGAGAAGGTGTAAACAATTTTTGGCCTATGGGATCAAGATAAATGCTAGGACCTTCTATAAATTTATCACTCTGATAAAAAGAGACCTATGCCCAAGGAGAAGCCCTTTTGCTCTCTTCTTGCCTTTGAGTGTGATTTTGGGAAGACACGGTAATTGTAAGTTGTGGTAATCATAATTCTAAGTTGTGACCTTTAGGGGATAACCAAGAGAGACTGACTTCAGGTCTGGCATCTCTGAGCTGTGAAATTAACTGACTCTGAAATTATATAATTCCAGGTTTCTTGTCATGTGTGTGATTATATGATTTCCTTATCATTTGAACTATTTGTTGGATTTCTGGTTCTGTCTTTATAGCCGAGAACATTCTAACTGGTAACTCCTCAACAGCACCCAAGGGTCGGTTCCTCAATGTTTAATGAATCAAGTATAAACTTTTTGCCCTGATATTCAATGCCCTGCCTTGGTATGGCCTCAATCTAATTTTTCAGAGTCACTGCACTGTACAGTTACCACTCACGCCAGCCAGACGAATACCTTGTAATCTCCTGACACGTGCTCATGCTATTTGTATCGCTCAACAAGTGTCCCTTCCATAGCTCAACCTTCAGTTGTGGAACCAAGTCCTATTCCTCATCTCAACCTCCTCAGGTTTTCTTTGTAACCTTATTATGGAATTTCTCCAAACTTGCTGCATGGCAGTTATCTACGATATGTTTCATGTCCCTCAGCTGTAAGATCCTGAAGAGCAGAGAGTAAGCCTTACCCAACCATATCATCTGCGGCGCTCAGCACAGTGCTCTGTGCCTAAGAGGAACTTGGTAAATGTTTGCTCAGCTAAAATAAACCCTGTTTTGATCCAGTTTCTTGCTGGTGAGTCTCAGAAGGGGCCAAAGGGACTTATCTCTTGGAAATAATCTGGCTTTAACCTTAGACTAGTGTCAACCCTAACCCGAGAACTGATTAAATGTAAAGAATCATATACGATAGTTCCAAACCGTGAGGGAGGCTTCACTGGAAAATGGCAGCTTAACCATTTATGGCAGTAAAATCATGAACTCTCTGTGTTTGGGCTCATGCAACATGTACCATTAATTTAACTTAACCTAGTCACCTTGGTAAAATAATATTTATTTAGTGGGTCATCACTTTATCCTGTTTTTACAAGTGGTATTTATTATAATCCTTTTTGGGTTTGCAATATTGTAAGTTCCTTAAACACATTTAGCACAGAATTCTCTATAGCAGGGATCTTCTTCAAATTGGATCAATTCCATGTTGAATCCCAGGTCAGGTATATTTTGCTGAACACTCAGAATCCACAGCCAAATATGTTTTCTTAAAGTATTGGGACTGGACCACTAAAATAATTTATAATCGTAATATTATTGCCTCTAGAATAGAGTCATGTGTTCATTTCTAATATCCCCTCCCCCCTTGCAGCTACCTTCAGAAGGATATGCTTTTTAATAAAAACATTTTTATTCAATGATTATTTCAATTATAGGGGCTTTGCTGAGAATTGTCAATTTAACATCACTTAAAAAATTCCAAATGAAAACATAACTTACTTGAATTAGGCCTAAGCTTGATTTGGTTTGTTTACTTTTCACTAATTAAAATACATTGTATTAAAATACATTTGCTTCTTATTTCTAGTCGTTTGGCTTTGAAGTTCATATATCCCTAGGAAATGCTTATTTATTTATTAATGTTTTATTTATTTCTGAGAGACAGAGAGAGACAGAGTGGGCAGGGGAGGGTCAGAGAAAGAGGGAGACACAGAATCTGAAGCAGGCTCCAGGCTCTGAGCCGGCTGTCAGCACAGAGCCCGACACAGGGCTCGGATTCATGAGCTGTGACATCGTGACCTGAGCCAAAGATGGACGCCCAACTGACTGAGCCACCCAGGTGCCCCGGGGAATGCTTATTTAAAAAAATCAAATATATTTTTAAATGTTATTTATTTTGAGAGGGAAAGCATGAGTAGGGGAGGGGCAGAGACAGGGATAGAGAGAGAATCCCAAGCAGACTCTATGCTGTCAGGACAGAGCCTGACGTGGAGCCAGAACTCATGAATGGAGAGTTCATGACCTGAGTCAAAATCAACAGTGGGACGGTTAGCCCGACTGAGCCACTCAGGCACCTCCAAACTTAAGTAAGTTTATAAAACATTTACATACAAAATAAATTCTATTGTGCCCCCCTTTTCATTTTAAAGTTATTAAAAGTACACTGAAAGTTAGTTTTATATCTTATGCAAAACCTTCCTGAGAAGTAAAACTTTGATGTCAAAAAGTATTTTCAAACCCATAAAGCATGGCCCAGAGATTTCCCTATCAAACTGTGAGCAAAGTTAACTTCTGGAAAGAAGCGTAGAATGATAACTTTCATATATTTCTTTATGGATTTATGTATTACTTGTACAGTGAGCACTCGGTCTGCAGAACGTTTTTTCAGCGGATGCGTGCGCATGAGAGCCCTAGTCTGCGTGGCTTCCACTTACACTGATAGATGTGGAGGAAGGTCTCGCTGAGCTTGTTGGTGAATAGGGGCTCCGGGAGGTCCCGGAAGAACTGTTTTACCATATCCGCCACATCGTACGCAGATTGGTCCTCGTAGCTGACGTTCTCAGGGAAGCTCTCGTTCATCTGACGTAATGCATGGATTCGAGATTTCACGCCCGATTTTCGGAAAAGACCCACCTGCAACAAGTGACAGGTACATGTTAGCGAGGCCGCCTTCACCCCAGTCATTCTCTTCCTAAGGCACGGAACTTGGGAATGACGAGAGGGCATGGACCCAGGACCAGGGTGGGCAGCAATTGCCTCCGAAGTGGTAAAACTGTAAATGACTAGTTTAGTTACTTTGGGCAGCAATTGAATGCTGACTTCCTCTCCCATAAAATGAAGATAAGAATAATACTCCACAGGGTGTTTGTGGAGACTGAGAAAATAGGCATGACTGTCCTTTGTAACCTGCAGTCTTCTAACACATTAGATGCTATCGTGGCATTCATTTAACCACTAAGCAGTGATTAAATACCACCCTATCGCTGGCATACTTACCGTCGCTAGGAGCCATTAGTGAGCAGAGCAGACCAGACAAAATTCCCTGCCCTTTAGTGTTGACACTTTAGTGGGGGTTTGGAGAAAGTTTGGTCAATGCAAGGTTTTGTGGATCTTAGATAAGAAACCATACACGGTGCACCTCTGGGGGAGAAGTTTATAGGGAATATGCTCATGAAATAAAATGCTCATAAGCATGTATTTTGATTTAAGGGTCTTATTTCTTGTCCTTCTTTGGAACCCCTGTAATATTCCCTATGTATGCTTCTTGTGTGATACTTGGCACCCATTACTCTACCTGGTTAGTTATTATGTGCATAAGATGTGGTTCTAGTGAGGATTCCTGGGTGGCATTTTTTTTTTTCACACTTCAAGGCATTGTCTTATGACTTTGTCATCCCTAGGGCTTAGACTCCTCCTCTGTTTGACATATAAATGAAGAAATGGGGCAGTAAGGCACCAAGGAGATAATGCTCCTAGTAGGAATGGTGAGAAGAGCAGAGCCCTAGAAGGAAGGAGATTCCTGCTAGGGTCGGCAGGTTACACTCCAGGCCCCTCGAGAGGGTCTGCACTATGGACTTGCTTCTACCCAAAAATAGGACTGAACTTCTCTGGGACCCCTGGTTTACAGTGAATTCTCATGTCTGCTATTTTTTTAAAATATTCATTTATTTATTTTGAAAGAGAGAGAAAGAGAGTGTGTGCTTGCGTGCGCATGAGTAGGGGAGGGGCAGAGAGAGGGAGCAGGAGAGAAAGGATCCCAAGTAGGCTCTGTGCTGTCAGCGTAGAGCTCAGCACAGGGCTCAATCTCACAGAGTGAGATCGTGGCCGGAGCCGAAATCAAGAGTGAGACGCTTAATGGACTGAACCCCTCAGGTGCCCCAGCATGTCTGCTATATTTAAATGCCTGTAGGGCCTGGAGTTGCTCAAACTGTTGTTCATTCAGCCCTCAGTATCTACTTTTCTTACTCCTGAAAAGCTCACAGGTTGGCTCACTTCCAAAAAGGTGAGCACATTCTGGGTGGTCAGACAGGTAAGCAGCGGCACAGCAGTCAGCCATGGCGCCTCTTCTCTGAGCCTGGGGAATGCACCAGGCCATGCCAGCGGCTGCTCCACGTGCCAAGCCAGCCTTGACCCAAGTTCAGGTGTCTGAGGAAAGCTCTCTTGGTTACTGCTTTAAATGGAGAGCAGTCCTAATTCCTTTAAAGTACAGGGAGAGCAAGGGGAGAAGTCGGAGCAATTAGAGAATACTCAGGCTTTGTATATGTCAGAGGAATGGATCGCAGAGGAAATCATCCACTGCTAGGTTTTGTGGCAAGAAGCACAGAATCTTTAGTCATACTTTTTTTTTTTTTGCATTCCAAGGCTTATCATCCTAATTCTGCAGATTAGGAATATTCAAGCATATTGTCACTTAAAATGTTAATTGCTTTCTTTTTTATTCTTAAAGTTTGGAACGTCTAGAAAATGCAAAACTTTGCCGCACTTAGATTAGATGACTCGTCAAGAACACAAAGGACATTTATCATCCTCTGGCAACTTCTCCAAACTTCATCCGAGCGCATGAGAAGAAAGCACGTACTGTCAAAAGAAAAATTCAAGATGCCAGATGAATGATTACTAAAGTGAGATCTATCCTCAGCCTATTTACATTCTTGACCCCTCTAGTTCTGGAAGGAGGCCCAGGACAGTGCCACGGGGCTGTGCTCCACAGGAGTTCTCAGAATCGGAGTGCCTGGAAGGGGAATTCTGAAGTGTGACTCACAAACGTTTATCCTCCTGTGAGTTGGTATTATTCTGCTTGAGAATTCCTGTTATTTTCTTAGCGGCAGAGAAATATTGATTGGAATCTATCAAAAGAATGAAGCAGATAAGTGTTTGTGTGTAAATTACAGAACATCCACCGAGTCTTGTTGGCTTCATCTCTGGGTTAGCACCGACGCGCATGTACAAACACATCCCAGCAATGTTTTCTCCGTATTGCTCTGTTTCGAAGGTTCTTTCTAGTTTCAGCAAATATTGTTGTTTTAATTATTTTAGACATAAAAATATGTAGCCTCCAGCTGCAGGCTCTCAGCTGCTTGTTCTGACTTAGATCTCACAGGATGTCCAGAGGGCTGTCAGGTATTTATTTGTTCTGCCTCAAACTCTGACAATAACCTTCCTGTCCCACCCTTATCTTCCAGGGATGTGGGAAATATCTGTGGGATCTGTGGATTTTTGTTGGAAGCACAGAAGGAAATTTCTTTCCTAAACTTAATAAGGAAAAGGTGGTCTGAACTTAGACCAGATTCCAGATGTAGTAGCTAAGGAAGGCAGAAGGGAAAGAAACCCCAGTCTTCAACTTCAGCCCCACGCTGATGAAAAAACCAATCCTGGAACCAGCCTACTTCCTGACTTCTTGTTGTGGGAGCTCATGAATTTCCTATTGTGTGAGCCATTTTGGGACTGGCTTCTTCTGTTCCTTGCAGTGGAAAATTCCCAGGACACAGTGACCAGAAGATTCTTCTGATGGTGTAGAGATCCTGAGAATAAGGAAATTCACCTAACTTCATCAGGCAACCATGGCGGGCGGCATAAGTGACTGGCAGTAATCATTTCCTAGAAAAGTTTTTCAAAGCAGTGATGAAATTTGCACTTCTGGTGAAAAAAAAAATTCTTCTTCTGAGTGAAAAACAGAGAACTGAAGAAACCATTTTAAAGCTGTCGCTTCTAAGGGCAGCCTTGTCATCACTGCGGATGGGAGGCTGCCCCAGATCCCTCAGCTTCATTATGAGAAGGATCCAAAGAGTGTGAAATGTCTTTCATTTGCCTCTGTGCCTGTCACTACTGGTAGTCACACGGGGCCCCATGCTTGGTTTAATTCTCTGCTGTCACCGTTTTGAAATTCTTAATAAGTTATGAACAAAGAAGCTCACGTTTTCATTTCACACGAGGCCTTGCAGGCTCGACAGTGGGTCCTGTTCTCATGTGCCACGAAAGCATGGCTCCAACACCCTCTCCGAGATGGGAAGACTAGTGGTCAGCCATGCGCAATTCATTTCATAAGCATCTTGCTTATGATCTCTCATTTTACAGGTAAAAGGTGAGTGGTGAGCATTCCCTGGGTCCGGGTTTACTTTCTTCTCTTTTGTCTTCCACTTAAAAACCCGGCTGTGGAAAAGCAAAGACTAGAAAGGCCCCAGAGTGTCACTCATGTCATCTGAGGTAGACAGCAGGACCGTGATGAATACGCAGCGTGTACAGCACACTTGCACTGAGTAGAAAGTGCCTTCCCAGAATAATTGGGCTTCTAAAACTTACTGTTCCATTAGAACGAGAGGTCGGGCATGAGTGCTACATTAGAATTCAAATTTCATCTAAATAATATTAAATCTCCTACTTGGCATCCTTTTTATGCTAATCCATTCAGTACTTAATGATGTTTATCAGGACTTCCATTTCCTCTTCTTCAGAAATGTGCTCAGCTAATGAAGAAAGGTTGGTTTTATGCAGAAAGAGAAAGCTTCCTAAGTACAGGGTGCGNGGGCGGGTTCTGATTCTGAGCACTGCAGGCTTGGCCTCTCTCTCCCTGCAGTGGCTCCACATTCATCAGGATGGGCATAACCTGTGCTTCTGTGCGCCGCTGATTTAGGGCAGAAATAAAACCTCCAGCAACAAAGCAAGGCTCCTCTCACACACTGCTATGTCTGAATACAAATGGTTCATAATTGAAGGCTGAACTTCCTTATTTCATCTACATCCAGCTGCAAGGGTGAAAATGGATGCACTGTGTTTCATCATATATAAACTGTTCTGTACTTGGGAATGTAGGAGGGGAAATATTGGCAAGGTTTCCGGACCCTTGGGGGCTGTGCTCAACTGTTGGTGATGAATGCTTATGTTTGAGGTGAACATTTAGCATGAGGAAAAGGGGTCTAGATCATGGCAGGAAGCTTCCTTCCGTGGGGTCCAGGGCAAAGCCTCGGGAGAGTCTTGGATGATGGTTCAAGGGGACCATGTGAAGGAAGGCAGCCCAAAGGCCAATCAGTCTGGTTTAGAGAAAGGATGTTCTGGGATTCTCTGGTTTCTGATGATCCAGCGGCTGAGATCTCAAGATCCCGTGCAGATCTAAATCTTTTCAGTTCTAAGGAGGTGCTACTGGCGAAGAAGGAACAGTCTAGAGTGATGCATGTTCCTTCCCTCTTACTCTTGTCCCCTCTTTCTTTACTGATTCGTTCACTTTTATTTGCTTTTGTTTGCTTTTAGAATCTCTAGAATACTCTTTCTTTGGAGTCTGGTTTTAATTTTCCATTGTGTTTGTCTGGTTTTCCCTTGTTCCCTTGTTATCGGCACCTTCCTTCTTCGCAGGGATCAGAGGGGGGGCCTCTGTGTGATTTCCACACTCTGTGATGGCGAAGGGGAGGGACGTACCAGGTGGGGAAGCCCTGCAGGTGTGGAGCGCTTCATGGGGTCTTAACTGCCTCTGGTGAAAGTCTCATTGACATCTTACAGATTCTTTCTTTTGACTGATACAAGAGACGGTTGCCTCATTTTGGTTACATTTAGAATCAGTATTCATGTCCTCGAAATCAGTCTTTTTCTCACAATGCTTTGCCAGCACACTGTTTTCTCAGTAAGGCACTCTTCCAGATTTAAAACACAGTTAGAGGCTTGATTTCAAGACTGGGAATAAGCCAGTGAGCCAGAATTGAGGAGATTTTGGTGTCCACCATCTTTCTCTTGATTTGTATGACTTTTCCTTCAGACAGGCGACTGGACCCAATAACAGTGGTCTTACTGGTACCATCCGTGATTCAGAATCTACAGGGGTCCTGACTGGTTGCCAGTCTACACTAAAGGAGTGAGTAGAACAGTGGTAGTACAATTCATTTACTCCCATCCACTCTGCTCAAGAAAGAATTCAAGGTGACTTAGAATGATCTCTAAAATGTACAAGATACAATTAAATTAAAGATAAAAGGTAAGAAAGAAAATATGAGCAAAGGAAAAAGATGAAAAGGGCAACTGAAGCCAGAAATGAGGTTGATGTAAAAAATTCATGCCAAATATTTACATATATTTACTACAGCAGAATACACATTTGGATCCAATCATTTTAGCAGCTAATATAGAGAGGAAAACATACCCAGTTGTTTTTAATATTAAAAAACCAGACTTGTTGTCCAAAAGAAACACAATGCTCTCAGGTGTTGGGGCCAGAGAAAGATTCTTCCGTTATCACAGAAAGGCCACTACCTCATGTAATAATCAACGGTATCAACAAACTCTGGACAGTGCGTTCATCAATGAGTTGTTCAGGGCCATTTCTCAAACTGTCCCATGATGCTGGAGATGGTATCACCCCAAATCTACTGGGACAAGCAATTCTAACAGGTGGCAGGACTCTGGACTCTGGACGTAGCTTTTCAAGCAAGTGTTGGCTCCGCCATTGCCACCTGGGGGACAACCCACCCAGGGTGGGTACGGCATTAAATGCCATGGTGAATCTGAAGCACTCAGTGCAATGCCGAGGACATGATGGGCACTTAAGAAATGTTACTATTATTGAGCTAATTGCATAGATGGATTGCATTTGCTTTAGGTATTCCTGAACAAACACTGCTTTCCCTTAATAGAGCTTTTGCTTGAGAAGCGTTCACTGGCCATGCATTAGAATGTTTAGAACAAAATATTTTTTGTTCCTGGGAAAAGGCAGAGCCAAAGACTCTAAGGGAATTAGCCAGGAGGAGGGATGGGTCTTGTAAACCCTTAGAAAAAACGAGAAGCTTGGAAAAACATGTGTCTGAATAAAAGGTTACCCTTCACAAAATACAATCTTGGGTTTCATAGATGACCTACCTTTGATTGGTGGGCAGTTTTGGTAAAAACTCTAAAAATTAAAAAAAACCCACTCATGCTTAAGTAACTGGATTCATTGGTCTGCTCTATTCAGATGTTATTCAGAGTCAGTTGATGCTGGTGCATCTGCTAAGCACCTTAGTTATATATAGAAAAGTGGTCTGTTGCCCTTCTTTCTGAGAAATAATAGGGAAGCTATTCAAGCTATTTCTCAAAACAAAATAGTCTTCACCACAACAGTAATAGCAACCACTCCTGCCCTCCACTATGCCATTGACATAAACGGGGGGAAATATGTACTTGTATATTCTCGAAATTAGAAGTGGGAAGGCAAAAAGGGGACCATGCATTCAGTTCAACCAAAGATGGCATCATATGAAGAAGTTACTCCTGTTGTAATAGCTTCGTTGGTATCTGATTCATCAAGAGACCATCCTGATTCTAAGTGTGATCTTAGTTTTGGGGTAGATACAAGCATCAGTAGCCAGGATCTGTGAGTTTATGTAGCTCTGTTCATTCCTGGTCACTGAGCCCAAGGTAAATCATTAAAAGGTGCAAATAAGCTTAGGTGGGCATGGATTATTCACATGGTATTAAAGGATGTGAGACAAAAAAACCACTGTAGAGTAGTTGCCTGAAAATACGCCCACTACTCAAAGGTGCAGTTTATCAAGTGGGAAAATGGCTCTTTGGAGGGGCAGAATGTCTAAGAAACCAATGGGTGTTAATTTGAAGGAGGAGCCAAGGCTTGGCCTAGTAAATTACAGAATGGAATGCACTCTGGATCCAATGACAGGCCACCATTATGGTGGTCCCCAAACAGTTCTGGAGACAGAAAACCATCTTTGAATATTTTAGGTAGCATTTTAATCAACTCTACAAGATGAGGGGATATTTGACTTAGCTGACATTGTTTTCATCATTTACTTGCACATTTTAAAAGGATATAAATAAATCTATCTTTGGTTTAAGTTTTCCTGGTCATGGTGCTGTTTTAAAAAAAAAAAGAGAATTAATAAAAGGAGAGAGAGAAACCTAATTCTTTTCTCAAAAGATAATAAACCAGGGATGCAAGAATGCTGTGCAAACAATGGTGGCAGTGGGGCAAAAATCAAAAAGGAAATGCAGTGTAAAGTGTAACTCCCGGTGTCTGGGGAATACAAATTTGCCAGCCCAGGTACAAGCTATTATCATGAATTTTTACTCAGGACCTCATTCAAGTTGCCAGAGAGGAAATACCTTCAAATAGCTTGACAAGGATGTAACTCGGTCAAATTAAATGCTGACATATAAAGATCACAATGCCTTTTCTTTTTGGTGAGGCACATCTTATCTGATACTGGAGGGATTGGACTTGGTCGGGCATTCCATAAATCCGGGTCTGTGTTTGTGATGTACAACCATACCTGATCGAGGCAGTTGCTACGCAGGTATCTGAGTGCTTGCTGAATACTCTGAGGCAGGGGCTGTCCCGTTCTCTGCACGTGAACTATGAGGGGAACACCAAAGACAGTCTTGTCTTTGTAATCAGGAACTTTCATCCTCTTCATGAACTTTGGAACTGACCTAGAATTCACAGAAACCAGGTCACGCGAGCCTCTTGGGGCAGCCTGTGAGGAGAGGCTGTGAAAGCAAGCAAGAGGGAAGCCAAGCTTTTGTTGGAACAACCAACAGGCACAAGGGGAATCCAACATCTCTCCCTTAACGAATCACATCACATGGAAGGACTGTGTGCGCCTCTTGCCTATGTTAGGCCTCTAACTATCAAACAGCAGGATTTATGTTAGCGGGGTGGATTTGTGGCTCTGCTTTCAAGTCAAGTGGACAAACTTCCAGTTTAACTGTGACTGACATGCCTCTCCAGTGATAAACACTTGTCCTCAGTAAGGCAGAAGGAAAGAAATTTGAAAACTACGAGAATAAGAAATTGAGTTGGGCTTGGGGGTCAAAGGAGGGGAGAGAAGATGAAGCAATTCTTGGCTACATTACTTTTCTAGAACTGGTTGAACTTTTTAAAGAAAATTTTGATGCAAGCATATATTGATTGGACTATGCAATTTATAACTTCCTAGAATGTTTTTATAAAGGCACTTTTGATTCTTCACTCTACGTAATATATAACATAGGACGATTAATGACATTTGGTATTTTTTTCAAATCCACCAACCCACCTAAAATAGGGACTTATTCAGATTTCAACATGCGCTTTTGCCAATTCCTTATTGCAAAGGTTTACTGCATATTCTTGTTTTTATTTGCTAGTGAAGGAAACACAGAAATGTCGTTGGAGAATTAAATGCTCTTTGAATGAATCAATGCTCTAAGTGTTGAGCTCTACCCTTCGCCAGAAGGTACAAGTGACAGCTGTTTCTCTGCAAACTGCCAGAATTATTTTATGGCCAGTTTATTTTTAATTCCTCTGTTCACTATTAAGCACCCTTTGCTTGTCTTTTTTTCCTTCTTGGAGCCAGTGACAGCTATCCCTGGAAACTAACAAGAGAGCTACAGATAGAGCCACGCTTCCCGCAGGCTACATCACATCCACGCTGCAGCAGCGCGGGAGGCAGACAGTGAGGCAGAGCTCTGGCATTATTTTCAGGAGGTCGGCAGAGAAGGCCATGAATGGCTTCTTTAGAAACCAGAACTTAAGCACTGAAGCTTTGGCAACGGGGTTCTTAGTTCTAGAACAAAAGATCCCCTCCTAAGTGACCATGCTACGCACCACGTCCAGCCGTGTTTATTGGACATGGAGTACTTCTCCATGATGGCCGTGAGGCGAAGCAGTGAGAAGCGCTGGAGCAGGTTCAGCTGGCCGGCCGTCTGGTTGCTGATGTGGGGCGCCGTGGACGGCTGAGGCTGGTGCGAGAGCTGGAAGCTGTTCCATCGGAGTCGCCTTTACCAGAAAGACCGTCAGAGAAGCCAGTCACAAAGTGGACATGTTATTGGAAAACACAGGATGTTACTAACTTTTAAGTAGCTAATCAAAATAGTTTCTGAGCCAAGACAATCACAAGGCAAATGGAACAGAAGACGCCAATGTACAGAATAAACATAAGAAACTATTTTTTTCAAGTCTGATAATGGAAAAGGTCATTCTCTGTTTTGTTGGGAGGTTTTAAATCAGTGATATATTTTATTTGTTTGTTTATTCCTACATTTGTTCCCAAAGTGTTGAAAGTGGCTGAGACGGTGACGTGTAAGTGTGTGTTGGGAGAGAGACAGAGACACAGACAGAGAGCTCGAGTTGGAAAGTGAGATGTGGAATGTTCCGGAACTGTAGAACATTTCGCACTGCCATCCTGTCTGCATTCTAACTCTCCTTCGCTGTGGAGATGGAACCTGGAGGTGGCAGGCACAGACGGAGAAACAGAAGTGACGACACAGCAGCGGACCCCAAGACACATGTCTGTCTCAACCAGAGCCCAGCCACACATCCAGTATTACTGTTTCTACTGCTTAAGCTCTTCCGGGGCCATTTTTCAAGGGTGCTTCTGAAATGGTGTTTGTAAAACGGCTTTTATGTGCTCTGTAATGGGCAGTTTTTTAAGCCAAAATAAACTCGTGAAGTATGCATCCTTGTGTCTTAGAAATTTCTCACAGGATTAAAAAAAAATGTTTAAAATTTGAGGTGGAGCCGTTTGAACTCATACTGCAGCAAGGTCACAGGAAGCACCTGGGAACAGGCACTGGGCCTCCCTTAGCAGTGATTCCTGATGGTGCCTAGCATAACGTCTTGCACGTACACTCATAACTTTTTTTTTTAATAAAACTAAGATTGAATTAAAGGATAAACACTCAGAGAAACGAACGTGAGTTGACACGGATTCAATCACCATAATATGTGTCACAAAAGACATACTTCTGTTCAAATAATTCCTAACCACATTTATCACCTCAAACGGGGTCAGGCACTCAGTATGTGCTCTTTAAACGTTTGTTAAATAAACAGACCATAATTATTATGAAATGGATTGAAAATCATTTCAGGAAATCATGCCACCAACCTGTTTGGCCTGGTCAGAGAGGCCCCTACACCAGAATCCCTCCTTTCTCTGACCCCGGTGGCCTCCGAGTCATTCAGAGATGTCCCATCTCTGTCGACATCACTGGGTGTTGTCCGACCTTCGGAGACTGAGTTGCCTTCGAAGTCCAAGGTGATCTGATTCGGAGATGGAAAGGGGCATAATCCAGATTCTCCAACCAACGCATCGTGTGCTTGCAGCTCAGGCAGGACATTCTTTGACCAGTCATCCACTACCTCCTGGAGCCCATTGACGTGGTGCAAAATGTCATCTAAATGAGGGAAGAGGTCATCCTTCTCTAAGTCCAAAAGGTCTCCTGTGCTGGCGTACAAATGGGAGCCTGGGACGTTGTCATAGATGCTGACTCTACTTGCTCTGTGGCAGGACGCCATGAGCCCAGGCTCTCTGGCACCAGGGCCCTGCTGTCTGCCCAGGGAGATGCTACCGGTCCTCCAGTTAACCCCGTTGCTACCGTCTGTTGGCGAGAGGCTCTCAATAGAGAGTGCCTTGGGGAACGTTCCTGGTTTGTGGTCCTTGGGAATATGCACTACCAAGTTCTCCTGGGAATGAAACTCATGTGTGTGGTTTTGGTCGCCTGGGTCCCGCAGTGCTGTCCCGGCCAGCACGTCCAGGTCTTCCAAGTACATGCCCCCGCGCTTGTGTGCGCCCTGGCACTTCCGTTCCTTGGGGCCGGGAGTGCCCACCCCGCTACTGCTGTTTAAGGACTGGCTGCTTTCCCCGCTCCACTTGCTGGAGCTCAGGAGCCCTTTGGTGCAGGCAGCGGGGGGCGGGCTCTGGAGATCTCCATTGGGTATCGGGATGCACTGCATGGCCTTGAAGGCCTCTGGCTCCTGTTGCAGCACCGGCCCGCTGATCACCAAGCCCCCGGTCCGCCCCGGCCCCTTATGCCTTCCGTGCGCTCCCTTCCCTCGGAGTGTTTCCATACGTTTCAAAAATGATTTGGCTCTGGCCCTGGTGGGCTTCTCATTCTTTGGGTGCAGGGGGTAGCTGAGAACGTCTTTGGGGGACTGAGGGAGGCCGCTGCTCACGAACGTGGCATCCAGCATGACTGGGCTGTCGGGGCAGGACTGGCCGGAGCAGGCNTCACTCCCTCCGCTGCTCTCACTGTGGATGGAGCAGACCTCGGGCTCACTCAGGTCTGTGAGGACACTTTCACTGCTGGTGGTGTTTCTCATCCTAATGTCTCCCGATGACCCATTTCTGTCTCCGCCGGGGAACAGTGTGTGCAGGTCGTCCACGCGAGACCACCGGCGGCTGGTTCTTTGGAAAGTCCATTTGTTGCTGATGCAGAGATCTTCCTCATCGGAGTCGTCACCCTGAAAAACATTAAAGATGATGCTCGCTTCCAGGAAGCGTGGATGCAGTGGGAAACTGGGTGAGCACAGAGGAGCGGTACCCCCCGTCTTTTCCCTCCCTTCCACGCGTGCCCTCTGGCTGTCCCACTGTTCTTCCGCCATCTTTCATTGTCCCCTACACCCTCCTCCTCCCTTGTGCCTACAGGATCTCTCAATCTGCCGAGCTTTCTTCCTTTTAATTTTCATACAAGTTCTGAGTCCTTCCTTCCTAAGAAATTGTCTTTGACTGATTACGAAGAGGTGTAATTACCATCTGACTAGACATCTAAATATAAAACACCTGCAGTTCTCTTTTTCAGAAACTTAATCCTGCCATCAAAGGCAATGGATTCTTTCCTGAAAACTCTTCACTGAGCCCCAGGATGATATTTCCAGTTTCCCTCTTCTTCTTCTTTTTTTTTTTTAAATTTTTAAAATGTTTTTATTTCTTTTTGAGAGAGAGAGAGAGAGAGAGAGAGAGAGAATGAGCAGGGGAGGGGCAGAGAGACAGGGAGACACAGAATCTGAAGCAGGATCCAGGCTCTGAGCTGTAGGCACAAAGCCCAGTGTGGGGCTTGAACTCGTGAACTGTTAGATCATGACCTGAGCTGATGTTGGATGCTTAACCGACCGAGACACTCAGGTACCCCTCCAGCCTCCCTCTTCTGAACCTCAGAGTCCATCTATGTCAAAACGGACACTCCTTACCTTAGTCTCCCAAACCTGATTCTTACTGTGTATTCCCTGCACAAACTGACAGCAAAATTATCCACTGAATTGCTCTAAGTAGAAACTTGGGAGCCATTCTAGAGATCACCAGTTGAGGAGAGTTCAATTCGGCCCACTCTGCTTGGCCAGCCTTCTTGTTTTTAATCATCTCTGAATCTAAGTGCCTTTTGGCAGGACATGCATCTCCAGGCGGCTGAGGCCCCAATGCTCGGCCCTGACTCACACTCTGCACCTCACACACTTCTTTTTCCTGTCTGAGTGCTGCCTGAGTAGGAATCCCCTGAGAGATGACTGTTTGGGTTCCTTGAGGCCAGAGGTGTCCTCAGTTATCGTTGCTAACACTTGTGGCCCAGGACAGACCTGGACCTAGGGCAAAAAGCAATAATTTCCCTCCAAGATGAATGGATTCATCAGCTTCTTCCCTCTCCTCATCCTGCTTATTACCAAGACCCAACTCTGAAATGGCTTTCAAATCTGTCCCCTCATTCATATCTTCCCTCTCACTCCCTTTGTGTAGGCCCCTGGCACCTCTGTCTGGGTCTGTTACAGTAAAGGTCTGGCTAGAATCCTTATCTCCAGCGTCTTCCCCATCCAAACAGCTTTCTACACTGTAATCCAAATATGATCGTGTAATTTTCCAGCTTCAAAGCCTTCAGCTTTCCTTGGCCTTCCTAGAAGTCTTTAGCGTGGCATTCAAAGCCCTTTCAACCTGCCTGCAGTGTACTGTTCTTGCCTCATTTCAGTTGTGGCTCCCAGTTTCCCTGCTCCCTGGCCTCTCTGCTCCAAGGCAATGACTTGGACCTCCTATAGCATTTGGATTAGATCTGTGTTGTGGCACTTCTTCCAATGATAACTTAAGTTCATGCTACTCACATCCACTCTCAGTTGTTAGAGGTAAGCTCATTAAGAGAAGGGCTTGTGTTTCTGTGTCTTATTCATATTTATAACCTCCCCAATGTCAAGCGCACAGTAATTGCCCAATACTGTTGTGTTATTTGAATTAAATTTATTCTACTTTGGCATCTGGTTCTAAGACTTGGTTCCAAATTCTAGTAGTGCCAGGTAAGAGTTTAGGTGATTGTTTGCAAATTGCTTCTTCTCTCCAAAGTTTCTATCAACTCATGAAATGGTACTAAAACCATGTTCTGCCTCATGGGTTTGCTGAGGGAGTTAAATGAAATAATGCATTTAGTAGGCCCTCATTGAGGAGTATTTGTTATTTTCCAGTGTCTACTAAATTGCTTATCTATTTGTTGTCTATCTAAGAAAATTGCTTACCTATCTTTTTACGTATCTAATGTCTACTTACTCCCCCTTAATTTTGTGATATATTCTCTTTTCAAGAAGAAGTAAATAGATGCTCAGCTGATAAATACTATCATCTCCCCATTTTCATTTATTTCTTGAAAATCTAGATTCACATGGGTTGGACTAAGTGACAAATTTGAACATTCATGTACAGTGGTTACATTCATGTACAGTGGACGGTGGAAGAAAGTAAAAAACTAAAATGCTAATGGAGAATTCCATACCTTTGGGATCACAGTGGGAAATTAGCTTTGAGTTTAAAAAAGGTTATATCAAGCTTTGTCAAAAGAGTTTAAAAAAGTGTACATGTAGAAAAAAAGGAAAGGGTCTCAGATGATGAATCAAAGCTATACATTCTTTATAGCATTTTAGATTTCTCTCTTCCTGTGATTGATACAGTAAGACATGACATTGGAGGGCCATTTACATATCAGGCACCATAATAGGTTGAAGGGTGACTTACTGAATTTTCAGATCACATTTCAGGAAGCTGGTAAAAAGAAGCTGATATTAAGTTAGCATTCTGAAAAAGCCCTTTCAGCAAACACCTTTTGAGAAGGCAAAGGAAGGATATATTTTTACAGAAAATGTAGATATTTTAAATAGAAACTACGATATTTAGTGTGGGCTCCAACGAGCTCTCTCAAGTTAGCCCAAACTTGGTTACTGATGCTAGCAAACCACATACTAGTTGGATAAGGATTCCTTTATTTTGGTCAGGAAGAGATGCCAAGCTGGGTACTGTGGACTGGGAATGGAAGGCTTGCGCCCGTCTGCTAGACTCTAAGAGCTTATTGTATCAGCTTTGGGGAACAGGAAGGTATTTACAACCCAACCAAGCCATGTGAAAAAGTGGTAAACTCCTGGGAAAAAAAGGCCAAGAGTTCAGGGGAATTTTGCAGTATTTAGATCTTTCGAACCAAAACAAACAAATGAAAACCAAAGCCAAAAACCAAACAAAACAAAGAAAAAAGAAAAACACCCATTCTCCTTTAGCATCCTGTGCATATGATTATCAGAGTATGTCCCAAAGGGCAGTGACATGATTCTGTCTGTTTTTTCCACCAGGCAGAATCTTTCAACTTACTGACAGTGACATACAGTAAGAAACTTCCCATCACAGCTTAAGGCACACATATGTTACAACAAACAAACATACAAACAGATAAATAAACAAGCTCATGCTATAAATATTATCCTTGTTTTTACTCTGATATTTTATAATCTAGTTTAATCTGTTTCTTTTTTTTTTCAGTATTGTCTGTTACCCACCAAATTCATTTCACAACCCACCAATGTGTCATAATTGACAGTATGAAAAACACACTGCACTATAGTTTAAGTTTTTTTTTTTTTTTTAAACACTCAGGGCTCAGCAGACTTAACATGCATACAACTGACTCTCTAGTATTGTGGAAGTGTACTGATGAAAAGATATTGAGATCTCCTCTGTTTGATAATTTTTTGAGACTAAAAACAAATAGCTTGATTCTTTAGAAATGTGAAATGGAAATCTCTAGGAGTCAGATATATTTATGAGAAAAAGACACACCAGACAAACCTTAATCTCCCTCTCAATGGTTTAGTAGACAATAGAAATAGAGACACAGAGTGTCTGGATTTTAGCAAAAGAAGTGACACAAGGTTCTCACGATATTGTTGTGGCCAAGATGGCTCACTGTGTTGGATGCTATAGAGAGTTTTGTTGGTAACTGGTTGAGTGGCTCATACCAAAGTGTGGTCAAAAGGCTGAATGCAACTAAGGGAGAGTTGTCTGGAGGATGTCTCAAACTTATGTTCATTTTAAGAGTAACTTGAATGAGCCAGGAGAACTCATATTTTTAAAATATGAATATGGCACAAGGTAACTCACTAAGTGATCTTGACCAAGGTACCCTTTTTGAGAGTCAATTTCTCAGCTGTAAATGGGAATAATAATAATATACATCCAGGATGATTTGTCAGCATCGTCAAAGGAGATTATACGTGAAAATGCCACATAAACCTTAAAGTGCAACATAAAGCTAATTATTGTTGTTAGAGACCGGTGATATTGAGATGTATAAAGATCTTAACAGAGCTGAACAATGGCCTCTTAATAAGATAAGATTTCAAAACTGAAAATAAATAAATAAATAAAAACCAAACAAACCAAAAAAACGCCAAGTCACTCACCACAGACAGTTTGAGAAACTTTGAGATTGAGCAGAGGTCAGAAAACTTTCTGTAAAGGGTCAGATAGTAAATATTATAGGTTTCTGGACCATGCAATCTCTGTCACACCTGGTCAACTCTGCTGTTAACAGCCAGAAGAATGAGTCTGCTAATACAACTTTCACTTTTTTTTTTTTTTTTTGCAAAAACAGGAGTGGTGGTTTCCCAACCCCCAGTCTAGAGGATTGAGAGCTGAAGGGCTGCTGTATGAAAAGAGCGAAATATATACTTGGTACTTCTGCAGAGAAAAGAGCCAGAATCCAATGGGCAAGTTTACATCAAATCAGCCTTTGGTTTATTATATGGAAGACTTCCAGTAATTAGAAAGCAAATAAATTGCCTTGCAGTGCAGTGAACTCATCATGGCTAGATGCTTACAGGCAGAGGCTGAGTGAACTATGAGCAACACTCTCAGAAGTAAATCCTGTAATGGATGAGAGCCTGGAGGAGATGATGGCATATGCCTTCCAACTCAAAGATCTATGGTTCTAGGATATCCACCTGCAATTATCTTCCATGTAAGAGTGTAAAACTCTCCAGTCAAGTGAATGCTGGAATAGGATGTAACTGTTTTCTCTTTTGGCTCTGCTGTTTGGAACTACTGGGAAGTGTCTAACTTGGTGGGAGAGACTGGGGTGTGTGTGAAAAGTAGAGGGGGTGGAAGGGAGAGGGGACCAGGCCCCTGGGCAACAGCTGCAGCTGCTTTGAAATGCTGATATCATCCAGGCCAGGAGATGCTGGCTGCAAGGTGGCAATTAGTCATGGTTTCTGTGCTGCTTTCCACCTTTGGTTATGATTCAGAGAGCTTTTATTAAAACTATAACTTTAACCAGAACCATTTGAAGCCACTCTTTCTCTCTTGGGAAATTTCAGGGAAGAGCCTTGTGAGTGCCTGTGCCCGTCTCTTTCCTCATGTAACAGACAGCCTTGCTGGAGTCTTCGGTCTCAACTTTAACTTTGAATGGAAATCATACCACATAAACACTAACAAATGGGGGATTTTAAGGTCATCGTGAAGCAAGTGTGAATTTTGTAGTTGATGAAGAAGAAATAGTTTTTCTGAGAACAAGTAGCTCTGTGTGTGCCTTGGAGTTTTTAATGTAGATGAAGTGCTGATATTTGTTTTTTTCTAAAAAACTGGGAACATTCTTAGCTGAAATTATATATTCCTCAGAGACAAATGCCAACCAGACATTGCAAAAGAAAGGTTTTTAAAAAATTATTATTGTGTTTTTATTTTAATGGCATTCGGCCAGACCCTTACTTGGGAAACAGGAGCCCACACAGGCGCACAGCTGTAAGAGGCAGCTAATCCACAGAAAGTTAGATGCGTATCTCCCATTCGAGTGAACTGGAGCTGAGTTGCGGGGGGCACCTGTTCAGAAGCTGGAATGTACCATGTGCAGGGCCGCAGAGATAGGAGCCTGAAGCCAGAGGCAGGCAACGGCTGGTGCCCTCAGGGTCTCCAGAAATGCCTCCTGCCTGGGTTTTAGTAAGTGTCTCGGCGACACGTGTGGCCAAGACTGAGAATACTCTTCTCTACCCGACTCTCAACAGGGAAGGTTACCTTGAATCTCTGAAAAACCACTTTTCTCTTCCACCAAGAGAGAATTTTGCGGTGCTATCTTGAGAGGCGGAGGCAGGTGTGATTTCATTTTTCCTGGCGCTTTACAAGTAGCATTTGTGGTCCAAGAAAAGTGCGTGCCTAACTAATATGAATGAGGCCTCACGGTCCTCATCTATTTGTGGGCTTGTTTTTCTTTCTTGGGTGACCCCACCAAACTCTTCAGAATTACAAAAAAAAATCCAGTGAGAAGAAAATGCAAAGCAGAGCAAAGAGATTCGCTGTGAGAGACTCAGAGATCCATTTCAATGAGGACATTAAATAAATCATGGACTTCTGTACAGATGGCAAGAAACATCCCTCTTCTAAAAACAACAATAAAAATATAATTGTATGTGTTGCGGAGGAAACTCTTCCAGGCCTCAGGCCAAGTGCCAGAAGCCCCTTCAGGCTCCAGCACATTTCTGAATTTTTTGTGTTATATTTTTAAAAAGTTTTTAAATGTTTATTTATTTTTGAGAGAGACAGAGATAGAGCATGAGCAGGGGAGGGGCAGAGAGAGGGAGACACAGAATCTGAAGCAGGCTCCAGGCTCTGAGTTGTCATCATAGAGCCGCACGCGGGGCTCGAACTCACGAACAGCAAGATTATGACCTGAGCCTAAGTCAGATGCTTAACCGACTGAGCCACCAGGCTCACCCACCCTTTGTGTTATTTTTGTAAAGTTTTTAGAAAATGTTTATTTACTTATTTTGAGGGAGATTCGGGGCTCGAACTCATGAACTGTGAGGCCATGACCTGAGCTGAAATGAAGAGTCAGATGCTTAACCAACTGAGCCACCCAGGCGCCCCTGTGAATTCTTTGAAAGGTGAGAGGGGGCAGTTTGGTGCCAGAATATCTGGGGTCAGACCCTGCTATTTCTGCATGACTTGGAGCAAGTTACTCCCTCTGCATCTGTGATGTGGAGCCACAGTGAGGGGTAGCGCCTGGCACGCAGTGTGCTCTGTGTGGGGGTTTGATGCCCACACAGATGCTAGATGAGCACATGTAGCCCTTCCACTCGTCCAAAGGGAGAAAGAAAGACTGGGGCTACGGACAGTTAGGCGATTTGGAGATGACATTCTACAGAATGAATCATGTCTGGGCCTCTGCAGGTGAGAGATAAGGATTATATTTTTATTTCTTAGATTGCCTAAAATGAGGACATACCTAGAGGAAATGCTGCTGATCTTCTTTTTCTTCCAAATAAACTAATTCCAAAGTTGACTGCAACGTCACATGGTGCTTTTCTCAAGTTTCATTTTCTATGTTTGATCACTTGGCCTAGGCCGAGTCTGTATTTATTTTTTGTATTTATTTATTTAGTTAGTTAGTTTTTTGGTGCAATAAAATAAAGGATGAGCCTATGACTTGTGGAGCGGGCAGATCACAGGAATGGACACCCCCACACAGGGTCTCCTGTGTAACTGCTTAGACTACAGCCCCAGATGCTGGTCATTATTGCGACTCACAAGGTGGTTAAGACCACATGTTGAAATTATTTATTTGAAAATTCAGGCCATGTCTTCTCAATTTACACAGTGAAAAGCCATATTTTATTCGAGTGCATGCATTTGTGAGGCCTCTAGCTAAGCAGCGGCTGTAGGGGCGAGGGCCACTATATGTAACGTGAGGAATGAATTAAGAATGTCAGAATACTGCAATGACCGATTTACCGGGGAGCTTTTGTGAAGGTAACACACAAACAGCCTAACAAATGTTATTTGGGCTGATCTCACATGTGGGTTTTTGAAAAGCTGGTGATAGGGTGAGAATCCAATCACTGACTGCACTTGGTTGAAAACAAATCATGTCATCAGTTTTTGTCTTTTGTAATACACTGCAGCTATACAGATCTGTCTAGGAAGCCGTATGGCCCAGCCATGCTTTAGACACACAGGCGTGGCTGTGTTAGGTTTAATAAGAACCGTGTGTTACAACCAAAACAACATCTGATGCTCATGCTTCAAATAGTGTGTATGCTTTTCAAGGGGTCTATTCAGCCAGACAGCTGTTGGGACATTTATTCCCACATTTTTAATTTGTCTTCGGCCTAGACAAATTGCTCATATTTTAATATTTCTCTGGATATTGTTTTTCACCATTTTACCTCATTAGCTTAAATCTTTGGTTTATAACTCAAAACCCCCAATTGTTTTTAAGGCGAGGTCAACCGAAATTCATTTGCTTTTTTTTTTTTCCTTTGGGTGCTATTTTAGAACAGAAATTCAAGTTCAAGTTATTTTTAATGATTAGGTTGCTTAAAATCCATTGGATTTAATGATTTCTCTGTGTAGACCAGGATAGAGAGCACTTTCTTTTGACTCAAAGATGTTTTCTCTGCTTCTTCAAAATATATTGTGGCTTGACTTGTTACATATCGGAGATGTGAAATGAAAAAAAAGTAGTCAACGATCTTAATTTTGAATTTCCCAAGAGGATCAATTCACTGAGAGAGAGAGAGGTCTTTCAGCGACAGTGGTTATTAGGAGCCTTGATTTTGGAGTTAGGCATGCCTGAGTTCGAAGCTCTGTTCTCCCACTAGCTTAAAGATCATGAGCAAATGACAACCCATTCAAGTTTTATTTCCTTTGTCTAGAACACAGAGAACCCTACCTCAATGGATTCAATGAGATCACAGATGGCAAGTGCATAACATAGCTCTTAGAAAACAGTAAGTGCTTAATAAAGTATCCACTGTACGGAGTGGATACTTATGACTAAAGAAACTTCTAAAAGATGACCACAGAGAAGGCATTTTAGATCTTAAAGCAAAACCCTTTGATCAAAACAAAAGCAAAGTGAAATGGTGAAACAAATAGACCTCAGCCTGGATTTATAATGGAACTTATTTTTGATGGTTATGATGAGCTGGGATATTTGGAGAATAAACATAGATGGTCAGGGATTTCAGAATTTTGTTTGGGTTCCTACTGTTTTTAATCTATGAATGCAAACTTCTTTTGTTAATGTAGCCATGATCTCAGTAAGGTGTAGACACCTACCTTTTTTCTTTGGAAGTTCACATCAAGTTTCATTGAGGCACACTTGTTCAATGTATGGAGTCGTCTAAAAAGAAGCAAAAACGTGGTGATTGCTACCACTAATAAACCTAAATTTTCTTTTCAGATTGATAATTCTCATTTATTTCCAATGACGTTGAAAGTGCAGAAACAAGAAGTTATGTCCCAACAAAGTACTGTACCCACTCAAGGTATGCTATACAAGCGTTCTTGTTGGCTCTCCAGCCTTCAGAATTGAGAGAACTCTGCCATGAAGCCTTCCAGGCCCTGCATTCTCTGATCTAAACCCAGTCTTTTCCTGGCTTCCCTTTCCTTTCCTGGAATGCATGAACAGTCATCTTAGCCTTGCTTTCACCAGCTCCTCCATTCATTTGCCATCTCAATCACGCTGGTCGCCAAATTCAGATCAGTCCTCTCCCCTTCTCTTGGGCTGTTAGGTGTAAATGGTAGAATAACTCAGTGTTGCATTATAGATGCTAAATTATATATTATATATTATAATTAAATGGTGTCCCCACCAAAACTCATGTATGTTGAAACCCTAACTCCCAAAGTGATTGTATAATTATAAGAATTAATTGAGGTTAAATGAGGTCGCAGTACCTTGATCCAACAGAATTCGTTCCTTATAAGGAGAGACACCAGAGAGCTTGCACTCTCTCAATCTGCTGTGTGAGAACACAGTGAGAAGGTGGCCGTCTGCTAGTCTGAAAGAGTGTGCTTCCTAAAGACCAAGCCCTGCTGGCACCTTGATCTTGGACTTTCCAGCCTCCAGAACTGTGAGAAAATAAATGTCTGTTGTTTAAGACACGCAGTCTGTGGTACTTTGTTATGGCAGCCCATGCTGACGAATAAATACATTTTGATTTTCATCCTCAGCTGGGCTCTCAAAATTGCTACTCAGCATTCCCTTCATTTTTTCGTCTGGTTGGCTCCCAATCTCGGATTGTGAAAAGTATCCCAGTCCCACAACAGAGGCCTTACCCACTGCTGCCAGTGAGAAAATATAGCTGAATATAAGCTACTAGATACAAATTCTTTTAATAATCCTTTCCTTCATCATAAAAAAAAATGATGTTCCTACTCTTTTTCAAAGGTAATCCTTTCATCTTGTTTTTTATTTCAACATCTACCACTTCATCTGGGACCATGGTACCTCATTTATTCCCTTATCTCAGCAAATTCTCTCAACTGCTTTCTTCTCTTTAAGCTTATCCCTGTTTTGAACAAATTGATTAACCAATTAGTTAGCTACCTAAATAAACTAAATAATCACACAAACTACCAATTTCCCCCTCAATCCTAATCTTTCCATCAAGCAACTATACTAACCTACCCCAAAATTCCCTTCCCTGCACTACTCAATCGGCTGAGAACAGTCTCAATTTCCTTAATTTACTCTTCAATCCATTACAATGTAATTTCCTGAAATGCTCTTGCAAATACCTTTACTATTTTTCTTTTCTGATTATGCTTAAAAATCATAGTTATTGAATGCACATGGTGTAAAGAGTCAAACATTACCCCTTGTGTCCTTTTCCATTTATGCCTCATTGGAGGCAACTCTTTCACCTGTTTATTTTGCTGGTGTTTATCTCTAACAACATGTTTATGCTGTTACTTCTTGATTTTTTAGTACAAATCATTATTTATAGACTTTATTCTATGCATGATGAAGATTTAATTTTTTTAAAGATGATTTTTTAATTTTTATTTATTTTTTTAATGTTTTATTTATTTCTGAGAGAGAGAGACACACACACACACAGCATGAGCAGGGGAGAGGCAGAGAGAGAGAGAGAGACACACACAGAATCTGAAACAGGCTCCAGGCTCTGAGCTAGCTGTCAGCACAGAGCCCGATGCGGAGCTCGAACCCACAAACTGTGAGATCATGACCTGAGCCAAAGTCCGAGGCTTAACCGACTGAGCCACCCAGGCGCCCTATGGATTTAATTTTTTAATATCTATTCCCATCTCTCGCCTACCCTGCATTGATACACTTTATCTTTTATAATTATAGTTATATCATAATTTCAGTTTTTTGATAGATCAGGATTCAGTGTTTATTATATTTATTATTGACCATATAAATGTTGTTCACATGTATATCATACTCTGATTACTTTGTCTTCCATTCTCAACTTTTCACTATCCCAGGAGTTAATAAGCATCTTATTTATTTGTTTTTTTTAGTTTTCAATGTATTTATCCCTAAATTCAAACTCAAATACTTCCTCAGCTATCTAACTCCCTAAGTGTGTTAATCTATTAATTTAATTTCCTTGGTGACGTCTCTCTCAGGGCCATCTTCCCTGTTCTATTTGGGGTTTGCTGCCTTATTTTTATTTTATTTTATTTTATTATCATGGACTGATCAGATTTCTCAGCACTCAGATTCTCAGATTCCTCTTGAGAGTGTTTTCTAATATGCTGAAGCTGAGTTACAAAAGAGGCCTAAGAACCTCAATATTTAGAACATAAATATCACTGTCTCTAAAGCTCCCATTTTCAATTGAGTGTCTCACCTTCAACTATGTCTGGTGTCCCCCAGCCTAGGGGACTTCTGTTTTAGCCTTTCTAGGCAATAAACTTCCAGTTTTGTGTTGATGGTAGGGAAGAAAAGTCACCTAGATACAAATTGGGGAGTAAATCTAGGGCTCTACCTACTTTAAAATAGAATTTCAAGCAACCCTCTTCTTTTTAGCCTCCATTAAATGTCAATTCCCATTTTTGAGCTTTTTAGGATTACTGTAGTACAGACTGAGATTATGACTTACTTCACTGACCGCTTAGTTTTTATTTCCTGGGCTTGCCAAGTTCTCTCCTACATTATTTCTGTTTCTCTGCTTTGAAAATTTTGTAGTTGAGGTGTCTCTTTCTGTAAGGACATCTGCTTTTGTAAAGGAACGCCTCTCTAAATCAGTGGGAATTTACAAAGCAAGAAAATTCAGGTGTTCAGTCTATCTTTTGTATTCTCACTGCGCTGGCTTTAAATCTTCAGCTCAATGAGTTTTGGCAATTTTAACTACCCGCAAACAAGGTAAAGAACATTTTTGCACATAGGAAAGTTCTCTTCTGCTCCTTTACCATCAATTCTCATCATCACATCCCTTCCTATTCCCTCAGGGCATCCTCTTTCTGATTTCTATCACCCATAGACTGATTTGGCCAATTCTTTGTTATATAAATGAAATCATATGGCATGTAGTTTTGTGTGTCTGGTTTTTTTTTTCCCAACACAATATTTTTGAGATTGATCCATTTTATGAGGTATAGCAGTAATCATTCCTTTTAATTGCTGAGTAGTATATAGTATATATAGTATATAGTATATAGTATATATTTCCGTGGTATAAAGATATACAGTTGATTTATCTACTCTTTTATAGGTGGATATTTAGGCTATTTCCAGTTTTGACCAGTGACTTTTTGATCACCAAATTCTATATCTTCTTTTTAGCAAATAGCCATTTGTAGTAATGGACACTAATCACCACTTTCCATTCTTTGAAACTTTTCTCTTTGGTCTTCAAGATTATGAATTCCCTCATCTCTCTAAACACTATCTCCTTCCTGTCACCAAGTGGTACTTGCCCCTTAACTATTAATATTTTTTACAATTCAGACTGTAGTCTTTGCTCAATATACTGAAATATATTATCCCATCTTAAAATAGACTCTGACGATGTCCAATCTTCTTTCTCGAACCCAGACACCTCCCTTGAGCCCCAGAGTTACATTTCTAACTACTCACTAATCTCACCCATTTGTGGGGTTCTGCTGGCCCTTCAAACTCAACTTTCAAAACTGAGCTCATTGTATTCTCTTCAAAACTTGTTTCTGCTACTAAATGTCTTATCCTGATTAAAAGCATCACCAAGTAGGCCACCCAAGTGGAGTCATCTTGATACTTTTCTTCTTTAAGGTCTGTATTCATTTGATTACCAAGTCCGGTCAATTATACATCTGTGGTATTTTTGAAGTCTTGCCTCTCCCTTGGCCTTCTTTTGGTGCCTTCTCCTCATTTACCTAAAGTCAGGCAATAGCCTCTTAATTGGTTTCACTACTACTTCAAACGCTTGACATTGAAACCAGTTCTATTTCTCAACTTTTTCTCATGTCACTCATTTCTTTAAAAATATTTGATGACTCCCCTTATTTTCAGCCATCTCCAGTATACCCACTGACTACATATTCATTAGTGTCAAATATAATAAGCAACCCTGGATTAGAAACTGATCATTTAGTCTGAAACTATCTTTAGCATGGGTTTGGCCTTTGCTTTTATAACTGACAGCCTATCTTTTTGGCCAGTTCCACATATGTTAATCACCACCTAAGACCTAAGAGTGGTATGTGAGGTAAATTTTATATATACATTCTCACTTGGATATATTATGAGATATAGAAGAGCTTAAGTAAATATATGATATATAAGAGCTTAAATAAGTCAATGTTGTTAATTTGGCAACTCTGTAACTGGTTTTAGGTAATGATTGCCTGCCATGTATAAAATTTACTTCTCTAATAACTTGTTCTTCCATTATAGTTTGGAAGCACAAACAAACATTTTTACTCTGTGCAAAAGTTTTTGATCTACTACATATACAAAAGCCATCAAAGGGCTCATCTTCCATATGTCACATGCTTGAATATGTTTTCTACTTTTTGACACAAACAGGAGGTCGATTTATTATTTTTTAAAACTAGAGACTCAAACAAACTAGATTTGAGTACCTAGATTTGGATTCTTTTGTTTCCCCTAAACCCAGATATTTGCCTGCACTTTAAGAATTAATCCTCTTCTTGGAAAAAATATTTGTAAAATCCGTATCTTGTAAAGGATTTGTACCCAGAATACACAAGAACTCCACAATAAATTCCATAATAGGTCAAACAACGTGAGTTTTTAAATGTACAAAATATTTGAACATACAGTTCATTTTTTTCATGTTTATTTTTGAGAGAGAGAGAAAGTGCATGAGCAGGGGAGGAACAGAAAGAGGGAGACACAGAATTTGAAGCAGACTCCAGGCTCCAAGCTCTCAGCACAGAGCCCAGTGTGGAGCCTGATGAGGGGCTCAAACTTACAAATTGTGAGAACATGACCTGAGCTGAAGTCAGCCACTTAACCAACTGAGCTACCCAGGCACTCTTGAATATACAGTTCTAAAAGAAGATATTCAAATGGCAAATAAGCACATGAAAAGATGCTTAGTAGTCATGGGAGAAATGCAAATTAAAATAAGACACACTAGAATGCGTAAATTAAAAACACTGACAATACTAAGTTTTAGCAAAGACATAGAACCACTAAAACTTCCAAAAGGATACAGCCTCCTTGGAAAACAGTTTGGCAATTTCTTATTCAATTAAACATATTCTTAGCATCTGACCCAGAAATTCCACTTTTAGTTATTTATAGCCAAGATAAAATAAATTATACACCCATACAAAGACACGTACCTGAATATTCACAGCAGATTTATTCAGAAAATAGACCCAAAGTGGAAATAACACAAAGGTCCCTTAAGTGACAAATGGAAATAAAAACTGTGGTATACACATAAAAAGAAATATTCAACAATACAAAGGCACTAACTACTGACACATGCAACAAAATAGATGCATCTCAGACACATTATGTGAAGTAAAAGAAGCCAGACACAGAGATCATACACTATGTAATTGCCTTTATACAGAATTTTAGAAAAGGTAGAACTGTAGTGACAGAAAACAGTTCAGTAGTTGCAAAATGTCAGCAATTGAGAACTTTTTGAGATAATGGAGATATTCTGTATCATGATTGTGGTGATTGTTATATGACTGTATACATTTGACAAAATTCATCAAATTATTTATGCTTTAAGTTGGTGAATTTTTTAAATGTAAGTTATACTTTTAATAAAGCTAAATAAAAAATACTGCAAGTGAGTGACATTGGTGGGAATAGTGGAATAAAAGTCTCTAATACTCTGCTCCTCTATAAAAGTAAGAAGAATATTGGCAACAATGGTCAAAATCAACTTTTTAAGAATTCTGGAAAGTAATGAAGGCTTGCAACAATCCAAGTACTGTCTATATAAGAAAAGTGGTTGAATCTATATAAGAACAGTGAGATTTGAGGCATCTGAACTTGCCCTATTCTCATGTTTCTTTCCTCAGCTCTGCAAAAGCTTTGAAAAACAACAGCATCACAATCAGTAGCTATGAAAACTGGCAGCCTAGCAGCCACTGGGGAAAGAGAATGCATTTGAGTCCCCAAAAGCTCCATTATTAAAGAAGTGTTATAATCTGAGACGCCTGGCAACTGCCTGAATGGCTCCTTTCACAGAACTTATCTTCATTTAACCTGACTCTGAGCTCATCACTGAGAACAGTTTTTCCCCCAGGGTGTTTGTCAAAAACAATCAGCGGCAATTATTTAACATCATAGCTGCCTGAACCAGTGATAACATTTGGGTTAAACAAGATGTGAACCGAAAGGAATAAAAAGGATAGCTGCAAGAATGAGATGTCCATAGGGGACTCAGAAAAGTTCTAACATATTCTTAGGAATCTAGAAGGCCATGAAGGAATGAAGAACTGTGTGCATACCCAGAAAAGGCATGAGAAAGTCCTAATTTCTCACCTCTGCTTGGCATTGTTGATCTGCACAAGCAGGAAATAAAGGCTAACGCAGAATGATCAACTTCTTACTGGAACATTGAAACCATAGCCCAATATGCACAAAGAGCCCTTGACAAAGGCTAGGAGACATACTGATTCAAGGCATTTAAGGAAAGCCCTGTCCAATCATTTGCTGACCACTAAGCTAACCAAGTGGAGACTTCAGTGGTTATTTATAGCAAAGTATTCAGACTTGAGAGAATTAGCTGAGGAATGTCACTGAACTATAGCTAACAACAAACCTTGGGGAGAGGGGATATGATTTTGAGAGTTGCCACATTATAGTGTTTAAAATACCCAGTATTAAACAAAAAATTATAAGACAAAAAACAGATTCTAAATTTAGATGGAGAGACAAAAGACCCATAATAGCCAACACAATATTGAAGCAGAAGAAAAAAGCTGGAGGATTGATACTACCCAACTTCAAGAGTTACTATAAAGCTAAAGTAATCAATACAGTATGACACTGGTAAAAAGAAAATAGACAAGTAGATCAATGTAATAGAGAGCCTAGAAATAGACCAACATAAGTATGGTCAACTGATCTGTGACAAAGGAACAAAAGTAATACAATAGAGAACTGGTAGCCTTTCAAAAAATTGTGTTGAAGCAACCGAACCCACACACACACACACACACACACACACACACACACACCCATCTAGACACAAACCTACCCTTCACAAAAATTAACTAGAAATGAATCACAGACCTAAATGTAAACACAAAATTATAAGATAACATAGAAGGAAATCTAAATGACTTGAGGTTTGGTGATAACTTTTTAGATACAAAACCAAAGACATGATCTATAAAATAAATAACTGATAAACTGGACTTTAATTAAAATTAAAAACTTTTGTTCTGAGAAAGACATTGTTGAGTGTGTGAGAAGACAAGTTATACATGGAGAAAACATTTGCAAAAATCATATCTGATAAAGGACTATTATCTAAAATATACAAAGAACTCTTAAAAATTAATAAGAAAACAAACAACCCAACTAAAAAATAGGCAAACAGTCTGAACAGACACTTTTCCAAACTAGATACACAGATAGCAAATAAGTATATTAAAAAATGCTTAGCATCATATGTCATTAGAGAATTGCAAATTAAGATAACCATGAAATAAACACCATACACTTATTGAAATGACAAAATTATAAAACACTGACCACACAAAATCCTGACAAGAATGTGAAGCAACAGGAATGCTCATTCACTGCGGTTGGGAATGCAAAATGGTACAGCACTTTGGAAGATAGTCTGAGAGTATCTTACTGCCAAACATACCCTTACCATAGGATTGATCAATTGCACTCCTTGGTCTTTACCCAAATGAGTTGAAAACTTATTTACATATAAATACCTTCACGGGAATGTTTATAGCATATTTATTCATTAACTGCAAAAACCTGGAAGCAACCAAGATGTCCTTCAGCAGGTGAATGGATAAATTAACTATGGTACATCCAGACTATGGAATATTATTCAGTGCTAAAAAGAAAATTTTCAAGCCATGAAAAGACATGGAGGGACCTTAAATGCATACTAAGTGAAAGAAGCCAATTTGAGAAGGCTACATACTATGTGATTCCAACTATATGACAACTTGGAAAAGACAAAACTATGGATACGTGAAAAACATCAGTGGTTGTTAGGAGTTAGGAGGAAGGGCCGAACAGTCAGAACATAAAGGATTTTCAGATTTTGTATGGTACTGTAATGGTGGATACAAATCATTATATATTTATCAAAACCCACAGAATGGGTAAGACCAAGAGTGAACCCTAATGCACACAATGGACTTTGGGTGATGATGATGTGTCAGTGTAGGGTCATCCACTGCAATGTACCACTCTGTGTGGGATGTTGATAGTGGAAGAGGCTATGTATGTGTATGCACAGGTGTATACAGAAACTCTGTACTTTGTCTTCAATTTTTCTGTGAATCTAAAATGGCTCTTTAAAAAGTCTATTTTTTTAAAGACATAATCTTTGTTTGATTCATTTAAAGATAATTTTATTTATCTGACTTTGAAATTACCGATGTAAAGTTATCTCAATTTCCTTTGGTCTCCATCCACTTGCTCATTAGTTCTCAATCCTATCTAAAAAATTATCGTCACTGAAGACCCCTTAGAAATCCTGGGTACAATTTCAAGTATCATACCCACAGCATTCACGTCTTCCTTTCAAAACGTATGTGTGTATCAAATCAGCATGTTGTACACTTTATATATTCTACAATTTTATTTGTCAAATATGCCTCAACAATGCTGGGAAAAAATAGCCGATTTGTTAAGATGAAAAAAAAGACACAAAGAGAGAAAACACTCTTTATGGTGGTCTGAAACTAGGTAGACAGTTCCAATGTGGTATAGAGTCAGCCCATGATTTATTTTGCACGAGGTAAGAAACACTGGTTAGACTGCAAGAATACAAGATGGATGAAGTACATATTCTCAAGAGATGTGAACGTCTCTTTGGGGACTGGCTGCCAGCTACAAGAACATGTCACATAACAGAAGTATTCAGAGCACTTTATCAAAACCCCTGTGAAATTTGGCTGTGAATGAAGCCCATCTTCATTCAGGACAAGTACTTAGCATTGGCATTTGTTTACCTCTATCTTAAGTAATATAAAACCCTTCAGATACTCTGAGTTGGTCTAGCAGGGGTTTCCTGAGAAACTATTCCTGCATGAATAACAATTTTTATTATAAAATTTATTTTATCTGCTGCATGCACAGTGGGCCTTCTACTGGATTAGAGCCCCGTTTGAGGCAGGAACCATAATTTACTCTTCTAATCTGAATTAGGCCTCGCAGGAAATTTTACACACGATCATTTCAGTAGGTTTTTCTTTTTTAACTGAACATCCTTTGTTTATACAGGTCCAATCAGTGATTGATTTTAAGTAGTTGCAATAGACTGTGCAGAGTCAGAAGAACAGAATTCTTCTTCCCCACTGACTATGACAGGCTAAGGATTGCATCTTATTTGCATCCCTAATGCCTAGCACTGGGGCTGGCTCAAAGCAAAACCCCTCAGTGAATTTCTCTAAAGAAACTTTAGAGCTTGGTGACCTCTGGGGACAATTTGGTCGGATCCTTTTATTTTCAAATGAGGAGAATAAGGATCTGAGAGGACCACTTGTTCAAGAGAGCCACACATCAGTTAACAGAAGAGAGAGGACTTCTTCTTGCCAGTGATTTCTCTGCTCCTGCCTATCCAGGAAATGAGAGTGTAGTCCTGTACCTAGCACAGGCTAATAAATGGTAGTTTCCTTCCCCTCTTCTTTATTCTATGGAAAAAGAAAATCCACGACACACGATGAAGCCTGTCCACTTGGCGCGTTGAGCAAACTAGATTTCTGTTTTAACATATGCAAAGCAGTTTGATCTTTTCAGAAAAAATGTCACAATGATATCACGGCAGAATCTGTTAATTTCTACTGTTGTCTTCAGAATCCTTGAGAAGGGCTAATACATTAGTAAAGGGGAAATGGAAATCTCATTTTAAGAGTGAAACCAGGGTTCTAATGGGAAAGTCAGTAAGAAGAAAAGAAGTCAAGACTCATTCACCCAACGGTGCACTACCTACCGGGGACAAGGGCAGATGGCAGGCATGCAGAGGTGAACAAGATGTGGTTCCTGCCCTTGAGGATCTCACAGTCCTGCGTGCGATATAAATTTGATAAATAAGAAGTAACTCACTTCCTGAGTGCAAAAGGACAAAGCCTCCCAGAGGAGATAATATTTGAACAAGCCTAGGAAGGACTAGGAGAAATTTGCTGCTTAGGCTAAAAGAGTTACAGGCAAAGCAAAGAGGCATTAAATAGCATGCTTTAATCTAGGACTTGGAAGTACATGAGTGGGAATGTCTGCAGAGAAAGGCAGGGGCTAGATCACGAAGGACCAAAATGAGCAATCTGGGGCGCAAAGGTGGCTCAGTTGGTTGAGTGTCCGACTTCGGCTTGGGTCATGATCTCACGGTTTGTGAGTTCGAGCCCCATGTCAGGCTCTGTGCTGACAGCTCAGAGCCTGGAGCCTGGTTCAGATTCTCTGTCTCCCTCTCTTTGTGCCCCTCTCCTGCTTGTGCCATGTCTCTCTCTGTCTTTCAAAAATGAATAAACATTAGAAAATTTAAAAAAAAAGCAATCCATCAGTGATGAAGAACAACTGAAGGATATCAGACAGGAGAGTAGCATAATTAGGTGGCACATTACAAACCTAAGTGGTGGTAGGATGGAGAATGAGCTGAAGAACATTAGGACATGTTTACGATAGTTTGGGTAAAAGATGGCAAAGGGAAGTTGGAGCAGATGAAGATTTGGTCTTTGATGCGGAAGCTGCAGAGGGGGAGAAATAGAGGATGACTCCCAGATTTTGGAGTCACCATGCCATGGAACATAGAAAACAGTGACTTGGGGAAGTCAGTAGAGAGCTGGGAGGGAGAAAATCAGAAGCTTATGTTTGGATGTGTTAACTCTTAGGGACCTTTGTGATGTCCAGGCCCCCTTGAGAATGCTGGGCACAATGGTGACTTAAACAGAAGGTATATAATAATTGAGCCAATCATCCTCAGGGACTTCAGAACCCTGGAAACTCCAGTGTGTCAGGCACAGGCTAGTGAGAAGGGGCCAGGCTTGGAGAAAGTGTGCTCAGAGACATAAAAGGTCAAGTCCTAGAAGCTGTGCAATGAGCATTAGGTAAAGGAGTGAGTAGATGGTTCCTTTTTTTAAAAAAAATTCTAAGATGTTTTTATTTATTTATTCTGAGAGACAGAAAGAGAGAGAGAGCGCACATGCATGCTGGCGGAGGAGGGGCAGAGAGAGAGAGAGAGAGAGAGAGAGAGAGAGAATCTTAAGCAAGCTCCACACTATCAGTGCAGCACCCAAAGTGGGACTCATACCCATGAACTGGGAGATCATGACTGGAGCTAAAATCAAGAGTTGGATGCTTAACCGACTGAGCCACCCAGGTGCCCCAGTAGATGGTTCATTGTACTGAATACGTAAGACAGGGTATGTGATGTACAGCTTAAAATGTGCCTTTTTAAAAACGTTTTATTATTTAATTTTAAGAGAGAGAGAGACAGGGTTCAAGCGGGAGAGGGGCACATAGAGAGAGGGAGACACACAATCCAAAGCAGGCTCCAGGCTCTGAGTTGTCAGCACAGAGCCCCACGTGGGGCCCAAACTCACAGACGGAGAAATCATGACCTGAGCCGAAGTCGGATGCTCAACTGACTGAGCCACTGAGCCACTCAGGCGCCCCTTAAAATCTGACTTTTGGATTTAGCAGTTAGCAAAGGCAGTTTCAGAGAAACGCGAGGAAAGAGGGCTGAGGGGCAAGTGGACTCAGAAAGTGAAGACAGACCATGAACACAGTGTTCTTTTAAGAAGTCTAGCTAACAAGGAGAGATGGGCGGTATTTTCTGGAGAAAAGGAATAATTCATCATGACATAATATTCACTTCACATGTACAAGCAATAGAATAATTCCTGAGCTGACAGGTTATTTTCTTCCAGGTTCCAGTTCAATGTAACAAATATTTATTGAATTCCTGCTCAGCACAAGGCCACGAAGCACCCACGCTACACGACTGAGTAAGACACAGTCCGTACTACGGAGCACTTAGAGGCCTGGCCGCGGGTCATGCCATCGATGCCCAGCTAGCCGGAACCGGAGTGGGGCGGTGGCCCGCGACAAATCCCGCGGTGCACGGACTGAGAGCGCACAGGAGGACCCCAGCGAGGACGTCCAGGAGCGCAGGATGCGGGGCCGCGCAGAGCCAGGAGGGCTTGCTGGGAGGGCTGGGGATCTGGGTGAGCAGCGCATGTGCCGGGATCATCTGCAGGTGACCGGAGGGTGGTCTGGCCCGTGTGTCAGAGGGTTCTTCCACTCACACTGCAACAGAGGCCTGCCTGCGACAGCAGGAGGGCCCTCTGCCTATGGAGGTACAGGAGAGCAAAACACACACACACACACACACACACACACACACACAACTGCCTCCCCCCCCAACCTTCCCCTCCTTATATTTTAGATTCATATCTTATAGTTAAAACTACCAGACTTTAGAGGTCTCCCATGCTGATGTAATGGCTAGTTTCCTGTGATATTTCTAACGTTCCTGCCAAAGCCACGAGAGGAGCACCAAGCAGAGGTGCAAATTTGTCTCTAACACGCGATCCTAATTAAAGCCCGCGCAGCCTGAACTTCTCACCCTGCACCCAAGTGTCAGGGGCTGAAGGTATCTGGCCCTGTCTGCTTAGGAGTGTTCCGGGCGTGGCCCTCAAAGATGTTCAGAAACAAGGTCCCCGAGACTGGTCCTGACCCCAGGAATCAAAGGCGAGGGTGAGCAGGGGCTCCTCCTCTCCAGGCGGGGAGCACAGGGCCTGGGAAAGGTCTCCCTTCAGCCCTGCAGCCCCGGAGTTCACAAAACCGACTCTGCGGAGCAGGAGGGATGGCTGGGATGGCTGGGCCAGACAGACGACTCTGGAATGCAACTCTGCAAGGGTGGGGCCTTTCAAAACTCACAGGCTTTCCAGCAGGAGGGCTTTATGGTGTCTCAGGGAAAAAGCATAGAGGCAGAAGTCCACAAGCGGCTGTCCCTGAGCCACGTCTCAACCAGGGAGGGCCTCTGCTCTGCCGAGCTTTTCACCCCGGCTGCTCTCCCGCCAGGCGGCCACGCTGCCCGGCAAGGACGACCTCTCCTCAGGCCTTCAACCCACACACAGCTGCTCCTGGAGACTAGCTGCTGTGTGGGAGGAAAACAGTTAAGCACAGACGGATCTAGCTACAGGAAGAAAATGAAGTATGTGTCCCTTGGCCCACGGGGGAAGAGGATGTGTGTGTGGAACTGTGTGATTTGTAAAATGATTTTTTTAATTGAGATATAATCCACTTATAACACTGCGTTAGTTTATGGTGTGCACCCTCACAATTCGATGTGTGTATATATTGCAAAATGATCACCACAATAAGTCTAGTCACAACATCCACAGCCACACATGGTTATGTTGTTTTCTCCTAATGAGAACTTTGAAGATTTCGCCTCTGAGCAACTTTTAAATATACAATACAGTATAGTTAACTGTAGTCACCAGGTTGTGCACTCCATCCCCAGAAAATAATTTTAAATAATGTGCTCTAATGATCAAGGACTCAAGGAATGGTGTAAGGTCCACTGGCAAATCAGTAAGTTTCAATAGCCACAGGGGCCCGAGGGTAAAGAACTTCAAAAAGAAAAGATGCAGGTTTTCTTGGACTTCCTTAGTTTGCAGGATTTGAGACAAGTTTGAAATTCACATATGCCTGCATTGGGAAAATCAGATAAAGTGTGCTTAGTCCTTAACTGTTCACAACAACTGTAGCTAATCCAGATAATTTCTCTAGTGAGATCTGGTCTAAGTTGAAACAAGGGTCACAACGAGAGGTGGCTGAGGTTCAAAGGCAGAAAGCAAAGCAAGAACAGGCCAGGGGTGATTGGAGCACTCACTCTGGGCCCCGGGGTTGGCTCTCAGCTCCTTCCCCAGCTTCCCCTCTACCATATGGGCCACCATCTTTCAGTTGTGGTCCTCTTCAGCTCTCCTTACTGTCCCTGGGGGACGTCACTCACCCTCAGGACCTTCATACCCGCATACGTGGATGACTTTGCATCTCTGTCTGGGCTGAGGTCCCCGGCCATCTCCAGACCTGCACGTTCGACTGCACATTGCACATCTCCTCCTGGTCCCAGCCCCCCAGCTCATCACACCTTCCCCTGCTCAGACCCTGGCCAGACTCCATGGCTGCTCCCTGCCTCAGGGAAAGGCACTACCACCCCAGCTGCCCCAACCAAGAGGAGTCTGGTCACCCTTACTTCCGAGCTACAGCAGTACTACAGCACCTGTTACTCATAGGTTCTTGTAAGGATTAAATGAGACCAATGTATGCTACTAAGCAACAGTAAGCACCCACTAAATGTTAGCCACTGTCATCTATTATTTATCTGGCAAAGACAGCCACTTTTAAAAACATTGTTAATGTTTTTAATAATGCAACACAAAATATCCAATATATGTAATTAAAAACTAACTCTTCTCTATCTGCTTCTTGTGTTTTGTGGTTTCTTGTGTATTCTTCTTGAAAGTGTATGTATATAAAAATCATTTTGAGTACTGGCTGGAAAAATGTACACAAGAGGCCATTTAAAAATACAAAGATCAATGTTTTTCATCTTCCTATATTCATATCTATACCTATACCTATATCTATATCTATATCTATATCTATATCTATATCTATATCTATATCTATATCAGTCCCTTATCTCTGCTTCTGACATGTCTGTACCCCAGGCCTGCCCTATATTATAATGGCTGCGTGCAGTAAGGCTCACATTGGAGGTGGGGTTGGGGTTAAAGATGTATTTCCTGCATACTAATTTAGTTTATACAAAAAAAAAAGCTACAAGTTCAAAATAGGCACAACAAACTGCCATGTGTTCTTGTCTGGGTAATCCCTACAGGCCTTTTTGGGTCATTTTTCCAGGAAGCCCTCTCTGAAACCCCTTTCCTTGCATCTGTACTTAGAGTGATCATACCATTTGTCCAAGTAAATCACAATTTACTCATTTCTCAACCTTGGCCCAATTGGCATTTGGGGCCAGACAATTCCTGCTGACGGGGGCTTCCCTGTGCATTCTGGGAGTTTGCGCAGCAATGTGTGCCTGGGTGTTGTGAAAGGGGCAAAATGCTCCTCCCCTTCCAGGCTGAGACCCTGCATTAGCCAGAGACCTGAGGGTGAGGATTCTGTCGTACTGGTCTCCATAGTCCAGAGAGGCCCTGAAGACACAGTGTTGGTGAAGTGAGCTGAAGGAACCCATGAGAAGGGGCTGCCACTCTCCTGACAGTAAATCAGGTCTAATATCTTTGCAAAGAACAGTGTGCTTTCAACTCTTATTATTATATTTATATATTATTATTTTAAAAATGTAGTTCCATGAAGAGTAAGGTGGAAATGCAACCATAATTCCTATTCTTGGGATATATAAGTCAAACTCAGGAAATCATGAGCCACCATAAACATCTTTGGAAAAATTACCTTCCAAGGAAGAAATGGAAAGTATTCCAAAGTGTATTTCACAAGAAGACCTCAGTTCTTCTTGGAAACTCCAGAAGCAGTCTGCTTGGCTTTGAATCCTAGCACTGCCATTCACTAGCTGTGAGCGGGCCAATTATATTATACCTCTGTGCCTCAGTTTCCTTGTCTGTAAAGTGGGAGTCATGTTGGTTAGACCCTACTTTATAACGCTCTCGTGGAATTAAATAACTACATATTTGTAAAGTGCTTAGAGTAGTGCTAGGTACATAGTGAGCACTTTGTAAGTGTTAAAAAAAAAATAAAATCACCGCTCACTGGGATTTGTATTTTTTAATAGCTCAGAATTTTAAAGCTGGACATGACCATGATTATCCTGTATCCTTCCCTCAATGATTTGTCCAAGGTCTCAGTCCACCTAATTGTCACATATTATTATATGACATAATATATAATCTGTACATTTTCTGTTATAAATACTCTAAAAGGGAAAATATTTAAAAAATATCTCAATATACATAAAGACTACCATTATTTAATATTATTAATGTTATGTAACATACTCAAAGATGTGCATTTGTGTGTAGAGGTAAATCATAAACATCATTTTTGTCAGCACTCTCTCCCACCTGCTCCCTGCCCCACATGAAAACCAGAGTCATCAATTATCCTTTTAAATACAAACGGCAGTGATAGATGCACTCTATAATCTGACTCCACGAAATGTTACTGAACAAGGTAATGCCCTTGTTTTATATACGATACAATTAACTAGTATTTATTAACAACATAAGTTATGTGGATGGTTTACTGGCCTAAAATTAAATTAGAAGCTCAGAGATCACTTGAACATCAAGGCCCTATGTGATCAGTCTAAGTGAATATCGTAAACCAAAATGCTAATAGAACATATGACTTATCCTTAAAAATCTCATTTAGGGACTTTGATTTGCTGCGATTTGCTTTAATGGTGAGAAACTTTTCAAGCTATTATTGACACCTTGGCTATTCCTACATTCTAATATGGTTAACAGTTTCAGTGAGCTCATCTAAGGCACTTAGATTTGAAAATATCTTTTCATTACTCATAGGTGAAAATATTTTTCAATTAGGAATTCCATCAAAGAATATCCAAACAAAATTATAATTATGGTTGCTAAAATAAGAAGCTGCCCTACTCTAATTTGCAGTAACAAATATTTACGGAGTGCCTACTATGTGCTGGGACTGTCAGACTTGCAGAAGTAATGGTAAGACATGATTGCCAGCCCGGAAGTTCACACCTCTAGCAAACACAGCAAACCTGTATAGTGTTTGAGACCTAAAACTGGGAGCTCCACATCCATGTATTCCTGGCCACGCGTGGGTCCTCCTTGTCACCAGCATCCTCAGTGAGATATATTTTTCCAATCAATCAAAAAGTTAACACTCTTCAACAACTCACTAAGTGTGGGGCGCCTGGGTGACTCAGTCGGTTAAGCGTTTGACTTCGGCTCAGGTCACAATCTCACCGTTCGTAGGTTTGAGCCCCACACTGGGCTCTCTGCTGACAGCTAGCCCAGAGCTTAGGGACTGTCTTAGGATTCTGTGTCTCCCTCTCTCTCTGTCCCTTCCCTCTCGCGAGCGGTCTCAATCTCTCTCAAATATAAATTAAAAAAAAAAAAAGCCAAAAACAAACAAAAAAACCTCACTAAGTGTGATTAAGATTTAGGATTAACTGTCTGTCTACACAGGTGAGATAACTTCCAGAGAACCAACTGCAAGTTGTGAGTTGTCGTGGTTAACATTTGCAGGAGACTTTCAGCCCGCTGGTCTTCATTTGTCTACCTGGCAGAAGCTACCTGCCCTCTGGCTATGGTTTCCTTTGTGACTCTGCATTAGCTCAGAGCTTCAAATACGCAAGACAAATGTGTAGCCCACAAAGGTTAAAAATAAAATAGGAGATCAACTCGAATATGGTGTCTACAGTGCACCAGTGAGAAAATGAATAAAATCACGACCCCTTACTGCTCTCCAGGAATCAATCATTACATACCATGTGAGTGGGCAAGTGTCTAATTAACCACTCATCGATCTCCAAGTTTTATAAGTGCTGTCATTCCCCTCAGGCTGAAGGTCTTCCTGTTTTCCACGATTTGCTGCATTGGCAATGGGTGTCCTGGTGAAACTTGTGATGAAGGGAAAGAAGCTCTATATGGGTCCCCTTTAGCCGAGCCACCGCCATCTCTGCCTCCTTACTGTGCCTGGTTCCTCTGATCCACCTTGCTGGGACTATTCCTTTGGCTTCCCTTCCACCCCACCACTCCTACACCCCAAAAATCTCAGCTCACACACATGGCACCAAACACTTTTCTGACTTCATAATATTTTTGGAGACATAGTTATCATAAGACTTATTCCAATTATAACAACCTCCAGCTCCTCTTGCCGTTTTTACACAAGCTAGGTCCCTGTGAAGAACACCGTGGTGTCTGGCATTGCTGCACTTGCACCTATTTATGCAGCAACACCTTTTGGGGTATGTCTGCATGGATCCTGCATCAGAGAGGGGTCACAGGTCTACAGAAGAAGGCTTCCTGATTTTTCTGGCTGACACTAATACCATTATTCAGAACTTTACATCTCTAAATGATTTCACATTCATTGTACTGGGTCATCTTTATAATATGTCCGAAAGGCATTTAAAAATTTTTTATTTATTTATTTTTAAACTTTATTTATTTATTTGGAGACAGAGAATGCCAAGTAGGCTCTGTGCTGTCAGTGTGGACAGAGCCCAATGTGGGGTTTGAACTCACGAACTGTGAGATCATGACCTGAGCAGAAACCAAGAGTCAGATGCTTAACCAACTGAGCCGCCCAGGTACCTCATGAAGGACATTTTTTTCTTAAAGAGTAGACTTTGATGGAAAAATTCAAAACTTAGTCAAGGCATGTCAGATCACAAGCTGCAGTTAACAGTTAAGGATTTACCACCCAAATGTATGAGATGCAAAGATTGGCCCACTTAGCCATGTCACCAGTAAATACAGCTGCACGATCAGAGATAGTCTTTGCCCCTGCAATCCTGACTTGAAAATATGTACTATAATTTTTATTCTTGGTTTACAATGTAATCCTTTATTTATATTTCAAAATAAAATTTTAGAAATCTATGATGAAGCTACTAGGAACTAATGAGTGAGTTTAGAAAGACTGTAGGATACAAGGACAATATATAACAAAATTATATAATGTTAACTGAGCAATTGGAAATTGAAATTATATTTTAAAAACCTGCAGTAGCACCACAAAACATGAAGTTCCTAAGTACTTTTGAGGATGTGTAGTATCCATATACTGAAAATCACAAGTCAGGGTTGAAAAGAAATCAAAGGAGACCTAAATAAATAAATACATTGTATTTATGAATCAGAAGATTCAATACTATTAAGATGTCAGTTCTCCTCAAACTGATTTATAGATTCAACATAATCCAAATCAATACTCCAGATAGATATCAACAAGCTGTTTTTAAAATTTATATGAAAAGGCAGAGGAACCAGAATAGCCAAAACAATCCTGGCAAAAAAGAACCAAGTTGGAGGATGTATATTATTGGATTAGAGATATACATAAAGCTAAGTAATCCTGTGTCATATTAATAAGGGATTAGACATACAGATAAATGGAACAGACTAGTCTAGAAATAGTCTTACAGTCAATTGATCTACATTACAGATGCAAAGGCAATTCAATGAAGAAAGTATAATTTTTCAATATGGTGTTGAACCAATGGGATATTGATATGCAGAAAATGAATCTTGAGCCATACTTTGTACCTTATAAAAAATTAACTTTAAATGGATGATTGAATTCAGTGGAAAACATAAGGCTAAAGTTTTCAGAAGAAAACAAAGGAAAAAATAGTTGCGACCTGAATCAATGCAGAATATGCTAGAACAAACACCAGATTACAAATTGTAAGTATGGCATTTTAAGGTCAATTCAACTCATAACTGTGGCTGTGTGGCTGCGGAAAAATGACTCACCTCCTGTAACTAATATTTATCTCCAGCCCTGACCTCTCTCCAGGGCTTTCATTAGGAAACTTCAAATTCCTACAGACACATACTGTCTCTCATGCAGCATTTAACTGTTCATGGATATTGGTTACATTGGCATCGTTTCCTATCACCATAATTACAATGATCTTTCATGTATTCATGCTTTATTTCTTCAACTAGATTTCTCCAACCAGATTATAAATTCTTTGAAGAAAGGAAATTCCTCATATACATCTTTGTTTCCACCTAGCATCTATCACATAGCAAACACTTAAATATTTCAGGTTGCTGATATAATTACTTGAGCTTACATACTCTGGTTTGCTCAGATAATCACTTGACTTTGCAAAAAATACAGCTGAGTTTGACATACTCATGGAGTTTTTCAGGACCTTCTCTGGCCATTCATGCTGTGGCCTCCTCTGCTAACTAACCCACCGCTGACCCCAGTCACCCCACAGTCTATGGCTTCATCTTAGTTTTTCCATAGCACTGAACATTCTTCTGAGATAGCCTCTCTCTCTCCTCCTCTTTCTTTCAGACTCTTTTTTTCTTTTTCTCAATGCATTTTCTGAAGCCTCTCACTAGGATTTAAGCTTCATAAAACCAGGAACCAATCATGCTTACTGTGGTGACACGTGGACCCATGCCTGCCATATAGTAGGCACTCAATAAATACTTATGGAGTCATTGAACTTGCCCCTCACTACAGTGATACCTGTTGGAGACTGCACAATTGAAAGTAACAAAAATACTTCACATGATTTACCTGTAAAGAGGTTCTACAAGGTCCTTTTCAAGAAACTCATGATCATTCTTGACAGACAGAATGTTGATGGGAAACTGGGAATCTGAAAAAAGAGAAAGAGAAAAACAAGGGAGTTTTATGAGTCTTGTTTTTATCTGAATGGGCACCAATATCTTGGCAGTTTCAGGCAGTTTTAGTTTTATCAAAATAAATGCTTTAAATTTTTTAATGTTTATTTATTTTTGAGAGAGAGAGAGACTGGAAGAGGCATAGAGAGAGAGAGGGAGACACAGAATCCGAAGCAGGCTCCAGGCTCCAAGCTGTCAGCATAAAGCCCGACTCAGGTCTCAAACTCACCAACTGTGAGATCATGACCTGAGCTGAAGTCAGACACTTAACTGACTGAGCCACCCAGGCACCGCAAAATAAATGCTTTAAAGGATACAAAAGAATTCTTTGGATAGGACTGAATATTAAGTGAATGCATTTGTGTGCTTCATCATAATCACAGACATTAGCCTATATGAAGAGCTTTTATATTCTCACCATCCACTTAATGTCACCAACTTTTATCTTGATCAATTCATGAAATACTTAGTTTGGAAGTTTTTTTTCTTTAGAAAGGAAATTTCCAAAAATACCCAAAGCTCAATGGCCACAAATGTGTTCTTTTGTAGCAAAATCTTGAGCCACTTTAGAGTATCAGCAAAATACTCAAACAACTGATTCTGTCCATTTCAGCATCATGACTTTTCTCCCACAGACTGACTGTTCAGCCAACTTTGGAGGTCAAGGGCAATACTCAAGATGCAGTGTTAATTTTAGGTACCTTATTCACAGAGGTAAAAATCTGGGGATCATTCTAATAGAGGCCATGGGCAGATCTAACAGACAAAGTCAAATCATTATCACTATTTTGCCATTTTTCTCTCTCTCATTTTATATTTTGCACTGCCTCCACCTTGCCAATCATAATAAATCTAAAGGTATCTAAATCTTCATGTGAGCTGGAAATACAAACAATCTCTTCTGGTGATAAAAGTAATGTGAGTGAATTCAAGATGGTGCTGGAATGAAGACTGGCTTGTTCTGCTAGAGAGGGAGTGTGTGTAGTAATGAGAAACACAGACACCGAAGCCCAGTTGCCTTGGCTTTGAGTCCTGGCACTGCTAATCTCTAGATTAAACAATTTACCTAACCTCTTCTGCGCTTGTGTTTCCCCATCTGTAAAATGGGGATGATGACAATTATAATATTTAACCTATTGTGTTGAGAATATTAAATGAGTAGTATAGGTAAAGCTCTCAACAGGACGTGGCACATGCAGTATGCTCTCTATAAGTATTTGCTCTTTCTTATTATATTTATTCGATGCATATGGCTTAAATACAATTTGACAGGCACCTTTTACTTATGGTACATTTTTTTTTCTTTAGGAAGGAAATTTCCAAAAATCCCCAAAGCTCAATGGCCTCAAATGTTTTCTTTTGTAGCAAAATCTTGAGTCACTTTGGAGTAGAAGCAAGATATTCAACTAACTGATCCTATCTAAAGTGAAGACATTTACTTTACTTCTTAGCCATTTGTAGACACTTCATATTTAAATTGCAAGGTATTTTGAATTTACAAGAGCGGTCATTATAGGAGAAAATACCCTGCATTAAGGCTTAAGCGACTATGATTTTAATCCTGATTGCTCCACCTTTTAATGTTGAAAAAGTCATTTAACCTCTGGGCCTCCCTCTCATCATCAGTAAATTGGTGGTGGTGGGGGGGCGGGAGTAGCGTTGCTTAGACCAAAATTATAAAATCCTCTTTTATAAAAACTTGTATAAGAGATTCTAGACATCAAAGCACATTTTGGGATATGCTCTCCTTCATCCTCACAGAATTTAAGTTAGAGAAGTAGAATAAGTGTGTTTCTTTACATAAAACCTAGCTTCCCGGTGAGTGAATGACAGTCACCAGTGACTATAAGTTAATTCTGTCGATTCTTTCTATCCTGCATAGATTTTATGCCATCAGGAAGAGAACTCAATGCTGTTTAGTGTGCTAGATATCCTTTGTTTAGCCCTACTGATCCACTCCCCTCTTTTCTATACTCTGCCTTGTGCCTGAGGTCACCTGTGAGGATGGCATTCAAGGGGACCCATTTTCCTTGGTTTCCTTTTGTGTTTGGCCATTGGGAAGCCCTGGCTGGAGATGGAGGGGAGCGGGGAGTGCAAGGTCAGGGTATTTATGCTCCTGCTTCTCACTCACCACCAGCTGTGTCCTCTGCTCTAGGGATCCTCTCTCATCCTGGGCTCCGGCACCTCCCTCTGCCCATCCCTTTGGGCCTATGGCAGTGGCAGCTCTGTGGCTACAAGCTCTGGGCACCTGAATGGTTCCTCATGGTTTCTTATAACCTGCCCACACCTTTGTAATTAACATTTGTAGAAATAAGTCCTCCTCAGATTATCTTGAGTGTTCCATCTGCTTACCATTTGGATCCCAATACACTATATGTAAGGACTATCCAAGAGGTAGTTCGAAGCCTTGGCTACAGTTTTAAGGATAAGTAAGATATAGGTGACTAAGTTTATTAAGTGTCAAATAAAACATCAATGAAAGGAAGTATGATGCTGGCAATAAACATCTCACTTCAAATCCCCCCAAATAACATCTTCTCCATATTGTGTCTTAATTTTTTTTTCATATAAACAGAGTGGAAGAAAAGTCTGAAGACAATTAATTTTGTGATTTCCAGGAAACTTATCAACAACTCATTTACTGCACTTTCAAGAAAACAGAGAGTAGTGCAGAAAAAATACAAGGAAAAAGAGTAAGGGCAGAAATGCAGAAGAGCTGTTACTAATGAAAGCACCGCATAGGAAATCCAGTGAATGACATGACGATAACACTGGATGGTGACAATGGTGACTACACTGAGCATGGTGAGCACCGCGTGATGTACAGAATTGTCGAGTCACTGTGGTGTATGCCCAACGCCAACGTAACACCGCATGTCAATTATACTTCAATCAGAATAGCATTGATAAAAGCTGCTGAATGCTGGAAAGAATTGGGAGTTGGGATTGGCAGTGCAGAGAGGAGAAGCAGAAGGTAAAGAAGTGAGAAAAGATGTAGAGCGGAAAGTCAGGTAGACCTGGGCAGCAATACTCATGTCTAAATTGGCATCAGTCTAAGCCCTGGGATTGCAAAGGCCGAGGGAAAGAGACAGCAAAGGAAAATGGCTGAGAAAAGTGTTGGAAGTGCAAGACACACCGCAGGATATGCGAGGTTCAGTCTGAATTCGTCCTCTCTACAAAGAGTAGAGGGAAGGCCAACCTACCTTCATACAACTGAGCGTATTGTGGGAACCCAGCAGCACGGAGCCAGTCGCATGCTTCCTTCGCCTCAATTTCTGAAAAATACAAGAAAGGGAAATGCGTGAGTCCATGGCCACACACTAGCACTCTACCTTCTTAGTCAAGGAGAAACTGGTGAGCACTGTACACGTTTTTACAAAGCAAAATTGTTCTCAGGCAAGTCTGTCTGAGTAGACCTATCAGAAATGGGTGTAAAATGAGCAGGTATCACAAAGGTGCTTATGTGTCTATTAAGATTATCTTCAATGTTGATCCACAAGTATTTGGATAATAACAAAACCACAGATTACAGAACACAAAGGCTGAGTTTCAAGCAAGGAAAAATGTCTTTTTATACACCAGGGAGCCAGGGGATTGCAGAGAAGGAGGAAAGACTTCCTTATGATCCTTTTTTTAAATGAAATTTTTTAAAGTTTAAAGATAAAGTGAAATAATACTCATCCAACATTCCTTTATTCTTTCACTCTTGGGCTAATGAAAGAAGGAACACAGCTGGATGGTCCATGAACATGTATTTTCTCGTGAAGAAAGGTATTACAAAAATCCAATGTATTGTTATTTCTTTAATTTTTCTAATGGCTTTAATTCTCAAAGCCTTCCAACAAGATGTTCATTCATCAGACACATCAGAATGATTTCAAGCTGCAGAGTGGAGTGTGGAAAAGCCTCCGGAACTGAGGCGAGTTTGATGGGGCTTCTAGCATCTCCGAGGGCTGAACCCAAAAGGCTGATATGTCCTTTGGGTGACCATTTCATTGAGGACATACCAACCACGCACGGGACCACCTGCCTGGAGAAGCTGTGGAGTGAGGTGGGAGGAGTCTCCAGGATGTGAACCAGGTCACTTTTTGACCTTGTGAATCCTGGATCAATTCCCAACCACAACTCTGTTAGATAAATATGAATGCAAGGGAAAAGAAGTTCATCTGTCAAAAGTCCAGTTTCTCCAAACAAAATTAAACAGCCTATTTTAACAGGTTTCTACCCAGCCCTCTTCCTCTGCTGTTGGGATGGAGCCCGGTCAGGTCACTGTATTTCCACTTAGTCTGACGTTCACTTCTCTGCACAGCAAAAGCTGAGAGTACAGGCTGTTCTTGGGACAACAGCACAAAAATGAGCTACATTGACATCAGCTGGGGGCCTGGGCCTGTACACCTAATGTTGAGAGCACAGCATCCATGCAAACAATTGGGCAAACAATGTGCAGCATAATGTTTACTGTGACAGAGCTATATACATGGTAGATGTTAGGAAAACACACCAAAGACCAGATTTTGCACAGGCCCCATCTGGAAGAACACACACTTTCATTCTTGTCCCACTGCTCTGATTGGACATAGATTGAGATTTGACATTAAATTCAGGGGATTTCAGGGCCTGCGGCAGCCCCTATCCCAGAGTGTTCGCTCCTTCTCGCATCCCCCAATCCATTGCATTCTAGTGATTGGCAATTTCTAAATCTTGAGTTTTTTCTTCAGCATGAGGGCTTTTTTTTTTAAAACAGAAATGCTACCAGCACAGACCTATGTGCTTGTTCTTGCTATGTAGGCATCATTCAGAAACCGCCGGGGCACCAAGCTGGAAATAAACGCTTCAGAAAGCATTTTGCTCAGAACTGTCTCTGAGATCCGCAAACGCAGTTCAAAATGGACACTCAGCTGAACTGTACTGTATTGGCTAACATGGGCTCTCTTTTGGAAGATACAAAGGGCAATTACTATAGGGCTTAACAGTCCTATTTAGTACTCCTTTGAGAGTCCTTATGTGAAGGGTTCCACTTTGAAAATCACACAAGTATTTCAGAGGAAGTAGGAAATGCACATTCTGAATGCAACATGGAAAATGTGGTCAGCTATTACTGAGTCATAAATAGCTTATTGCCTTCTAAATTTTCAAACTTCAGATTTGCTTTTTCTTCAATGTAATGCAGTGGTTAGTAAGGAGGAAATATCTAATTCCTGGATATTCTTTAAACTTAATTATGAGCCAGCAGTCTTAAAGAGAAGCACAGAGTTCTGTATTTTCTGTTTGAACTACATAAATAGTCAGCCTTTTCTATTACTTTCACGACTCTCAAAATGTAGTGTTAAGCAGGATAATCCCAGACAGAGAGACCATGAAGACAAAATGGAGGAGACCTAGAAAGCAGGGGTTCTACAACACAGAAAACTCAAAGGGGAGTGGGAAGTGAGCCTATAAAGAAGTGTTACCCTCCACCGGACCCTGGAGTAGGGAGGACAATGATACGTGGACAGCAGGGGTCCTTATAGGAAAATTCCTTTTGGAACTGAAGACTCTCATTGGACAATGGAACAGGGCTCAGGCTAGCCTAGGAGATTTTATTTAAATGGTTCTCTAGGTAACTTCATTTTAGTTTTTCATAAGAGCAACAAAGATAATGATGCATATGTAAACATGAATAATCACATCTTAACCAGAATTCAGCTAAATCAGACCCTTAAATAAGTTGAGTTTTAAAGTGGATAGGCATTTAGCTTTTAAGTCTCAGGGTGGAATACAACAAAAATGGCCATTAGTTCGTAATAAATGAGAAGAAGCTACATTCCTTGTCTTCCCTCCTGCACACCCAACCTGCTTCTACTTCTTCTTTTTATATATATATATTTATTTATTTCTAGGAGAGAGAGAGACAGCGTAAGCAGGGGAGGGTCAGAGAGAGAGGGAGTCACAGACTGAAACAGGCTCCAGGCTCTGAGCTGGCAGTCAGCACAGAGCCCGACACGGGGCTCGAACCCACGAACCGTGAGATCATGACCTAAGCGAAAGTCGGACGCTTAACCGACTAAGCCACCCAGGCGCCCCCAACCTGCTTCTACTTCTGAAATGTCTCTCAAATATCCCTCCTGCTCTATCTGTAGGCCCAGCACCTTGATGTCTCAAACACTAAGGACAGACAAACTCTTATTTACCACCTAGTGACAAAGCAAACAAACAAAATAATCAGGATCCTTAACCACTGTCAAATTTGACAGTTGAGCTGGAGGAAAAAAAGAGCCTTGAGATTTCTACAGAGTCCCCACAGCCCCATCAGTCAAACGCTAATGTTTTCCCCAGGGCATATTCCCCTTGCAGTAGCCAGAAAGCTTAGAGAATTAAAAAGAAACCATTATCGTCCATGTCTTCATTTCACCAAGACCTACCTCATGAGATTTAAATGACATTTGAAGAGAGTGTGAAAATCTCTTTCTAACTGTGCTCTTGCTAGCCAGCATGATATTATGTGAAAGCTTTAAGGGCCATTCAGATCATGTCTTTACGGTTTTATTTGTTCTCTATCTGCAACCCGTACCTGTCCCTGTGGCAGTTCCAGGGCAGCAGAGCAAAGCATCAAGTTGCTGCAAGTCTGTAGAAAACTGAAGTGTGAGGTGGAACAGAATGACCTTGAACAGACTGGCCTACTGATCCCTGCTGCAGTTACCACATTACATTACCTGAGAAAATTCAATCCCTTTGACTCCACAGCATGATAGGATTTCATCAGAATTTCTGCACTTATTATATGTAAAACTCTATAGTAGGCACCTATTCTTGCCTGCTCAACATCTCTCCCCACTTCTTTAGATAATAGAAGCTTTTGCTAAGTCCCCTGTTAAGAGGTTCTTCTATATAGTTTAGGTGGGGCTGACAGTCCTGGTCACCCCAACCACACGTCTTGACCCTATCAAAACCACCCAAATGACCTACTCCTTACAAACACCCCCATTGCCCTTAGTTCAAGGAGGCCAAGGACCTTTGGGATCTTAAGTTAACAGTTGTTTGGGGGCCAAAATCAACTGGTGGAAAAGGGAGATATCTAGTTTAACAATCGATAGCTTGATCTGCGCAAAGACCAAGCAAGCCTTTTCACTCAATAAATCCAGAAAACGCATTGGTGCTAAGCACGCTCTCCTGCCACATGTCTGTGATTCTACTTGAGGGAAAGTCACTCACTCTGCCTCAGCTGCCTTTCCTACATGCTTAGAACATGATCTGGCCTCTGTTGAGACACAGGTGTAGAAGAGGGAGGCTGTCTCCCTGGGCGCCTAGGAAGCTGCAAATCAATGGGCATGAGAACAAAGTGGAAACTAACCATGGCCTGTAACACTGGTTTTAAAAAGTATTATATTATTTCTTAATTTTATAGCTCGGTGTTGAAGACTTAATAGAAAACACAAAAAGGCACAATGAAAGCAAAAGGTCAACTCTTGTCCCATAACTAACACAAAATTTAATATACGTTATTTACCAAAATGGTAATCGTTGCTGTATCTTTGGTTGACTTTTTTCACATAATAATACATTGTGACTATTTTCCCACATAATGATATTGATGGTAAAAAGGGGATATCTACTCTGTTTTGAGAACGATGCTTATTTTTCAAAATACTTGGTTCTTGAATAACGCCAATTGTTAATCATGGCTGGGAGGTTCTAAAATCAAGGTAGCCAAGAGAAAACAGTTCAGTAGGACTTCACCAATACAGACTGGCTGTGGAGAAGGCTGGAAGTCTATGTGAGTTAAGACATTTACAAGCTGTTTCTTTAAAGACATACCATGCAGTGATGTTTGGATCGTCAGGTGGATAAGGTTCTGAAGGGCTCTGGTCAAGTAAGGGGTTATTTTGAGTGCAGCAAATTTGCTGCCCAGGCTGGCAGGCCTCCTCTCATGTTACAATCTCCTTGAATTTTAAACTGGTGTTTCTAGAGTCCTTGGGAACACTGTGTTCTTCTACCTAAACATTTTAAGTACATTTTTTGGTTTACGTTATCCTCAGCACAGCAAATACTTTTTTCATAGCTAACCCAAAGGAATACTATTCTTTCTAAATGACCAAAAATTCAGATTAGGGCCAAATTAAATTTTATTATTATCAGAAAGCTAGATGACTAGATGGAACCTGGCCTACCGTGAAAGGTTTATGAAATCAGTATATACAGGCATATGTGTTTATGTTGTTCTTACAAATTTCCTGGAATTTCAATGGTTACACTGGCTCCAATTTAAGTAGCTCTTCTTTCTTAAAATGAGCTCTTCTCATTAAAATACTCAAGGGGCGGGGGAAAAGACATCACGGATCTCCGTGTGATTTAGAAAAGTAGGTGCTTTGTTTTTTCATTTAAACTGGCTAACATGGTGGGCACCCTGTTTCTGAAGGATTATGAGTGACTCAGCCACCAAAGATGTCTGCAGTGGATGCAATTAACACTATTAAGGTCTATGAAAGGTATTAACATTTCAACACACTTATGGTTGTTGGCTTAGGATAATTTATATGGCTGAGTTACCTTCATTATTAGTGTACTACTTAAGATGAATGACTCTTTGGTCTTCACTTGGAATTTCTCAAGTGAAGTCCTTATTTATTGAAGGTGTATTTATTTGGCCATACACTAGGCTAGTTTTGTTAAAATCAATGCCAGAGTGTCCGTCCCATCTATATATAGATAGAAATGATGCAATAATTAGTTTACATAGAACCATACACGAACACTCCAATCCTTCTCCCAAGAGTGCTTTATAGCCCCAATTACAGGTGCAGGATGAAATATTAAGTTATGTAGTAATATCAGACTGATTTATGTTTCACATTATGGTGAAAGGATACTTCTTTTTTGCACTCTTTGAATTATATAATAAGTTTATTGGGATGTGTAAAAGGCCTGAATGAGTCTTAAGTGTTTACCAAGTGTAATTTTTTTCTAATATGCATATCTTTTTCTTTCCCTTATATTTTAAGTTAGTACTAGAGTTAAAATACAAGTTACTTAGAATAAATTTAAGATTATTAATCACTGAATATTCAAATCAGTGAATTCACTTAGAAACACACATTTTATTTCCTCCAGCTTAAGGCAACTTTTTTCATTTTTAATTAATTAATTTTTAATTTTTTAATGTTTACTTATTTTTGAGAGACAGAGACGGAGCATGAGAGGGGGAGAGGCAGAGGGAGAGAGGGAGAATCAGAATCCAAAGCAGGCTCTGAGGCATCAACACAGAGCCCGAAGTGGGGCTTGAACTCATGAGCCATGAGATCATGACCTGAGCTGAAGTCGGAAACCTAACTGACTGAGCCACCCAGGCGCCCCAAGGCAACTTTTGTTTTTTTTAAAGGCAACTATTTCCTTAATGTGTAGCAAAGTATCTTCTGTCAGCTGATACAGAACTACAGAAGAATTCTGGAAGATGTATATAACCTTGTGACACCAAGTTGTACTCAGGTAAGGTGGAGATTCATGGCTGTGTTTATGCGTACATTTTTCCCGAAGCAGGAATCACATCCTATTGGGACACACTGTTCCATCACCAGTTCTTACACTAGCCTTATTTCTCAGGCCTTGAAAGATCTGCAAGCTGGATTCATAGCAAATCTAGTCACTTAAAAATAATTTCTATTAGGGTAAAGAAGGATCAAGCAAATTCAACACCTGAGTGGTAGGCCTATTCCTAGTCACTCAAGAGTTGTTTCTAACCACTCTTTTTCAGCTTTGTTGGGGGCAGTCATATAGTATATATGTAATTTATTAATGCATTTAATTAAGTTTATAATGAAAGCATACACACACACATTTTCTTAAATGCTTACAATTCCCTGCTCTTTCCAATTGTCATGGAACTTGCAGTTCTCCTCCAACTGGGAAGATTATACGTCCCATCCCGCTGATGTCCGGCTTGGCCACATGACCCACTTTAGCCAATGAAATGTGAGCAGAAGCAATGGATGCTAGTTTCAAGATAAACTTTTCAAAAGCTGTCATCTAGTTCTTTCAGTTTTCCTACTCTTTCCCCTTTATCATGAGGCCAGTAGGTCTCAGACAGGTTCTTCCTTGAGCCTGGGTCCTGGAATGATGACACAAAGAACAAAGCCACAGCAGACCAGCTGCCGACATGTAATGTGAGCAAGAAATAAACTTCTGTTGTTTTATGCCATTACAACATAGGGGGCAACTTGCTACAGTGGCATAATCTAGCCTAAACTAATTCAATGCAGGGTTTAACACTCATTCTAGAAAGAAAGCATATGGATCTTTATTTCAACTTGAAGCTGATGCTGGATATCTGTTAGTGTGCCTTAGAAATGAACACAGACAGTATCAGTAATCATTTCTATTTGGAATTCTGCTTTCCTGCCTACAGTGCATGGCCTCCGTGAATTAAAAATATGTGAACAGTCTTTTCACGATCCTTTGTCACCTGTGGCCACATGTGTGACTGTGAGAGGGCACCCACATTCACAAACGCACACATACTTTTTCTTTCACATGCACACACTACAGAAAATCAAAAGTTCAGTTGCAACTGAACAAGGAAAGTCTTCAGGAATATAAATACTATTCCTTATGCTCATATTCCTAATAGCACAAAGAAAAAAGAAAAAAATTTACAATCCCACTCCAATCAATCTCAAAGAAAAAGAAAGCAGAGAGTATATACTCTGCCAGCCAAATAGCTCCCAACCAGATTGTTTTGACTCAAGTTTTCCATGAGGCAGAGTAGCTCTTTATTCTCTCCTTTCATTTTGTACAGATTGTTCCCATCAGGCGCTTGTGGTATTTCTCAAGGAGGCTGCATGCAGACACAGGCATATGAATGTCCCCGGCTTTTTTGAAGTTGTGGAGCCACTGCCTACCACTAAATCCCAAGAGATTCTTCATGGTGGAGTCAGTTAAGCAACTGAAATGCAAGGTAGGGGAACAGAAAATTAGAAAGAAGGTCATAATTTTCAGGCTTTGGCCAAAGTATCTCCATACTGACCCACCAAGATAATAAAGTCTTGGAACAAGGGTATGAGATTCTGGAGATGATTTTTCTATCTTAGTTTCTTTGGCTTCTCTTGGAAAAGTGAAGAATAGGAGTCCACGATGGCTGACTTGGTGTTGGTTCTCATGAGCAGAGGCTCTAATTTCCTCAAGGTCAGGCAGACTGGCAGTATCAGAAGGGTCCCTGCATAGTCACTCTCAGACCACTGACTTTTTGCCTGGGGAAAAGCAACTGTTTTGGACAAGTCCTACCACCGCTAGGAAGTCAGGTTTCTTGGGTTTGGACAGGTACTCTTCTATCCTATTTTAAAATTGCTTTAGTTTTGTTTTAATGTTAAAAAAATTATATATGTGTTTAGGGACTCAACCCCCTTCTCTATTTTCAGACATATCTGAATGTCTATACTTGTAAAGGCTTACTTGCTATTTCAGTTGCTTAACCCAACTCTTATAGCTGTGGGTACTCCAATTACACCACAAGCTCTAGTGATATCAGGGAAAGTTCTACCATGCAGGCATCAGAAGGAGCATGGAGACTGTCCTGATAAAATAACTCTGAGAACCCTACAGATCTTCATGGCATGAAACAATCACCAAAGGTACTGACGCCCAGTTCAAGACTTTGTGACTTAATTTTTCACCAGTTGTAATACCTGGATCAATCAAAACTAGTGTTTGCTTAATCTAATCCCAAGAAAAGATGTGTACAACTCAAGTGTAATTTTATTATCTTATTATATATATATATATATATANATTTACTAGGAACTATGCACTGGGATAAAATATTTACTGAGAAGTTTTCAAAGTATCATGGCCAATTCTCTAGAAAGTTTTGTACTTTCTAGAGTACTAGAGTGGCACTCATTCTGTGAATGATTTTCTAAACATACATCACTTATCTCAGAAAATCAGTGGCCAGATTCAAGAACTGTATTTTTATTAGGTTTTCAGCTATGGATTCATCTTTTTTCTCCATGTTATTCAAAGTCAAAGTGATCACTGAGCTCAGAGGTTTGCTCTCTAAGTGCTGGGATTCTTTTGCAAATCATTAATAGACATTGACATTACAATTTAAAACAATTTAAAACAGAAAGCAATTTAAAACAGGTTAGGCCATTGCAATAGCTTTACTGATTTGGGAGGGAAGGGATTAAGAATCAGACCAAAGAGGTGGGTCATTTTATGATCTAACCACATGGCATACTGATATTAAAGTCAATTGAGACATCCCATAAATATTACCACAGATGCAATTAAATAGGTTTTTAAAAAGTTATATGAATTGTAAAGAGTTTTAGAAGTTTAAAACATTGGGGCGCCTGGGGTCTCAGTCAGTTGAGTGTCTGACTCAACTTTGGCTCAGGTCATGATCTCAACGTTCATCAGTTTGAGCCCCATGCTGGGGCTTTATTTACTAAATAAGTTTATTTACTAAATAAATAAAACTTGAAAAAATTCAAAACACAGTAAAAATTTTTAATTCTTTAGTAGTTCAGAATGGATAGTAAATGACTTCAAATTTTAAAGAACTCTGGGCCTTAATAATTACTGTCACTTCAGATTTTAAGTTTAAGAACACAATGGCAGACAAATATGTCCTGCAAACACACAAGCATTTCTAAACGGAGGTGAAGGCAGCTCTACCTTATAAAATATAAATATAATTGAATTACCTGACTAGTTCTGGGCACATAACAATTTTTATTACTTGTAGTCAATAATACGATCTTGACTAAGATGCTTGTGCAAATACTCACTGAATTCAGGTATAAAAGGGTTATTTCCCTTACGAACAGACATGAATAAGAGATACAAGTGACTGAAAAATCTCCTTAAATGAAATCTGACAGAAAAGTAGCAAAATCTAAACCTAAGATTTGAAACACCTGAAAGGAAAAAAAAAAGGAAGAAAAGAAAAGAAAAAGCCACCACAATTCTACCATCTAGATATTGACTAACACTTGTTGGCAAATAGTCTCTCATTCTTTTATTATGAAGATGTGTACGTGTAGGTAGGCTAAATTTATTATAAATTTACATAATCTTTCAATAAAATTATAATCTGCATTTCCACTTGACAATGCCTTTTGAAAATTTTTCCAAGCCAACTGATTTCCTTTTCAATTATTCTAGATGGCTGAAAAACATTCCTACTGCCATTACTTTCAAAAGCATCTTCTTTTATCAATTCAGACATCATAATCATGAGTTAAAAATAATAAATTCAGTTCTCTGGAGGCTTTCATTCTAAATAAAGAATTCTGCCAGAACATGCATCCTGGTGAATGTATTTCAGGGAGTACTTCTGGGTTGACATTTCTCATGTTATTTTACATTCTGGATTAAGACCCATCTCATATGGTTTTGATTTATATTCTCAGCAGACTTCAAAAAGGAAATTCCAAGTGGAAGTTTATTCATACACCAGAACTATGTTTAAATGATGCTACAGGGATGTCTTAAACTAACACAAGTCAGGAAGTTCAAAGTTAAGGTTAAATCCTGGACCATGTTCCCACCTCTTCCTTCTTGGTATTTGGAAAGTGGAGATTTTATGTAACAGCTGTTCCACTTGTCTTTGACCTTCTGCATATGTATTTAGATAATTTCAAAGATGTCTTTCAAAACTTTATGTCATAAACTGGTATATTCTAAAGGGTGCTGCTGAAGTTTCAAGGTTACACACTCAAAACAAAACAAAACAAAGATACTAGACCAAATAGAGAAAAACTCCCCATCTTGTTTTAATGACTAGATGAATATTTGGAGTCTACATGACTCCTCCAATCCTTTAAGTAATGAAAAGCAAAAAAGTGACCCAAATTTCAAAGCCTAGCAAATTCACCAAGAGTGCATCTCTTTAGAACAAAACAGGTTTATTTTTGCACAGGGTTAATGTTATTGCTTTTAAGGGGAGTTTAAAATGAAGATTTGCTCTTAACTATTAGCATCTCTATTAAGTAAAGCTGAAGTTTCTTCTTTTGTTGAATACGTATACTCAGTTTTATAAATAAATTTTTTTAAGTTTATTTATTTCACGGTGAGGGGGAGGCATATGGGGGGGGGGCGTAGAGAGAGAAAATGCGAAGCAGGCTCCACGCTGTCAGTGCAGAGCCCGATGCAGAGCTGTTGAGATGATGACCTGAGCCAAATTCAAGAGTTGGGATGCTCAACCGACTGAGCCGTGCAAGTGCCCCATGAATTAACTTTTTAAAAAGAGCCTGTTGATTTGTTTAGAAATGTTCCTTTACTTGAGGACATACACAGACTTGTTACAGGAGCCATAATATGGCATAAAGTGTTAGAAGCAAGATTCAAATCTTAGCTTTACTTCAGATTACCTTTGTGGTCATATGATAGGTTAACTTCAGCATGCCTCAGTCTCCTTATCTATAAAATGGGAGTAAACACTATCTACTTTTGTGTGTGCTACTAGTACAGTTGGAGGTGCACATTCCTGCAACAGAAAATCGTGATTCCAATGGTTTCTGAGTCTCTCCACTCAGCTTTTTTTCATCTGACTTTCAGAGGTAGGAGGCATTCGTCTTACTGATTTATTCAGCAGACATCTCTGGGGGGCCCAGGATTTGAAAAGCTTGTGGTTAGGCACTGGAGGAGGATGCCTGGCTGTGGGGAGCAGGGTCCTGTTCTGCAGGTCCCTTAAGCCAAGCAGAGAAGACAAAGACAACATCCAGGAATCATGAATTCTAAGAACACAAAAGCAGGATAGAGTTGTACAGGACTCAGAGGGGGCATTTTGGACAAAGTGACGAGGACAAACTTAGCAGGGAGATGAGATGTGAGGCAGAGGATGGTTGGCTAACTGGTTCTGCCCATGGCAACCCCACTCTGCCCACCGACTGCTTTTGAAGCCTGGATTCCTATGAATTGACGTCTTTCTGGAATAGAAGATTATGTCCCTTCATCTGTGTCTGCAGAAGGGTTAGGCTCTGGGGCCAAATGCCACCAACCCATCCCCTACATCCAGATCTTTCTTATGACAGGAATCTAATAGGCAATTCGTCTTTTTCCCCCATTCTGTGAAAGATTTTGTTATACTCTTTCTGTTAAATTATGCTGTATTTCAGGAAGCCATGCTTCACACAATACAGTGCTGTTTAACAAGATGTAATGAGAGTCATAAATGAAATGTGACACTTCGAAAATGGAACTGAGGGCCTCCACAGGCTGTTACTTTTAGGATATGAACACCAGGCTGGGGAAGACAGTCTGGCGATTATAGTTTACGATGTACTTGCCAGTTAATAAGTAAAATATTAGCAATCACTTCATATGTGAGGATCTCAAGGGCAAAGATGTGTTTAAACATACCAAACACATCAGAACCTTGGGAAAGAAATCTGTATCAGATGTGTAGGCTTCATTAAGGAAATGCCTTCAGAGGATTATTTTTCCATGTTACAAGAAAAAAAATGAACAAATAAGTAAATTCTTAGCAAGCGACACCAGCTTCCTGTGGAATAATGACTGGGAAAAGTTGAGGGTTAAAGTGGATCCCAAGGCCATTGACCTCAAGAGGTCAGGAGTCTCCCAGATAGGCTTCCCCTCAAGGTCACTCCCACTATTAAAAACATCCAAGGTGCGTGTGTATTCAGGGTTCTACTTTGTGAGGAGGCAATCAGGAAAATAATCAAAATACTATTAAAATAATTCAAATCAAGTCATTTACATTTAAAAGCAAAGACATGTCTGGCTTTTATACTTAAATGATCATAATTAACATTTCATGGCTGCTCACATTACACCTAATAATGAACAAAAAAATTAGAAAGCAGTCTTCTTTGAATCTTTTGTTTTTTTCCAAAATAAGGAACAATTAGTACATATTCGCGTGTGTGTACAAACACACACACACACACACACACACACACATACAGCTGACCCTTGAATAACGTTGGAGTTAGGGGAATGGACAGCCTGCACACTTGAAAGTTTTGACAGCTCAAAAACCTTACTAATTGTGTACAGTTGACCAGGAGCCTTACAAGTAATGTAAACAGTTGATTAACACATATTTTGTATGCTGTTATGTATTAAATACTGTAATCTTAACAACAAAGTAAGCTAGGAAAAACAAAATGTTATTAAGAAAATCGTAAGGGAGATACACATATAGTACTGTGCTGTATTTATTTTTAAAAATCTGCACATATGGGATCTGTGCAGTTGAAGCCTGGGTTATTCAAGGGTCAACTCTGTGTGTGTGTGTGTGTGTGTGTGTGTGTGTGTGTGTGTTCAAATTGAGATGAAATTTGTCTTGTCTAGATTAATGCATTAGGTAGGGATTCTTAACCTGGAGTTTTTAGATGAACTGAAAGGCATGGAACTCCCTTATATATAAACAGTATTATAAAGATGCTTTATTTATTAAGACTATAGAGTTTTCATTAAGTTTTCTGATTCACTTATTGTACCACTAAGGTACTCACATTTAGCCCAAGAAGAAAACTTTATACACTAGGTTTAAAAGAGAGCCAGTTTTTTTCCTGCTTTGGTCCCTTTAGGCAATCAATTTTTGATTTTAGAACTTGAGAGATAAATAGTCTCTCTCTCTCACACACACACACACATACACACACACACACATATAGGTGCACACACATTCTGTAAACATGTCATAGGTAAAACTACCAAGTATCCTTAAATAAATATGTAGATTTTTATATCCTCTGAAATTGTGACATTGCAGGTACACATCACCAGGTTGGAAAGCAGGTTGCATCTATATATGTCCAGTTCTTAGCCCAGAGCTTTGCAAATGAATGTTGGCTGAAAGTGAATGGCTATCTAAAGAGGAAAATATTTATAGTTTTAAAATTTATAAGCCAATAAAGCCCTAAAATATTTTTTTTTAGATTTTCAGGCCCCTCCAAACTCACCAGGCTACTGTAAACATGGGAATGTGTATTATGGAAGTAGCTTGCAAACTGAAAACTCTGTATGAAAATAAAGTAACATTATTCTTCCAGCTGTGATTTTGCCTCAGGGATACAAGTCCCCAGATACACTTGGACAGCAGTGTCTGTAGCCTTTGACAGTGCCTGTGCTTTCTGAAGGGTGGGCCATTTGACGTTGTCCTCACCCAGATGGGAAGAGCTGTTTCTGTTTCTTCCCTGCCCTTCCCTCTTCGTGGAATCCTTGGGAATCCCAAGGGCACAGATGACTGCAAGATTTGTCTTGAAAAATTAACAGCGAGAAAAAAGATTTTCCTGTATTCTCACAAAGGAATTACTCTCAGATCGTGAAATCTGATCGGGCATACTCATACTTGAGCATAATCAGACTCAACCATAGAAAATAAGTATCATAGGACTTTCAAGTGTTTTGACCAGTATCTTTAGCAAGAAATACACTTCTTAGAGTTGTTAACATGCACACACTTGCATGTGTGAACACACACACAGCAACTAAAACAAAGTTTCACAAAACAGTAGTCACACTGTGTGTATATATACATATATGCACTGTGTGCACAAACATATATATATGTATTGACACCTGACTTTTTTTGGTTTATTCTCCTCCGTTAAAAATTGCTGGGTATATCCACTAACTGACTTCATGATCCCTCCATTTAAAGAACACTGTCATAGATAACACTCTGTTATATGAGAAGCATCTGGTTAAATAAGTGAATTAGAACATAGTTCTAAGAATCTGACACCCAGAGTTCTTCTTAGACTCCTCCCCATTCTGCATCCCCAATATTTCCACAACACAGTTCTAAGGCCTGTTGAATTTCTCTCTGGAACATACTTCTCAAACCCCTATGCTCCCTACTTGTGTTCCCTCTGCCTTGGTTTAGAGGGATCTCGCCACTTCAGTTCTTGCCTTCCTTGCCTCTCTACAACGTAAGCATGGTCATTCCCCTTAAGGCTCCTTCATGCCTCCCTGTCACCCGCAGAATAGAGTAGCAGGCTGCTCTCCAGGCCACGGTGCCCTTCCTCACCTGGCCTCTGCCTGCTTCCAGGGGCTGATGGCCTGCATTAGGTCCAGTTGTGTGGAAGTGCCTGGGGCTTGCCAGTCTCATGGTGCCGTTTCATGTCCCAATGCTGTGCTTGGACTGTCTCCCCCTGCGTTATCACATTCCTCCTACTTTGTTCTTCTGACTTACTTTCATTTATCTTCTATCGAGATTCAGCTAAGATCTCACCTTCCAAATCCCAGGTGAGCCTGGTCTTCTCTGGACTTTCATACATCTCTTAATTCTTACGAGATTAGCCTAAAATGTTCTTGCTCCACGTCTGTCACCACACGAGACCACAAGCTCTTCAAGGGCTGAGGTTGCCTGATTGATTTTTGACATCTCTAGAGTTTGGCAGAGCACCTGGATCCCAGTGTGTGCTCAGTGTGCACTGAACTGTAGAGAAGTGAGAGGGATGCTTCTGCTCCAAGTATCCCTTGGGAGGTCATCTGTCACCGACCTTGCTCTGCATTAATCCCGGACCAGAATGGTCTGCTGCTCCTTGTATTTATTCCCAGCTAAGGACCTCCAGATTAGTGCTGGTCAAACGTCGTTGATGAAGGTACCTTTGCCCCTGAAAACTCTCTCCTGCTTTCTTTTTCCTTTCCCGGATTGACTGATGGAGGCTGAGGGGGCACATGTTGGGTTTCTATAGCTTTCTGTTCCACTCCGTTAGAGAAGTCTGCTACTACTGCCACTACTGCGAGGTCAGAGGGTGGGCTGAGGGCCAGCCTTAGTCTTAATAACAGATCAATGACGAAATCTCATGCAGCTTAGAGGCCTTCTTATGTGGATTTGGAAGTTCTGGGATGTCAGATTTGGTCCAAAGACACTTGAAATCTGGAAGGCTCTGGGGGAAGGAGGGTAGTTCTGGTGATGAGCAAAATAGGTTCGGTCTCCTCATGAACAGATCTGAGGCCTAGTTCAGTCTGGACCACCCAAGATCTCCCTGGATGTACCCCAGAGGAAATTCAACTCCCTGCAGCCACCCCAGTCACATCTCCAAAGGAATCTTCTAGCTAGTCCTGAATACATACACTCCTGGGGAAGTGGGTACGTTTTTAATTAGGGTAGAGTAATGCCTCTCTTGAAGCATGACCACACTCAGCTATGATGACTTTGGTTCTCGGGAACAGAAGGAAAATGTGTGATGTACTAGGCTGACTTCTTTGGGGCACTGGATTTAGTTGGGTCTGCTAGAAGACCCTCCCTTTCTCCTTCCTTGAAAGTATAGCCAATTGGGCCCCTCCTCCAAGAAGACTTCCCTGAACATTTCTCACATTTATGGTCTCCACCGTTCCATGATTTCTGGCCATTTCGAATTGCTATTTGACGTGTCATAGGTAACCATGGCTTCCATCTATTTATAGACTTACAATCTGAACAGAGTGAATTTGTAAACAGTGGGGACTCACTACAGGTTTGTGGTGGTTGTGGCTGTTATGGCTACTGTTAATAATTAACATAAAAATAAGCCTGTCTGAAAGCATGGCTGATGATGACCGATGACGATGGCTGATAGACCTCGTATGTTCCTAAAGACAGGAAAGTAGAGCTGAGGGAAAGCAAGGAATATCTTTAATGGATATAGTAAAGGCAGGAACAGATAAGGGAGACAGCAAGCTGAGACCAAAAACTTCTCAGAAAAGGCAGTGTGGCCATTGAGAGCAGCATGGACTATGGGCTTACTATTGGGGTCCTTGAGCAAACAGAGTTTCACCTTCAAGTTTCAGTTTCCCATCTGCAAAATGTGCATAACGTCACATAACTCTTCAGAGCAGCTGCAAGGACATTAACGGGAACTCTACAACGAGCAAGGCCACTGAGTTCACTGTTGCAATCCTAGTCCCTGGCACGCGGCTTTGGATTTCACTTGGTGTTTACATTTGCTGAACAAAATAAACTATGTGAATCAACAAGGAGAAGGCGCTTAAAAATTGGAGCCATTATTATTGACTAAAATGAGTACTTTTCATGTTTTTTCCACTGAGGCACTCAAATGGCAGAAGAAAAGAAACAGATACCCCCAAAGAATTTATTTGACATTTACACCTATAGAGGGGAAGACTATAACATGCCCACACTTGTTTTTAAAACAATAAAACCAGGGGTGCCTGGGTGGCTCAGTCGGTTAAGCGTCCAGCTTTGGCTCAGGTTATGATCTCATGGTTTGTGGGTTGGAGCCCCATGTGCTGACAGCTCAGAGCCTGGAGCCTGCTTCGGATTCTGTGTCTCCCTCTCTTTCTGCCCCTCCCTGCTCACACTCTCTCTCTCTCTCTCTCTCTTAAAAATAAATAAACATTAAAAAAATTAAAAATAAATAAACAAATAAATAAATAAAACAATAAAACCTTCCTTCATAGTTTAAGAAACTTGATGCTCCAAGAAGACGCAGCATTCTATAGTTTCTTACCCTGCCGGGCTGAAGAGGCTCAAATGTACACTTAAAAGAGAAATCTCATTTTCAGAGAGATGATTTATTATTACTTTTTAATAACAGTCTCCCTGAACACTAGAAAACGTGAGGTTCAGGCAAATTCCAACTCCATTCAAGCCACAGTGCCATGAAGTCGGACCCAGAGTCTGATGGGACATGCAGAGAGACCACACAGGCAGTTGAGGGCTGACTGTGGGCTAGGCTTAAGATCACAGGACGGAGGCAGAGTCTCTGGTCAGCAACATAAAAGTACTGGCTGAGAAACAAACGCCTTCTTAAATACGGTTCCATAAAACGGCAAGAGATCTTCTGTTCTGATGGCAATTTGAACATCTTATTCAGGAGTGCACCCAACATCCTGCAGAGGTAACCTCAGGGACGGAACCCAGATTTCATCACTCTCTAAACATCCGTCACAGCTCTCAGATGCCTCCAAAGTAAAATCCAAACTTCTGGGGATGGCATACAAGTCTTGAGTTCAGCGTAGGTCCCAGGCATGTCCTTCTGTGTCCCACTCAGCTGGCCACAATGCCCTGCACCCCAGGGGGACTAACCAACTCATGGTTCCCTACCACTGCCATCTCCCACTGCTCCAGTCTGCTGTTCCCTGTAGGTACTTTTCCTAGGTCTAGAACGACTTTCTCCCACTTCATCTGATCAGCCAATTCTCCTTTCCCCCTCTGTTTCTGTAATTGCCAGTTCCAATTTTACCTCCTCTGTGAAGTCCTTCCTGTGAAGACCACCCGCTCCTGCCCCCTCACTCCTTTGTACCCACTGCGCACTTCTGGCCCAGCACTTACCCGGCACTGGAATTTTCGGTTTACTCTGCTTTCCTGTTTCCCTCCACAGGCATTGTCTTTGCATATCCTGAACCAACCAACAGGCTTGATAAATGTTTGCGTGGCAAACTGAGGAAGCTCTCAGTACAGAGGCTCAAAGAAATGTAGAGCAAGGAGTAAAAAATAGTCCTCTCTAATGCTTCCGGCCACTGACAGTGGAGAAGAACCTCACTGCTCCCCAGTGACCGGTGAAGCATTGGCAAAGATTCCAAACCTCCACACTTCCTTTTGCTCATTGTTTTCATTCACATTAAAAAGGAACACCATGCGTTTGCATCACAGCCTCAAAATAAAGTCACAGGGAGAAAGGATTCCATTTGGAACAGAAAGAACCACACACTTTCTAATGAACCAAACCCCTAAATATAACTGAAATGTGAGGTGGAGTATGTTCCACTCATTCACATTATCAACAGGGTCGTTTAGCAGCAAACAGAACTCTCGACTCAGGAAAACAGCTCAAGAGTTACGTTATAATTCCAATGGTTAATCTTCCCTTTGAAATTTCCAAATCTTTTCTTACACGCCCTTTAAGAAGATAAATACAGTTTTGAAACACTCCGCAGTCGACTACAGGTAGCAAAGGTGATGTTTCTAAAGGGCTTCCTCCTTCTTGGGCAAGAGTGCCTTCATACCACCGTGCTGGTGCCAACTCCAAGTTCAGAGTCTCCTTCAAATTTTACTCCCGCCTTCTCTGTCAAGTATAGTTTCTATTTACAGTCCAAACAGTATATTATTTAAATATTCCATAACCTCACTTACTTCCTAACACAATAATGTTGGTATCATCAAATTTAGAGTATTTGAAATTAATAATCCACAACTAGGGGAAAAATCCATACATCATAGATCTTCAGTTTCTCGAATTCTAGGTTTAAAATTCTCCTTGGCATAATGGTTTCTATTAGCAAAACCCAGACCGCACTAAATTACTGATAAATTCTTCTGGAAAACTCCTCTATGGAACTTCCCTTCAGGGATTTACAACCATTCTCCATAGGCTTCATATTGATACCCCTGTTCCCAGTCGTGCTGTGAAAATAGATGGGGAACAATTCACAGTAGTGCTTTGAGATGCTTGTCTGGGAAAGTGGGGGAGTACCACTCTTGCTGATGTCATTGTCATTTCTCAAATTCCAGCTCTGGCCGCTCTCCCATCTGGGCTACTTTTTAAATCTGGAATTCTCTCTCCCAGCCTTCCCTCACTACCCACTCACCTGACCTCTGGGGGAACCATGAGTCACTTCCTGTCCTTTAAACTTGTGGCTAAACTTCCTCTTCTGTAAGAGCCTTGAATTGGGGGTGTGATGAGAGACACTGGGCAGCAGAGAGTTGCCTGGAAGGCAGGCCGAAGGGAGAGAAGGGTACCGCTCCATCCGTATTAGTGAGTTGCTGAAGACTGCTAACTCTTGATTTTTTCAGGAGATAATTATTGTCATCACAGTATTAACCTGACTTGTACAATTATTTAAGAGTTTAGAGGTGCCTGTGTGGCTCAGTTGGTTGAATATCCGACTTCGGCTCAGGTCATGATCTCACAGTCTGTGAGCTCAAGCCCTGCATCAGGCTCTGTGCTGACAGCTCAGAGCCTGGCGCCTGCTTTGGATTCTGTGTCTCCCTCTTTCCCTGCATCACCCCTGTTCGCTCTCTGTCTCTCACAAAAATAAATAAAAACTTTAAAATATTTAAAAAAAGAGTTTGATTTACCCTCTTATTCATTCTTCACCTTTCCACTGCTTACTTGCAACTTCAAAAAGAATGGTGGGTGAAACATGTAAAAATTAAATTTATAGATCTTATATTTATAAAAAATCTGGACAGATCTGGGACCTAATTAAAAATAAGTGGTTGGATGGGCATCTATTTTATTGACACTGGCAGCTTTATTTGCCATTAACATTAACACACTGGTTATAGTACATGAGTCTTATACGCTTCCCAGGTCAGTTTTTAATAAAAGGATACTTTTTTACTCTGTTAATTTTTTAAATTAAGGGTTTTTAAAATAACATTGTGGCAGAGACAAATATGAATTTCACAAGCCTGTGGGTGGACTGTGATTGCCAGCCTCGTTTGAAGGTAGACCCCGGGGAGAAGTTCTGTGCAAAGGTATGTGAGTAAATCTGCCCTGTGATCTACCTACCACCCCTTCTCCTCCTTTATCCATGAATGGTTGTGCCAATGCCCAGGTGACCCGGAACCTCAGATGCTGCGTGTTGAGGTCGGGGAGAGCAGTCAGCCTAGATCTGGAGTGGATCTTATCCCAGTGTGAATGGGAAACAGACTTTTAGTTGGTTGACATCATAACACTCTGGGGACAGGGACTTTTGCCTTATTTGATGTAAAATCCCCAATGGCCACCTTACGCCTGGAAAAGAGTAGGTATATAGCCAATGTTTATGGAATAATGAATGTTGCGTGAGTTTAGGAATATGCAATGAAAAATGAAAGTGCGGATAGAGAGTTAATTCTGAGAAAAATTTTCTGAGGATTCTTTGCTATTACACACACACACACACACACACACACACGCACACGCATGCATGCATGCAACTTCCCTCTAAATATTACTTAAAACTCTTGCTTTTGATGTCCATTTTTGTTTTCACGGAAACCATCCAACTTTCAATACACACTACACTAAGATACACTGTGAAACTGTTTCTTTTGAAAAAGATTCAATTCTGGTCCCCTTCAGCCCTGCCCCTGCCTCTGCAAATAAACCCGATCTTAGTTGACTGAACAGGTTTATTCCACTGCTCATCAGTTTTAGAGAATCGAATATGTTTCAAAAACACTTTGGGGTTATCCCCGGCAGGGATACTGACTGGTGGGTGGATATCTTTGCTCTGTCTTCTCTTAAAGAAACTTCTTGCCCCTTCAGACTACTCTGTGAAAACAGCAAAGAGTAGGACACTTTGCTTTAATAACAGGACCCACAAGTCCCTTATACATACATTGTATTTATTTTCAGGCTAAAGGAGATTTCTAGGCTAAAGACTGAGTAGCATTTGGTGTTTCGTTTCTAAACCAATTGCGACTAGATATTGGAGCTATATGTTTAGTGTCTGCTGGGATAAATCAATAATACTACTACTACAACTTGTATTTACACTTCTTTTTGTCATTTAAAGATGTTTCATTTCCTTTCTTTCTATTATCTAAAAAGTAACACAAGGGATAGGTTGAAATAAAATCATAGGAAGGAGTTACAAACCAGCATCAAAAAAAAAAAAAATCTTTTTGTGGATTTGCAAGAGGTGATAGCAGGCACATTTATAATTTGTTCGAAATTTCCAAGTGGCTGTATCTTCTAACACTAGTATTAAATGACTAGTTATTAGAAAGAAGCAATGGAGGGAGTGAGGATGGAAGAAAGGAAGGAGGGAAGGAGACAAGGAAGGGAAGAAGGAAGGGGAAAGGAGGGAGGAAGGAAGGAGGAAAGAATGAAGATGGACTCCACCAATATGTCATCCTTTCAGATTCCCTAAACCAGTATCTGGCCGGCACCTGTAGAGTTCGTCCAGCACCATCACCCCAGGATGCTTCTATTTGGTTATCCGGCTACTGCATATGAATCTTTCTAACAAAGAAAGAACTTGTTGCTTACCTTCCTGCTCTAGATTGGCACCCTTACTATGGGCAGTGCCCAGTTCATAGCTATTTCTCAAATCAGAAACTTTGACACATTTCTCAATTTCATCTTTCTAAATACACTCTTTTCGCTTAGCTCGATCCCTCTCTCATCTACAAGATGGTTCTCTTCACTCTTTACTCCCTGTCTTTGTCCTGACCTGGGTATTCTGGATTTCTAGCAGCAGTTCAATAAAAGTCACTGATGGAAATGTACCGCCTTAAGTCTCACCTTAATTGCAACTCGAATCCACTTGAAATCATTTTAACTACCATTGCAAAAATGATGATCCCAACCTAACTCTAGATTTATGTTATTCTAAAATTTAGCTTCCTAACTCCCTCTGGGTAAAAAACAACCTTCTCACTGTACTAGGTACCATGTGATCATCTAGTGAGTTCATATTAACTGATGAATAAATATTTGGCTAAAGTTCATTATGGTTAATGAATGCCTATTTGGGCTTTATTTTGCCCTGAACCTGGTTTATTTCAAAAATACCTTAAGGATTTACTGAGATAGGCATGAAAGCAAAACTTTAAATGTTTTTAAGCCTGTGGCTCTTAACACCACCACCATGATAGACCAAAAATAAAAGGGCATACAGTTGGAATACTGCACCTATTTCTCAATGTACCCAATATAAATTACATAGCCTTTAAAAGAATCCAAGAATTCAAAACAAATAAACACAAACAGTGTTATTCCAATGCGTTTTTTCCCCCTAGAATATTTTTTTTTACCCCTCAGACTCTTCTCCCAAAATGTTCCAATGCTCATTTGAATACAATCTTTAATGGGAAACAGCATATCAACCCTTCCAAACAGGCAGAAAATGATTTGCTAATACCATGGGAGAGGGTGGTCAGCTTTTGGCAGAACAAAATGGCTTCACTGCCTTAGTGCTGAAATTAGTAGAAAGAACAAAACAATTTCTCCTCTCACATAATGGCTAGCATTGTACCTAAAACCCACTGGCTTCTAACATGAAAAAGAAAGAAGAGGAACTTGAACTTTGTACAGTTACCTCTATATACATCTGTCAGGAACACAGAGAAAAAACTGTTACCTAGTAAAGTTTCAACAGTAAGAAACTCATGGTTCCAAAAAGACTTTGGAATTTTGTAAACAGTTTAAAGGTATATTTACTTTAATAAGTTATGACATAAACAGGTACTAAAGTGAAGTCACCACATTAAAAAAAAATCTGTTCACACAATTTTCAGCTTTTTAAGTGCACTTTCCTTGGGGAAACTTTGATGATTAGCCGCTCTGGGTTATTAGATAGTAAGCGAAGTAATTTCTGAATGCTTTTAATTTAATTTAATGAAACTATCTGCTTGGTCATAGTCCATCTATTGCTGTTACCAATAGGTTTATACATACTCCCTCTTAATTTTTTTTTTAGGAAAAAAGGTATATATATTAGAAATTAGGGGGTGGGAGGCACATAGCTGGCTCAGTTGTGAGAGCATGAGACTCTTGATCTCGGGGTTGTGAGTTCAAGGTCTATATTGGGTGTACAAATTAGTTAAAAATGAAATATTAAAAAGAAAAGAAATTAGGGGGAAAAAAAGAGAGCCTGCAGAGGGCAGAGGCTTTGACAGGAACAATCTGTTGCTCTGAAGGAGAGTTAAGGGATGCCTGGTGAAACCACCAACGTGCCTAGCTAGCTGTGTGACCCTGAACACACTTTAACCTTCTTGATCCCAGGCTTCTCGCCAGTAAAACAAGGTCTCTTCTAGAATCTTTAGAATGCTCTAAAATCCTGTGATTTGAAAGATAAAATGTTATGTTGACAGTGTCTGAAATCAGTGTGAGCAATGCCATACTGGAACAATGTCACAGGACTTCAGAGAAGATAAACCGTACCTATGTTCTGGCTACATGATTGTAGACAAGAGACACACCCATGCTAACCAAATCCAAGAATCCCATATGAACGTTGTAGGAAAGTTAAGGTCAGTCGTATACTCTGTTGCTAGGAAAGCATTGTTGACGAGCTCTAATCCAAGCGGTTGATATGATTTCATATTGTGGTCTGTGACATAGCAAGAGAAACATCCCGGGAAACCACAGTCTCAGCTGCTGTGTCTTGGTCTCCGACATCATCCCCAACTTGTATCTTATTCTTGTTGTGTCTTATTCTTAAATGTAACATTTCTGATTGCTTTCTGTTTTATAATCCAATTCTAATAAGGACAAGAAGACAGACAGGATACTGACTGGAGGGAGATGAATAAAAGTGTATTTTTTTTAAGGCAGCCAGTTATTAGAAGACAGTTATTAAAATGTCTGGGTAAATGACCTCACAACTGCACTCAGCCCGCAAATCAGCCGGGCAATCTGGCCCTTGGTGCATATGGCTTTGGACTGCTTTCTCTGAAATCAAGTTACAGGAATCTGTGAACTGGAGTCCTTCTTTTTTTCAGCAGTTCCTATAGCACCTGATGCAGTGTCAGGCACATGGTGGTGTGGTACCATTTGTTGACAATTTACTAAATAGCTATTATGGCCAAAAAATAAATTCTAGATCGTGTGAAAGTTTTGGGCATTTTATAGTTTGACTAGGGATAAACATTTGCTATAATGGGAATATTTACTAAACAGGGAATGAACTACTTAGAGGCTAAAACAGCATATTGGTAAACTTGCTTCCATTATTCTTTAATTTGTAAATCATTATCATGTATACTTGTTTTCCCGGAAATGGACATTAGCACTAGAATACTGCAGGGTTTTTTTTCTTTTCTTTTCTTTTTTTAAGAAGCGTATTCAAGAATGTTCTCCCTAGTATAAACTGTATAAGGAAGGCTTATAGGGCCCAAAAAGTCCATTTGATTCTTGTTTTAAATCTCTCATATGCCATTCAAACATTTTGCTAGAAAGTATCTGCACTATCATTGTTAATATCATGTGCTAGGCATGATGCTAAATATGTTATGCTTTTATATACATGATTTATTTAATCCTCATAACAACCTCTAAAGAAGTATTATCATCCCAATTTTATGGAGGAAGAAACCAAGGCTCAGGGAGATTAAATAAGATGCCACAGTGGCACAACAGCGATTCTTTTTGTGATACCAAGGGCTTCTGCTCCAATTCTAGTCTTCACTTTTAACTATATGGGGATACATAGAAAAAAACCCAGCAAAGCGTTTCACATTCTTTTGAAAGAAGGTTGGGCATAAATTATAAATAAAAAAGCAACTAAAGGAAAAAAATTCATTTACAGAATTTCCCCATTTATTTATTCATACCTCAATCAGCCATTAACTAAATGTATATGTCACCACCGCACCAGACAGTGTGAGGAATAGAAACAGAGGTCAACTAAAAGGCAGTGCTTAAACTCTGATGAAAATGAGGAGGGAAAGTTGAATCATCAAGCAATATTTTCCCAAAGGTCTTGATTCCTTGTGGAGGGTTTTAGGTGGGAAGTCTAGGTTCTTGGCAAAGTGAAGTCGCTAATAGCTGTGGAAGAGGAAGAGAGCAGTAGTAAAAGGAAGTAAAAGGAAGGCAGCGTAGTAACGGCGTTGTTGTGGGACACGATCCAGACAAAAAGCACAGCACCAAGCCCTTCACTCTACGACCTCACACGCTACTGACCCCCTGGGATAGACACCACTTTGGAGATGAGCAGTTGGAAAGCGTGCACACAGCCAGTGGCAGCGTTGACATTCAAACACAGCCCCTTCTGAGCCTGAGCCTTCCATCCTTCTGGGACAACATGAGCCTCCAAGTTATCCCACTGCAGGGTCTCTGCCGCTGCCCAGAGCTTGCACTGGGAAAACAGGGAAACCGAGAAGAGGACCTTAACGTGGGGGCAGGGGAGACAACAGACACAGATCAGTAAGATGAATGGGGAGGTTTATCCAGCAATCTGTACTGTTAATTAAATTTAGCTATCTACCAGCTAAGTACTCTGTGGCTCCATGGTGATTATCAAGCCAGTCAGAATCTCAACTGGGGCCTGATTGCTAAATTTAATAGGATTATGCTCTTTTTCTTCTCAGGACTGAGTCAAAAAAGTTCCTTTCAGCTGAGGTTTTCATGTTGTTGTTTTTTTCTATTAGTAAGTCCAGAATTATCCCAGAGACCTCAAAGATTGTTAGAGCTTCTTTTCACTTATTTGGGGAAAAAGAAAGACAGAATTCTTGCAGGGTTGAAGCAAGAGCATGGAAACATGCTCCTCCTGGCCCTTCTTGCCTCAGTCGGGACTTACATTCAATGAACTCAACTCAGCAGAAAAGCCACAGGAATGGGGGCAATGAACACAGTCCATGCTTAGTAACTGGATAGATAAATAAATAAATAACTAAAAATTAATGACTTTTGAACTATAAATATACTTCACTTTTATAAACAGGTATTACCTTCAAATTTTGTGTTAAATGAATTTTTGTAAATAGATCTTAATTTAAATCTGGAGGGCTACTTAATACTTCATGTCGGAAATATTCTGTTCTGAAATCCAGTTTACCGAGGAGACTAGCCTTTTTTTACCTTAAAAAAAGTGTTTTGGCTGAATCTTAAAACACAACACTGATTTATGGATCTTGTGACTCTAGATTCTTTTATGGTAAGAATACATAAAATAGGTTAACCAGCATTTGTTTTAGGTATGGAAGTATATATTTATATTTAAGCATCATATTTTCAATTTCATATTTAATACAGAATGAAATTGCTTTAACATAAACTAGATATAATTTGCATGATTGTTAATGGAAAACTTTTCAAGTCTATCATGATTTGTTATTTTGGGGCAGAATATAGGACAAATTCAAGATAGTAAAGAATTAAGATGGAAAAAATGGTTCTCAGTTCCTTGATCTGAGCTTCTGTAGAGAAAGTGAAAATGGATTTTTTAAAAATGATAAATGAATGATAAACTTCTTTTTAAAAAGGAAATTATGCAGGCTGTTAGTCATCTTAAAAAATGACCATAGCTACTATAGAGACTTTGATTCACATGTTTCCTGGGGATACAGCCCCCTCTTGTATAAACACATACACATACCAATATATTATGTGAACTGCAATCTTGTAGTGACTTCAAGGAAAATTTTGTTTTTATAAAAGAACTCATATTTTCCCATGCTTCTTCACTTCTTGTGCAAGAACTTTTATGAGATTCTAGTAAACTGTTTTATTTATTTTCCTTTGTTCTTCCCTTCTTACTGGAAGAGATTATCTGGATGTAATCATGTTGAAGGAGAATACGTTCTGAGTAAGGAGATGATTTAAATCGATGGCCAACCAGTAAAATGCCCAGTCCTGCCACCACTTTGGTTATGGCAACTTAGTTTTATTGGGTCAACACATTCATTTATTCTAATGCTGTCTATGTTCCCTCAAAGCAAGAACTGCTATTTCAGTAACCTCCTAGTTCATCTCTGTAGATTTAGCCACTCTCTGTCACCCACTGACTAAAGATGAAGTTTGCGGCAGTAGAAATACACTGTGTAAATCCCTGGTCTACCTCTTCAAAATCCCTGGAGACCATGTTTTGCTCTCAGCATACTATCCCATAACCCGTGCAATTGTTATTTGTATTCACCAAAGTATCAGTAAGCCTGTCTGGTGTTTCAGCCACCTGGAGCTGACAAATATTTTCCTAACAGGAGGGATACCATAGCAACTAGATTTGTGCCGTGAATACAAACCAGGCATCATGGGACTGCAATTTGAGGTGGGAGGCAGACTTGCAGCACCCACAACAGTGTTATTGTAAAGAGTGTCCTGAGAACTCAAAGTTCAGTATTTTGGGAGACTTAATTCTGTAAACACAAGAATGGAAATCACTCCAGACCCTAACAGAGAAGGAAGGCAGTAGTAAAGATGGAAAGAGCTTGTGTTTCAAATCTATTTCTTACAAGTAATGCCACCTGGGACAAGTTAATGAACCTTTCTGAGTCTCAGTTTTCTCATCTGTAAAATGGGGAGAATAATCCTGTCTCAAAGGGTGATGCTGAGGATGAAATGGGATGATATCTGTACTGGGGTTGGCAGATGAGAAGCACATAACAACTAGCAGCTTTTATCATTATGGTTAGGAGGGGGACAATGGATATTTATAGGACATAAGGGCATTGGTCTCCAAAACAGCATGTAGATGAATAGATTAGAAATTCCTATCTGTGTTGATTTGAAACATTTTATTTAAGTATTTTAGATATTTTGAGAAATAAATTGTTATGCCAGTGTTCCACGGCAGGATTTAACACAAGGTACCCTCACTTCAGCTGTGCACGTGCACGGTGGTTTCTGGGGCAGTGGGGAGTGGGGGGTGGGTGGGAGTTAGTTATATAGCGTAGAGGGCTGGCATTAGCTATCCCGTGTACACATTCATTTCCGTACTGCCAAGTATCACGATGCACTGAAGTCTATATGTACCCATTTAGGAGGATATGTAGAATACTTTGCTTACTTTTAAATAAACTAACCCTCACAAAATGGACAAGTAACGTAAAATGATTCCTACAGAGATACCACGAAAAGAAGGTGATATTAATTACTAGCAGGATTAGTCACCAAGCAGTGACAAAGCTAAAAGTGCCCACTCCCTAGCACTGTAACACTCACATCTACAAGATAAGAACCACGAAAATATATTTAGGCCACATAAGAAGTCAGCTAGAATAAGTTAAAATGGTCTCGAAGATGATCCAAAATAGGTATATAAGTAATTGTTGGTCAGCTTTGGTCTTTAAGACTTGAGACAGTAAATGATAGTGGACCACGTATATAACGTACAAAATGCAAATAAATCCATTGGCAGTACTGCTGCAGATCATGCTACTGATAGGACCATACATTCGAAGATGTGTGGGGACGCTGTGCTGGGGACCATGAGTACAGAGTGTTAGGAACGCGTCTGACAGATGCTTCGCAACCATTTTCACAGCAACTGGGGATAAACAACCCTCAAGGTCTGAGGAGCTCCTGGAGCCCCAAGGTCATAGATGAGGCCTCTGGTCATCCCAGGCCCTGCTCAGCCAGCCCAACGGTGGAAGAGATGAGTATCTTTCGCAGACATATACACCTTTTCAGAGTACACCCACATCCCATAGACGCACCTAAGAGCACACTGGTTGGAAACTCAGTCCTACAGCCAGGTTTAGGGAGGGCTAGTTATTGAAGAACACAGCTATTAGGTCCTAATGGACTCAACTCTATAGAAAAGGAGAGAGAAAGGTTTTTGTTTGTTTTTTAAAATGGACCTCTTAAGAGTCAGCCTACTAAAATTTGTTTGTATCACAACTGGGCTTGTTGTGAGAAGTTACATATTTATGCTACCTCATTCTCCAGTCTGATAAAGGAACAGACTTTATATATTTACTAACATTCTCTTTCTTCTCTGTCGGTGAGCATACTCCACTTCTGCATGGTCCGTCTTCAGCACAGTGTTCCTTACACAGTAAGTGCTGATATATGTTTGTTGAACAGACAGGGCCACTGTTAAGCTACAAACACCGTTTAACAGTCCTTCTACTCATGCCCAGTAAGGTTGCCCCTGGTTTCAATTCCTAGCCCTAATCCCAGGCTACTTACTCTTAGCTGACTTCACCTCTTTATTTGATGAGGTCAAGACCACCCTACGAAAGCTGTTTTAACACCATGTATATCTATCTAGGTCATTCAATGTAAAAACCCCCCAAGTCATCTTTGACTTACTCTTTATTAACTAAACCCACCAGTGGTTAATAAGGATGCTTTCACTGAAGCAGCTGCTCTCTCTCCCTGTTCTGCACAACCCTGCTTCAACTGGACAGTCAACTTGTGAGCGCCCCAGGCTCACCCTACACCAGAGCCTCTGCACTTTCTTTTTCCTCTGTTGGATACACTCCAGGATCCCTCATTTACTTCAAGTCCTCACTCAAGTCACTTCTCCAGAAGTCTTCCCTGGGTACCTCTTCACAAAGTTTAACCCCTCGCTCACATTCACACCACCTTTCCCTGCTTCATTCATTGTCTCCATTCATTGTCACTAAAATAAACATCGTTTACTTATTTATGTTGCTCATTGTCTGTCTTTCCCACTTGTGTTCACAAGCTCCCTGAGGGCAAGAAGATCTGTTTCCCTGTTTTACTTACTGATGTTTCTGTGCTACCTAAAATTGGGAGAATATCCATTCTCTACTTTGCCCTCTACTGAAATCCATGGATATTTCCAGGCTCTGCTCAAATGTTATATCATCCAGGAAGCTGCCTCATTCTCCGAATTACCATATTTCATAGAGCATTGCCTCATGCCTCTAACTAGTATAGAAGTTGCTCTCCTTTGAATTGTGTCTGTACCTGCCCCCGAGATGGGACCACAACATCCCTTGAATATCATATCCCCTGAATGAGAATCCCTGCTCCTTTTCACAGTTCCTGGGACACAGTAAATGACTGATAAAAGTTTTTGGAAATGAAATATATGATATCACTATAGCTGTGGATTTTGTGACGAGGGAATTGTCCTAAGATAAGTATTTAGATCCTTTGTAGAAGGAATACACCAATACCAAATAAGTGAATGCCAGTGAGACTGAAAAGAAAAATAAAATTGTAGCTTAAACCAACGTGAAATTGGAGCCTTCGGGCATAAACTCTAAAGATACAGATATCTTATTTCTCTCTGCTGTAATGCCTGGCACAGAGAAGTCACTTAATTTGGAGTTTGATCCTCAGCTAAAAATAAACCGCTTCTATTTAAACCGAGCGCTTGCTATTGTTGTTTAACCATTTTGTGGTTTTATTCAAGTACTCGCAAGGCCTAAACACCAGTCAGGATGCCTCCGTGTTATATAAGGGTTAAGAAACTGTGTCTCATCTGCTTGCTGGTTTCTCCTCGGCAGGCCTGTCCCTGTAATGTACACAGCTAGTCGCTGGCCAGGCCCGGTACACATGGTCCAGTATGCAGGATAATAAGCACATATGGAAAGAACAGTAGTTCTTAGGAGATTGTACGAAATCATTGTTTTCTTGTGGAAAGTAGAGAACCAATAATTCCAAGAGGCTTTTAGAGGACAATCTTTGCTGAGACAGTAGAGAATGAGTTTAAATTCTAGAGCAACAAATTCAGATAGGGTCCTTCTGCCCTTTGCTGACTGCAGGACACATAGGTCTCCTGCAAGTGCCCTTTGCAGAGGCCGAAGGGTGATGGTGTGCCCCTCTCGAGCCCCGTCCCCTCTGGCATGCCGATGACCCTTCCGCTCTTGCTTGGTATCCTGTAAGGGCTACCTGGGCTGGCAGATTTTGAGTTCTCCTTCGGCTAGCAGCTTGCTCTCTCATCTACTTCTAGCTCAGATCATCAGCTCGGCTCAGCTCAACAGAACTGGCCAGTCTCACCCTCGTGCTGTCTATTTCTGTGGGGGGAAGCCATCGGCAAGGTGTAAGCTACTGCAGCAGCCCTGTGGTCACATGTCTCCTCAGGCTTCTACAGCCTCTTGAGAACAAGACCACTTCAAGATGCTTTCCTGATTACGAAGACTTAGGTTTTCTGTGGGATAAACCCCTCAGGACTCTACTTTCTCCTGCTCCCTTTACCCGCAGCCCAATACACTGACACTGCGTGTTGGCTTGGCTGCAGCCCATTTGGGGACACATTGAGCTGTCCATTCATTACTGGGTTTGCATTCATTTTTGAGCTTGGTGTTCCTTCACCATAAAAACAGTGAACTTTTTTGAGGCAAGGGACTTCTATCACTTACTCTGCAGCATCCCAAAGAGGACCATTCAGAATGGTCATTCAAAAAGGCACCCGTTCCTCTACCCTTCTAAGACAAGGTGGGCAGGCCTTCTGAGGAAGTGTTCTTACTCACTAGCACTCTTTTGCCCCAGGCTCTTGACTGAGAGCTTCAGGGAATGGCACTTATAGAGGGATGCATTTTGTATCTTATTCCAAGAACTAAAAAAAAAAAAAAAGAAAACTTCCCCTCTTGAACAAAGAAATAGGTGATGGATGGTATCTCTTGGGAGTGAGGCTCCATTTATCAATGAGGTTGTAAGACAGAGTGGAGCTTCTAACTCAGCTCAGTGTTCAATAACCACACGACCCTGAGTTGATAGATTATTTCCAGTATTCCTGCGGTTTCTCCTGATATAACTTGCAGAAACTATTATGATAAAATGGCTTTACCTCCTCCAGTTATTCCATGTAAAAAGAGATTAAATAAGGGATTGTAAAAAGCCTCCACAATTTACATAGTTTTCTTCAAAGTCATTTAACAAGTAGACTCAAGTTTCCCCCTTTTAACTGTTTTTAACCTCAATTCAAGAGAAAAGCTAAACCAGTTAGATTTCCATCTCTCTGTGATAGTCTATTTTTTTTTAATTTTTTAATTTATTTCTGAGAGAGAGATAGAGACAGCGTGAGCAGGGGAGGGTCAGAGAGAGAGGGAGACACAGAATCTGAAGACAGTCTCCAGGCTCTGAGCTAGCTGTCAGCACAGAGCCAGACATGGGGCTCGAACCCATGAACCATGAGATTGACACCTGAGCCGAAGTCGGACGCTTAACCGACTGAGCCACCCAGGCGCCCCAATAATCTATTTTCTTAATGGAAATGGAGAAAACAGGCCTCTTGGGTCCCTCCTGATGCTAAATTATTGTTCCCTCAGAGTTTTCTAATTTTGGCCTCAAAGGTTACCTTATGTTTAACATTTCCTAAATTTCAAAAAGAGAGAGCAGGGGCATCTGGGTGGCTCAGTTGGGTGAGCGTCTAACTCTTGATTTTGGTTCAGGTCATGGGTTGTGGGATGGAGCCCTGCATCCACTGACCCTCTGCTCAGCATGGGGCCTGCTTAAGATTCTCTCTTTTTCCCTCTGCTCCCTCCCCTGCTCGAGCTCTCTCTCTAAAAAAAATAAAATAAAATAGAAAAGGGAGAGTAGAAATTGAGAAGCTTGGTATGACATTGCTAAACTTGATTGCTCTAAATATGTCCTTGGTTCTATGTAAAGTATCTAAAAAGGCAGCCCTTAGGTCACTAAAATTAGTGTGTATAATTGATCACGAAACCTTGGATTATTAAGAATTTTATTCAGATTATTAAAATAATGCTGGTTACTTATTTGCCAATTTTCATAATATTTATGAATAATATCATGTTAAACATCTTGTTCAGAAAGCTTTGTCTACATTCTTGTGTTTTATTTTGTTTTGTTTCATTTCGTTTACCACTTCTTTAGGATAATTTCCTAGAAGGAGGATTAATGGATCAGAAGGTCTTGATAAATACTGCCAAATGCTTTACCGAAAGATTCTTCGATTTTCTTTTTAAAACATATCTAGCCTATAGATATATCAAGGATCTTTCTGAACAGAAAGAGTTGACTGATAGTTTTAATTTTTAGTTAGCTAAGTGTAATTAGTAGGACTCACATTATCACTATGTAGGTTAACTATTTACATATTGTGCCTTCTGTCATTGCAATCTCAGATTCCTACTCTAAATGGGTCTATATGCTATTACATATACTATAATGGTCAGATTATTCCAGATAAACAAATAGGTACCTGGATTCTGCCCCCAAAGGATATGTGATTATAGTGTATCACAAACAAGATAAAATTTTCAGAAGGGTATGAAAACATTGACTTGTTCATTCACTCATTCAACAAACATGATTTGAACACCAGCCACTTATGAGACACTAGGGTAAGCATTAGGGAATCAAAGCAACATGGCACCTTCCCTGTCTTTGAGAAGCCTGCAAAGGGAGAAAGAGATGTAAATAAAACACCTAGTAGAACAAGATCAGAATTTCATTACAAGTTTATCCTAAGGGAACCGTGAATGAAAAAGAACCTGACTCTATGGAGGAAAAATGCTGGGTAAGTCTTCGAAGACGAGTAATGTTTTAGATAGCTCTGGAGGATGAAGAAAATGATGAAAAGTATGGAGAAAACATTTAGTAGAGCCCAGGGACAGAAATGAGCAGAGTGTGGAGATGTGGAAGCACATGGAATAGTAGGGTCAGCTTGAGGGGGGTGGGGGACATGACTGGCAAGCTGGGTAGTTCTTTCCATAACAAGCTCTAGGGGTTCAAAAGAGGGAAAAAAACACACTCTTGAGGAGATCAGAAAAGGGTCAAGAGAAGCCTTTGAATGACAGGCAGGATTTTTAAGAAAGGGAAAATAGGAATATTCCAGGAAGCAATTAATGACTTTAAAGTTTTCAAAGTCTTATCGTGTATATTATTGTGTCATTTAACCTTAACAAGAATTCAGTGGGATAAGGTATACATTCTCACCCATGTCCCTCAGAGGAACTATGGGTCAGCCAGATTAAGTGACTGGCCCAAGGTCACACAGCTGAGGGGGCAGCTCACAAGGCAGCCTTGCTTCACATTCAGTAAATGGTGCCCATGGGGATGGTTTTCTTTGGAACATGGTGGTAACTGGCACCTGATATTGACAAGTCTGACTTCTGACTTTCTACAACCCTCACACTATACTAAGTTGTTATCATGTTTATCACTTAAAATGAAAATACACTAGTGGCTCCTATCTTTTACGTTTAATATTTTATACACTGCTGCTTTTATTGGAATATGTGGGGAAGATTCTCTCTCTTTCATATATATACATATATATGTGTATGTATCTCATATGAAGCTAAGCATACATATATAAGCATGGATTTATTTAAATACGATATATATGGCTATATGAAATATAAGAAAATATTAGGTACCCAAATCTGCACTATCATTCATTTTCCTTATATTGGGGACATTATATATATTTAATTATACTAAATCAAAGTAGTATTGGACCAATTTTAACCCAACTGCTAAAACTTCAGCCTGTTGGAGGAATGACCAGTATTCCATAATGTCGGAACTGTGGTGAGAAAATCAAAGAATAATTCCACACAGATAGAGGAAAAAAAGGCCAGTGCAAGTACCTTCAGGAGCAGACTTTTGCAAACAAAAATACTGTTTTATGAGATTACAGAATTTTGTTCTTATTGACATACAGTTTTTTAGCTTTTTCAATGTAGTGCAGTTCTGTCTAAGAAAATGAAGGCAACTTCATAAATGACATAAATACAAGACACACTATAAATACCTTACTGACCTTTGAAATGTCTCTAGGAGACATTTTAAGCAGCAAAACAGATTTATTAAAAGGTTAGTTATCATCCTCAAGGTCACCAAGTTAGGTAGCATCAGGGGTGGTGGTGGCTGAAATCCAAGGCTTTTGACTGTTATATTGGTCCCTGCCATAAATTAAAAATGTCTTCACGAGATCTCACATGAGTACTGTGGGAAATTGGCAAATATTCTTTCGCACATTCAACAAACAGGTCTGGATGCTACCCTGTCACATGTCAGCATATGTTAGCATATGTGAGTTTAGCTGACACAGAATATACTGGCTGGCATATCTGACACCCTCACATGCAGATACGACTTTAAACATCAAAAAGAGCATGTGCCAGAATTTCGCAGAGTATCCTGTGCACACCCTGAATGCTACACTGAGTCCGTGTCAAGAACTCTGCCTCTGAATACTTTTATCCTCCCATTCTTCAAATCTAGACTATAGGAAACAGGTTAAGCTCGGAAAAGACAGTAAGACAAAACACTCAACCTTCAGTTTATGACTTCCTCAATAAGAAAAGACATAAATGTGGCATTTATTACAAAGCGTGTGGAACGGGCCCCCTAGAAACCATATGCTTGTCAATAGCGGCACAATCTCATTCAAAGGTGCCAGGAACACTAATGAGACGAGGATGTCAGGAAAAGCAGAAATAGATCAATACTTCTCCCTCACTTGCAGTTGTCCCCACCATCAGTCACTGCGCTCGCTCTATGTAAATGAAATCAATCAGCGGGGACTTCTGTAACATGCATACAACAGTTGTCTTCTAGGCTCTACCAGAAGATAAATGATTCCAGACATTGGACTGCAGCCATTTTCCCACACATGCTACAAAGTTCTGACATCCATATTGGGCCATAACACTGAGTGGTTTCTGCTTTTGCGAGTTTACAGCCAGTGCTTCTACTTCTGGTTTGGACTAGACAGCCTGCTAAGGCTGACGCATAAAAGTCCCCTCCTGCCTGTGTAAAACGGAGGAGAATTGCCTTTTTCCAAGAGAGGGGCTCCAAAAAAACTTTTTGCTGTCGTTCATATCAGCTTATCATTCTAAATCCTTGTTTAAGATCCCTTTGGATGTAGACAAATCCTAGGCTACTTAAACATGAGACATATGACATCAAATGCAAACCTCTTGGATGTAACACATAATAACAGACAACAGAAGCCCAACCCCATTTTAAAGCTAGTATGTTTAAAAACTTATTAAGCCTGAGAAACAGGGTTGTTTGATATGGCAGCTTATGTTATGGAAAAGGGTAGAAGGCTCTTAAGAAAGACAAACTAAAAGATCCAGAAGCAGCTTCCTTTAAAAATGATGTCAACACAGTAAGATGATTTGGAAGGTGCTCAGAAGTCTAGGTCATATTCATGGCTATTTACTTAGCCGACTCCACGGAATCAAACATCCAATAGATAGCATTTTCTGCCAGCCTCTTAAATCTGAGACCTGGGCACTTTTCTCACTAAATTGCCTTAGGCGAAAGATGCAAATAATTTTGCTCCTATTTCAAAAAAATAAGAAAAACAAAGTCCTCTGTCAATATCTATAGCATAACTGAGATAAAAACAATTCTCGGAGGTTAAATAGAAGTAACCCAAATCTTATCATAACTTTCAAATGTTTTTCAAATGAATAATCAAAGGGAGAGGCAGTGCTTTAAATTTTAAATCCAGTTCTTGTTAAAAGAATGTCCTTCTCAACATCAAATACACCACAAAGAAAACTTTATATATCCGTAACAAAACTCACAGTGCAAATAGGCAGCCACAGTTGTCTTCCCCACCACCGCCTCCTTTCCTATGGAATACAAACTTACTTTGTTTAAAAATGTCCTTAGGCTGTGCTGCACCTTTGAAACAAAACCCCTGTCTTCTTCATTTCATTTTCTGTTTTCTTGAAAACCGCTCCTCCGAAACTGACAGATGGTACATCTGTCACTGAGCATTTCCTCTTCGTTATCTCTGCCAGCTAATATTTCCTCTGTGCTTAGCTGTTGTCTGTGAGCCTGTTCCACATCATTCTAGCCTGATCAATGGTGTGCCTGGGTTGAGGTTGGCTTTGGCCCCGCCTCCAGCTCTAAGAGGAAAAACGAAAACTCACAGCTGGATTTCCTATAAATCCTCTCTTTTCAATCTGGCTCTGCAGCTATGGCACATCCTAGACGGAAAGAGCTGCCAGTCTGTCACAAACCAAGGGGGCGATCCTCTCCTAGCTGCCCCCCCCACCAATGCCAAGCCTGTATATTATATAACAAATCCCATTTTAAAAACTTCACAGGCCAAGAGGAAGTGTTGTTAAAGCAGGTTTATGTTTTTCCTTGCCTCAGGAGACTCAAAAGAAGATGCCCATGACTGAACCCCCTCCCCTGACACACTCACCAAAGCCCACCCCTCCCCCCATATCCATCCATGGTGGAATAACACTTAACATATTAAAACCGTGAAAACTGAGTCCAAGGAGAAAATGCCCAAATAGTACATTACAGATAATTTCTATCCTAAAACACAGGTCATCATTCATATTCAGATGATATTACATCCTTAAAAAAATTTTTTTAATGCTTATTTATATTTGAGAGAGAGAGAGAGAAAGAGAGAGAGAGAGCGCGCGCGCCAATGAGGGAAGGCAGAGAGAGGGAGACACGGAATCCGAAGCAAGCTCCAGGCTCTGTGACGGAATCCGAAGCAAGCTCCAGGCTCTGAGCTGTCAGCACAGAGCCCAATGCAGGCCTCAAACTCCCGAGCCGTGAGATCATGACCTGAGCTGAAGTCAGCCACTTAACTGACTGAGCCACCCAGGGGCCCCCAGGTGACATTATATTTTAGGCAACAGGATTTGCTGGTATTTATACCACTGATGAACTGAATGAATCAAGAGAATACACGAGATGCATTTCTGGGTCTAACTGAGAAAAGGTTGCTCTACCGAGTAGAACAGCTGAATGTGTAAACTAGTCTGCTCTGTAAATCAGTAGGACAGAGGGTACATTTTTCGAGTGATGTATTCTGCAGTCAAGAGTAATCAAACCTTATTGGGGAGAGGAGCTGCACATTTTTAGAGCAAACAGGTTACATGTTATGAAAATGAGGATCTGAAGACTGTACTGGGATCCAGAATCAGAAGGTCTGGGTTCAGGTCTCAGTTTTGTTCCTTGGACAGAGTCCTTGAACAGGAAAGGCACAGGGCAAGCCCTGGAGACTTCACAGGTGATTGCAAGATTAAATTAAGACAATAACGTACTTTGTTGTTATTATTCAACGTTTGTATTGTTCTTTTTGACAACAGAGAGAATATGAAATGAGTATAAATATTTAATCTGGCAAAGGATGGTACCAAAATAAATACCAGCCTGTGATAAAGAGCACTAGAGATAAAAGGATTCCGGGAATAATGCACAGGGTATAAAGTGCATGCTGAGGACAATAGCAGCTCAGACTTGGAATATTTGAACTCTTCGATAAGAGAGAATATGCAGGAAGCACAGGTCAGAGTGGGGTTGAGTAGTAAAAGTTGGAAACCTTAGTTCTCTTTCCACATCCTCACAAAAGAATCCTGGAACTGTCATCTGCTTTTAGTCCGTAAGCCCCTTAAAGGCAGGGACACACACAATTGGCATTTGTTGAATAAGTGAATGAGAACTTGAACTAGGTGAGAGGTACTCCCTCTAAGGGTGGGAGTAGAGATGATTATGAGAAGCCTGAGCTTGAAAGTGGATAATCAGTACTTCAAGGTGGAGACTACCTATGTGTCCTTCCAACGTCCTCAAATGTAAGACTGGGGTCAGTAGGGAAAGAGGCTTTTGGGGTCACTGAAAGGAGAGGAGATTTTGTTCAGAGATCCTTGACCGAATCCAGCTTTCTACACTTCCCCCACCCCTACCCTCAGACTCCTCTGCCTCCCACTTCCTCCCCAGAGAACGTCATCCTGCTGACAGTGAGTGTGAGTCAAGAACCAGGATGTTTGTAAACATCTCCTTAATGCAAGTGCCTGGACTGTTAGGATAAATTCCTCCGAAGTGGGGATGTGGTCCTTGCTGGCTGTGGCCGGCAAGAAGTCGGCTTTCCAAGTCCAGCGGGACCCGACTCCATGCGGGCTAGTAAGGGTGGCAGTGGACCCCAAGACCGGGAAAGGCAGAAGAATGGGCTCCTGTTCCCAGCCTGCCTATCACCTCTCTGCCGGTGTGTTTCTGTGTTTTTGACTAAATACACTGGAAAGGTAATCTACTTTCATAGTAATGGCTTCACGTGTATAATCTCTGAATTACAGCTGAAGGGCTAGGCCCATTTGGGGTAAGTGAATTTACCAATTGTGAAGGTCTAATCTAATAAATATATTTTTAATGCTATACTTATACAAGGCATTCTACTAAACACACCACAGGGTACATGCTTGCAGCTCTCCAGCTACCACTGGCTTCCAGCAGCACAAATGACTACAATCGAAAACAGGATCTGAGACCAGCAGGAGATGGAGCGCAGCTGGGCTTTGAGGCGGGGGGGGAGCACATCTACGTTGGGGGG
>NW_027527955.1:1881537-1959843 GCF_008692635.1 Crocuta crocuta
TCACATCTTTGTTGGGGGGTGGGGGTGGGAGAATCCAGAAAACATGATTAGGGTTGTAGCATTAAAGTTTGGGAAGGATTTGTACAGGCAGAACCAAGGGTGTGGGGGACACTTGAAAGAGAAGGACACTCTTAGAGTAAAAAAAATGAGCCCTAGGGCAAGGCAAGCTCAAGAAATAGTGAGGTACCTGGTTCTGCTGAAGCATAGGGAGCCTGGGGAATCACAGGGGATGAGACTCCAAAGACAGGCAGGAGTCACACTGTGGTGTGGTCTGGAATGCTGGGAGGGATGTGGGGGGTGAATCCTGAGTTCGATCAGCAGTCATGAACCCTGGGAGATTTGGGAACACAGGTGTAATATCATCTGAGCAGTGAGGTCTAGATTTAGGATGGATTACAAAGGAGACTGACCCACTACTGCAATAATGTAAGCAAGAGGTCATGAAGGCTCAAACTTGGAAGATGAAGGTAAAACAAGGAAGGGTGCTGGCAGCAACTGCATAGATATGACAGTCAAGGGAGATGAGTCAAAGAAAATCCTACCCTGAAGAATCTTTCCGGGAGATATTTGCAGACATATGTACAAGCAAGTACAAGTTTTTATTTCAGCGTTACTTATAATTGCAAAGGACTGCAAACTGCACAATGTCCACCAATAAGAAACTTATAAATTATGGTATAGTCATATAATGAAATACTATATAGCCATTTAAAATATATATGCAGCTACCAGAAAGCTGTTATAGAGTATTGGTGATAGGCACCAAAATGCCAGTGCTTAACCATATGGCCAAGGAAGGAAAATATTGGGGAGTGGAATATGCACTGAGTGGGGGGGGGTGGTGCACAGGATGTGGATTCTACTCCCACATTGGCGCATGTCTTCCCCAGACTCAGGACAACCTAGATTTGTGCAGTGTATAACCTACTCAAATGTATGTAGCAACTTTGCCCACGACCACCAACTCACAGGTTCCAAAAACTTGCCTACTTGAGCCCTGCCCATTTTCATGGTCAAAAGCCAAATACTCATGGTCAAAAGCCAAAATCCCGAATACCATGTGTCTGGGCAAATCAGTACTTGAAAAAGGAACACCATGCATGTTTGGGACAAAAATTCTTTTCGGGATTATACCAGATGACAAAGCAAATGGTCTGACATCTGAAGCTTCCCATTTTTATGAAACTCTGAGCACAAGAAGTCAGTTAAATATCAAAGCCACATCTACGCCCAGGTGTAAGTGCAGTACAAACTCACAAACCAAGCACAGCAGTAACAATTAGGCCTCATTTGTTGAAATGCAAAGCAGAACTACAATGAAATACCATCTCACACCTGTCAGAATGGCTACAATAAAATTAAAAAAACAAACAAACAAGAAACAACAGGTGTTGGTGAGGATGTGGGGTAAAAGGAATCCTTTTGCACTATTAGTGGGAAGGCAAGTTGGTGCAGCCACTGTAGAAAATAGTATGAAGTTTCCTCAAAAAATTAGAAGTAGAACTACCCTACGATCCAGGAATCACACTACTGGGTATTTAACCCAAAAATACAGAAACACTAATTCAAAGGGCTATATGCACCCATAAGTTTATTGCAGCATTATTTACAATAGCCAAACAATGGAAGTAGCTCAAGTGTCCATCGATACATGAATGGATAAAGATGTGGTATATTTCATACAACGGAATATTATTCAAGCCATAAAAAGAATGAAATCTTGCCATTTACAACAAATGGATGGAGCTAGAGAGTATAATATTAAGTGAAATACATCAGTCAGAGAAAGACAAAAACATATGATCTCACTCATATGTGGAATTTAAGAAACAAAACAAGCAAGGCAAAGGGAAAAAAAAAGAGAGAGAATAACAAACCAAGAAACAGACTCTTAACTATAGAGAATGAATAGATGGTTGCCAGAGGGGAGGTGAGGGGATGGAGGAAATAGGGGATGGGGATTAGAGTGCGCTTGTGATGATGGGGAAAAAAATAAGATGATATAGAAAAACAAAACAAAACAAAACAGGAACCAGATGAGGAAATGGTTATGACTTAGCAGAGAGGAGAGCAAACCTAAGTGCTTACAGGGAGGGCTAACGCAGAGGAGAAAAGTTTAATAAAAGACTCAAGTCAAAGCTGAGCCTCTATCCAGTGGAACTAGCTTGGTCTATTAAGGAGCAGCTAGATCTGAGAGTCCGTGGTTCCATCCTCTCCTCAACACATGGAAAAGGTGCAAGATACATTGTTTATGGAAATGTCACAGTATAGGCCCTAAACTCTGAGGCCCCTTACAGAGTACGGCAAAGGTGAAGTAACAGATTAAGTGATATTCCACAAATTGTACGGTTCAGGCACCCACCCCCCAATTCCCTTTCTTCTAATCAGCTCTGAGACAGCAGAAACCAGGCTTCTATCCCTATAAGTTTATATATGGAAGCTCATTCTTTGCAGAGATAAGGAAGAAGAAGAAGGAGAAGAAGAAGAAGAAGGAGGAGGAGGAGGAGGAGGAGGAGGAGGAGAAGATTCCAGCCTCACAGAAAGGGTGTGAAAATTCAGCAGCAAGCCCTGGGGTCTACAGCAGACACCTGTGGTTTGAAAGGGCACCGGCAAGAAGGGTCCAAGAGCCTCCTTGGGGATTTTTTCTTTTTTGCAGATAGCCAGGCCTGACGATTCGGTGTTTCTCATCATCGGCTCTGTAGAGAGGAGCATGTACTGAGGAACCAGGGACTTCACAGAGGAACACTGCACATCAAGGCAAGCGCTGTTCAGATGTAATAACAGGTAGACAACATGCCTTGTGCACAGAGTCTGTGCAAGAGCAAAGTAAGAGTAGTATTTTGTGGCTGGTGAGAAGAGTAGCTTCTTGGATAAGAGTAGGCTTGTTCTTTAATGCAGTGATAAACTTCCTTTTACGTTCCAAATGCCTGGGTTCTAATCAGAACTGCGCCAGCTACGAGCTGAGTGAGTTTGGGCAAGTTGCTTGAGATCTCTCATTGTTAAATGGAAAACAATGATATTCCTCTCGGGGTGGTTGTGAACATTAACTGGGTTAATAACATGTAAATTGCTGGGAATGGAGCTTGGCATAAAGATTAATGCTTAGCATTCCATAGTTAGAATTTTAAAACATAGGTGATTACGACTACACTTATAGGGCTGAATATGATTAATCACTATTCAAGAAATAGAACTCTCTGCAAGAATAGCTAATTGCAGTACTCGCCTGTAATTTACTCTAAAGTACTTGAGTATATATGGTTACATGCAAAGTTACGTGTGTGTTACTTGGGGTAGCTATAGCCCAGGTGCTGCTAGCATCTAACCAAGCATTCAAAGTCTGAGATAGTCTAGCTGGGTTCTAGTCTAGCTGCTTTCTAATGAGGGCGGCTGCACGGCAGGACCCGCCCATATGAGCCCCTCTGGCACCACCCCTCCATCAGCAATCTCCAGTTAGCATTCTGAGCATCAAAAAGAGGATTCAACTGGTGAAAATTGTTACTGTTGACTAGTGTGCTTGGTGGAATTAAGGTATTCAAGAAATATGGACTGGCTCAAAGTATTTCAGTGTAAAATCTAGTAAGGCCTTTACCTGTATCGCTGGTGATAATGCCCCAGTCTAAATCCCAAGATAGTCCTAGATGTGTTATCAACATGAATTGGTTGGAAGGTTCTGGGGAGAGTAGATCATCTTCTTTTGCTTTAAAATTACTTATTTAGGGGCGCCTGCGTGGCTCAGTCAGTTAAGCGTCCAACTTCGGCTCAGGTCATATTCTCATGCTTCATGAGTTCAAGCCCTGCATTGGGTTCTGTGCTGACAGCTCAGAGCCTGGAGCCTGCTTCAGATTCTGTGTCTCTGTCTCTCTCTGCCCCTCCCCTGCTCATGCTCTGTCTCTCAAAGTTAAATAAACATTTAAAAAATTAAAACTACTTATTTAGCTACCATTATCTACCAAAAAGAACCTAAGAGTTATGCATGACCAATGTATGTAATCATTGTAAGTTCACTCAGCCATGATTTCTGGAGAGTTCTGCTGGTCTCATGCTGGCTACAAAGGTACAGAATCTATGTTTGGAATCTGGGTGCTTGCCTCAAGCCTCTCTTGACTCTTTCTGTAAGGCTGTGGTTGAAGCATCTAAAGAAAGCAAAACACTGGGACTTTAACCTGCATACAGGTTATGTGAACTGATTTACATGTGGGGGTGTTTGTTTGCTTCATAAGTGTCTGTATATCTGGCAGAATTTGGTCCTATGTTTGGTTATCAATACGACTTGATTATGAGGTTTTGGGGAGAGTTGCTTTAAAATTTCTTCTTCGGCTACTATTATTTAGCAAAAAGAACCTAACAGTTGTGCATCATGACCAATGTGTTCATTTTATTTACTAAATAAAGGCAGCATGAGATGTGGAACCCATAGGACATTGAAGAAGACCAGCAAAGGTTATCAAAAGAGGTTTATTTTGGTCATGTCTGCTTCAGTTACTGGATTCTAAGAAACTTACCAATCTCTTGGCAAAAAGGAATTAGACAAAAAACACACCAGAAGGGTACTGTGTATTATTTATATTACACTATGAATATAATTATAAATATGAAAGCATAGTTCTTATCCTGTAAGATGGGTTCATTTATATTTTAATGAATTATTATCTTCACAAAGAAATCAAAGAATATCTAACACATTCTAATAACTAACAAAAACAACCTTCAAAATACTTCCCTTTAAATAATTTTAATTACACCAAATAATGCTCTGTAGAAATTCAAACAAAAGTCTATTTTTATTTACAACTCTTAATTCTGCTTCTCTCTCCAGAGGTTATCACTAGGCACTGTTTAGCACCTATCTTCCAAACTTTACAGACACATAGTTATAGATCTTTATAGGTATGTAACATACACATACACATATATACACATATTTTATATAAGTAAAACATACACATATGTCTATACATATATGTACATATATACCCAAGTTGCACACCCATTATGAAATTCAATTATATGTATTATTCAGACTTATTTGGTTTACTTAACAGGTCTTGGAGATCTTCAATTGAACAAATAAAGGTACTAGCTTAATCCAATGGAATCCGAGTGACTATTAATCAAATGTCTGATACCAAGGAGGCCAGACCAAGAAAGTTGCAAGGCTCCAAAATGGAGTCAGAAACATGCCTGCCTTTCTGGGTGGGTCACTTGTCTACTTGAGGCGGTGAGATCTGTCCCTGTTGTTCCTCTCTAATAGTTTTACATCCTGAGCAATATGGTAGAATAGATGGATAAATGAGTGACCACACAAAACCATACACGAAAACATTAATTGAGTACAACTTCATTTCCTTGACTTGTTTCAGGTGACTGTTCCTCTAGCATGCACACAGGTATTTGGAGTATGTCTGGCTTTTCTCTGCCCCATTTTAAGCAGAAAATAAACACCGTCTTCTACTGTTGAGTTAGTCTTCCTTACGGCAATGGCAATGTCAAATTTCCAATTTGCATATTAGGTTGCTTGGGTGCACATGCACTAAAGCATAAGCGAGCAGCGGCATGTACTAGTCTGCAGGGGTCCCACAGACAGGTACAGGCAGATGCAGTTATGCACAATAAGGGCTTTGTGACTTCTCACAGTGTCGAGGGTCATGGAGCCCATTTTCAAGTTGCAACTTGTGGTTTTCAGGTTCTCAGAATACTATGTATGCCTCCAACACAATTTCAGTAGCAAACATTCCAGGTAATGTTGAAAACCAAACAAACCCATGTTTATACTGTGCTCCAAAAACAAACTCTCCACAAATCAAGCATTTAACATTCCTAAATAGGGATTACAATCTATCACATAATGTCTTCTATATTTAATCTCCTTTCTTTTTCTGAAGAAGAATGTTACTTTTCATTATAAAATTATAAAATTTCACTTTGCTTTTAGTAAATGTTGCTTAAAATGGAAAGCTTTGTGAAGCCATTATGTTTTTAGATTGAGGTAAAGTACCTCCACCTCTGATATATTCTTATTTTGAAGTCAATCAAAGTAATTGGCTCAGCTACTTGGATTATTGACCCTGATCCCTGATTTTTTGAGCTTTCTTTATCTAAGAAGATTACATAAGGAAAATCTGACAGCATATCTGCATTATGAGGACCCTCAAAATGCACTGGATGAGTCATGACAGCTGTACATGGAATTCAAATGATAAGAACTTAATTCCGCATCATGTACAGCTTCAAAATGTCAGTGCTGCCTTATCTATGTGAATATTCCACTGTACATATGGGATTTCGATTTCAGTATGGGTAAAATTCCAAAAGTTACACACTTCTGGCTTATATTACCTATAAAAGAGAGAGAGAGAGAGAGACACTGAGAAATAGGGTGAAATTTTTAATCAGCAAAAAGCAAACTGTGCATTGGGAAGTTGTGTTAAAAAAAAAAGAGAAAGTAAAGTCAAATGGAAAACGTTTATAACTAATATAACCTATATAAGCAATGAAAGAAAAAAAAAAAGAATCTTCATCACATAAACATCTTTCCTACAAATCTGATGCTCTGGAGCGCTAGTTGGCTTGTGGTTTCTGTTACCAAGGAACAAAACCTACCTTGGCTTTCTAGTGGTAGGGAAGGTATGTGGTGTTTTGGCATTCAGCAGCTACAGACCAGAGAAAAGTCAACAGTGAGGCAGAATGTATAAACTACCTGCTGGGGAGATGCCAATTTCATGCATTGTGTTCATGACAGTTCTACAAGAACGGATTTGCCTCTTGGAATCTGGCACTACTATTCTTCAGGATTGTCTACAAATTCCATGCTTGTATTCTCCTCTCACCCCCACTATCTACTAATCCTTGAACTGTAAACATCACATCTTACACTGGTTTAAATTTTTAATGGTGTTACCTTTAATTCTGGGCAGAAGAATCCAGAATTTCTTTGTATAACACTTAGCACAGAGGCTTGCTTTAATTATGATGCTAATGGACATCTACAATGAAACCCCAGTTTGGAAGAACAAAGCCCCTGGTCACACAGCAAGCCAGGCTGAGCACTTACTAAACGGAATTTCTTCCACTGTTTTGAAGATTATGTCACTTATCATTGCCTCATCCAATTTGTATGTAGCCTAGAGTTTTGACTTTTATTCAGGATTACCATCAAAAATTGGATTATGCAATGCATTTTCTAAACCAAAAAAAAAAGAAATCCAGTATCTCTTTTAAAGTTCATTTTGCAATTTCAGGGAAGAGGCAGGCCTAAAGCAGATTCTGAAACTATAATGAACGTCATCTTTTTATAACCTTCCAAACCAAAAGCACATTCTTCATTTTTTTTTTTTTTTTTGGTTCTTATCTATTTTCTAACAACAACTCAACATGATTTGATTGAAGCCAACTTCAAAACCAAACTTGGAGGCATACTTATCTAAAAGGTTCAGGAATCCTAGGCTCCTAAACTTGTTTTTCATTTTGCTGTGAAGTGTGGGTGGCCATGAGCATTCCTGGCGGCTATAAGGCATTTGCTAATATATTTGACTTTTAAAGTTGTTAATCATACTTATCAACACGAGCAAGCAGCACTGGCCACAAAAGATTAGCTACTCTACTGTTTTGCTCCCCATAATCCGAATACAGGAATGTCAGCGTGGAGTGATAACTACCTAAGCCAGTTCCAAACTTCAGTGACTTCAGACCTTATTAAAAGCCTTAGCTCTTAATAAATCCCAGATTTTCTTTTCTATCATCTTACGCGTGTGCACGCACATGCACATGCTCTTGTGCACACACGCACCCCCCCCCCCNTGTGTAGGTGTTTTAAACAACTAGAATGATCTTTAAAACACCACCCGTACTTTGACTTTCAAGGTGGCTTTTACTGTCAAGAGATTCAGGTGCTACGGACCTCATAACCAAAATGTATACAACAATCAGAAAAAGCCTGGTTTCCAGGGAAACTAAACCTTGTTTAAATCCTTTGGAAGCATTAAAGTCAAACTATAGTTTTTCCCACGAGACACACAAACCGTTGCTCCTTAGGAAAGAGTATATTTAGAGAACAAGAAATTGCTTTGTCCATCTCAGAAGTGAGAGCATCAGAGATTTCAAAAATAGAATGAGTATTCTAGGGAAAAAAATGGGGGTACCTAGAGCTGAGCCCTGCTAGTCCCTGATTGGTGGAATTCTGCTTGCACTTAAGGGACTCTTCTTTAGACAGAGTGTGTGTTTCATCAGCAGACTTACTTCTGTTTTGTTGAAGTCATGCTAACGTTCCCATGTTTGAAGCATGGCCTCTGTTCTTCCTACCCCATCTTAACACTGTAAGGCTGGTGTTAGCTTTACCTCTACAATGCAAAACAAAACCAATAAAGGCTCATCTTCTATTTCAACCCCAGCCAACTCTCCACATAATGCCTTCCGAGGAACTTCTACACATTTACTTCATACCATGTTGTGTTTTTTTTAAATACCAAAGCTGATGACATTGTTGTTTTTTCTATCATATTGTAGAGTCTTGGAGCCATAATACTTGGACAGAATAATACTCATGATATTTGAGGTCAGTTTCATCACTTGGAGATGTGCCTGCTTCATGGGTTGGATGTGATTGGAAACCTATGGGATTGGGTGGCTACGGGACACTGAGAAATCTCATTTTCTAAGTGTCTTCAAAGGAAGATTAAGGTATCATTTCCCTAAAGTACTTGAGTGCAGACCATTCCAAACACAGAGATGGATCAGAAAGCTTCTTGGGATGAACAGCATGATGGATTTGTAATATTTGATCATATGGCATCTATCATAGCTCAGACAACTTGAGAGTTGAAAAGACAGCTCCCATCTCCTCCAGGCCGTTGTTTTTGGTGATGTATGCAAACTGAGTACAGACCTAGCACTTGACGAGCAGAGGGCACACTAGAGACGTGTCCCACCCTCATGACTTTAGAGCTTCCTACCTCCTACCACCACTGCCTGGCCTCTTCAACACCCTCTCTGTCCAGCCTGCTCCTGCCAAAGGTGCCACTTGTCAGGCTGAGCAATGGGGCGGGGAAGGGCCATTTATTTTCTGGGCAAGAAGTCAGTGTGCTGTGAGGGTACAATGACATTCATCAGGACCAGTAGGCCCCAGAGCCGGCCAAGTTAAAGAGAAGCCACTCTACCAAGACTTTCCAGCTCACTGCGGTGCTGGGGAACAGGACCATCATTTGATGGCTCTTCCAAAACAAGAAGAAGACACCTTGGAGACAGTGAGACAGGACAGTGCAGCCCCTGCTGAGAATACCATGGAGCCAGAGACAAGGAAGACCTTCATTAAAGATAATTTCAAAGCTAAACTTAACGTTACTTTTCTAACAAAATGCAGCTTTACTGAAAAACCACCAGCCCAGGAACTATGCTGGAGCTAAAGATAAATAAGGCATGGTCCCGTCCTTCAGGAAGCCCTCAGCCTGCAGCAAGGCAGGTAAATGAAGGAAGTGCGTATTTCTAAAGAGAAGGCCAAAAGATACTAACATTTATGAAGGGTCTACTTAATGGCAAAGCTTAGAGCAAGCTATATTACACACACCCGCACACACCTCATTTTATCCCCATTTTACAGATAAGGAAAGTGAAGCTCAAAACTGAAGCTCAGATGTGAGTGGTGCCAAAGGCCACACAGAAGTCGCCAACTCTATTCCAAATGAGATCTCGCTCCAAAGCACGTCATTCCAAAGCTCCTGCTGTTCCTACACTACGTTGCCTGTTTCACTTCACTTGTCTGACTTACAGCTACCTGCTTATTCTCTCTGCTAAGTAAAATACAAGAAATGCTGCAAATAGCTTAATACCGCAGAGGTACTATATAAATGCAAGACGGCGTTATTGTAACAGAGCTACTTATCTTCCATTCAGTTGTCCATGAAGAGCAGATGGCAGTTTCTGTATTCTTGAAACCTGGTTTTGTGATTTTGATATTAAAGAGACAGAGAAGAATACTTTGTGATAAATATGGATTAGGTCCCATCATTCTATGCTTGGTTGTGCCGAACAATATGGAGGTGGAAAACCCGAGAATACATGTAAGATGATGTCTTTAAGAAGAAAATCTAATGGTAAACCTAGATTTTGGATGACTCTAAAAATAAGGACATCAAAAATACCCAGAGTATGTTCCTTCTCTAATTTTAAAAATGTAACAGACATGCATTCATCATGCCTATTGTATGTCGAGTATGATGTAAGAAGCCAGGGGGCTGGATATCAGAATAATTAAAAGAAACCTCAAAATAACTTTCCGCGGAGTGAAGGAGATGATGACCACGTGGTACATCCCAGTTCAGGGGTGTGACGGCAGGGCAGGGAGTCGGGGAGGGGTCCAGTGAGAAAATAGACAGCTGCAAGATTCCACAGTGAAGTACTGATGGGCAGAGGGATCAATTTAAAAAAATTTTTAAACATGTATTTATTTTTGAGAGACAGAACATGAGCAGGGGAGAGGCAGAGAGAGGAGACACAGAATCAGAAGCAGTTCCAGGCTCTGAGGTGTCAGCACAGAGACCGAAGCAGGGCTCAAACCCACAAACCATGAGATCGTGACTTGAGCCGAAGTCGGATGCTCAACGACTGAGCCACCCAGGTGTCCCGGGATCACTTTAAATCACATGCCTGCAGCACTGTATCAAGAAGTTATAATCAGACCCCTGTCCGTGCTTTAATTTTTTCCTCCAGAGCACGTTTCACCTTCTGCCATTCTTGGCTACTTACTCGGTTTAACGTCCATCTCTCCTCTGAATAAAAACTCTATGAGGCAGAGATTCTTTTTCTTTTTCTCTCTTGTACACGGATAGAGCTTTAGTGCCTGGCCCATAGTAGTCACCCAAATGTAAACCAAATGATAAACGAATCATAAATTGATGCACATACATGGAAGCCAGGTGAGGGAGCAAACTTAATGGCCAGCAAACACTTACAAACAATAAGGGAATGAGCATCCTTGGGGGCATGAAACATATCCATCTGAAACTCAGGGTAAGAAATCTGAATAATTTATTATTTTACATACTAGACAATGAGTATTAGTTGGTTCTAGATAATGAGTATTAGCTGGGTATAGACAATGAGCAATACCTATAAGGATGAAGATGATCCCTTATAAAAATTAATGTATCCTCAGAAAGCAGATGACTGAAAGTTCTCTAGGTTCTGATCCCCACAGATTACTCCATCATTCATCTATTCTACAAGGAACAACACAGATAAAAGAACAGCCTTTTTATATTAACAGAAAATGTTTGTCCTATATTAACAGAAAAGTGAACACAGAATGAAGCATTCTTACAGAGGCTGCAAGGACAGACCAAGCTTTATGTGATAATCAGAGGAGTAGTTGGATGGATTCATCATAGTCTTCACATCCATTGAAAGAATAAACTGGGGGCGCCCGGGTGGCTCAGTTGGTTGAGTGGCCGACTTTGGCTCAGGTCATGATCTCACAGTTGTGGGTTCGAGCCCCGCATCAGGCTCTGTGCTGATAACTAGCTCAGAGCCTGGAGCCTGCTTTGGATTCTGTGTCTCCCTCTCTCTGCCCCTTCCCAGCTCGTGCTGTCTCTCAAAAAAATAAATAAATATTTAAAAAATTAAAAAAATAAAGAAAGAGTAAACAGCCCCAGCCCCATCCATGTAGGTCTGGAAGAATGTGCAATAGCGTAAGGGCTACTGAAATGAAAACACTCATCAACTTTTAAAAAATTTACCATTTTAACCATTTTTACCATTTAATTCAGTGGCATGAAATACATTCACAGCTCTGTGCCACCGTCACCACCATCCATCTCCAGAAGGCTTTTCATCTTGCCAGACTGAAACCCTGTCCTCTTCCGCCCTCAGCCCCTGGCGACCCCCAGTCCCTTTTCTGTCTCTAGGAGTTTGACTGCTCTACGTACCCTGTATGAGTGGACTCACACAGTATTTGTCCTTTTGTGACTGGCTTGTTTCACTTAGCATATTGTCTTCAAGTTTCATCCATGTGTAGCCTGTGGCAGGATTTCCTTCCTTATAAAAAGGCTGAATAATATCATCATCAACTTTTGTGACTAATTAGGACTGAAAACTCATCCTGGAGCAAAGATTCATCAATTTGTCTTTGATGTGTGTCCCCACTGTCCTTCAGCACACCTGGCTCCTCCCACTCTGGGTCAGGTCCACCCTGTTGCCTCTGAATAGAGCCCTTGTCCTGCTCCTCTGGTCGGCCAACCCAATACTCCCTTGTAGCTCCAGCTCACCCCCATCAGCTCCCCCACATATGACTGGCTATGTCAACTGTGGATCTCGGTGAAAAAGGCAAACTTGGGCCCCTTGCTCAAAAATTACTAATAATTTCAGTCTCAAAGAGATATCTGTACACCCACACTCATAGAAGTATTATTCAACAGTAGCCAAAAGGTGGAAGCATCTCGTATCCAATGGATAAACACAATGTGGTATATACGTACAACGGAATATTGGTCAGCCTTAAAAGGGTAGGATATCCCATGTCATATGCTACAACATTTGCTTGAGGATATTATGCTTAGTGAAACAAGTCAGTCACAAAAGAACAAACGGTATATGACTCCACTCAAAGGAGCTACTTAGAGGAGTAAAACTTATAGAGGTAGAAAGTAGAATGGTGGCTGCCAGGGATTGTGGGGAGGGAGGAATGAGGAGTTGACGTTTAATGGGGAGCGAGTTTCAGTTTTGCAAGATGAGGGGTGTTCTAGAGAAGGATGATGGTGATGTTTGCACAACAGTGTAAATACACATAACATTACTGAACTGCACACTTAAAAGTCGTTAAGATGCCAAATTTTATGTTGCGTGTATAAAATACAAAATATAAAAACCATAAAAATGTTTTTTTTTTAATTTAAAAAGTCATTAATAATTCCAAGATGGCAACAGCAGAATATTAAACCTATTGCCAGGCGCTGCTAAGCGCAGGGCCTTGTTACAAATCTGCAGGGCTGCACACCCACAAAACCAGCTTTGCCTATTCTCCTCCCGGCACCTTACCTGACCACAGTTTTAGAGTACTCGTCACTATTGTTTTTATTAAAAAATTTTTTTAAATATTTATTCATGTTTGAGAGAGCAAAAGACAGAGCATGAACAGAGAAGGGGCAGAGAGAGAGAGGGACACACAGAATCCTAGGCAGGCTCCAGGCTCTGAGCTATCAGCACAGAGCCCAACATGGGGCTTGAACTCACAAACTATGAGATCATGACTTGTACTGAAGTCAGACGCTTAACCGACTGAGCCACCCAGGTGCCCCATAGAGTACTCATCACTATGGATCTACATGTGGGAATGTCTTTCCCACTAAACTGTGAATTCCTTGAGAACAGAGTTTTATTTTTTCATTTTCCTGCATCACCTCGTATGTGTTTGATACTAGAAGGTATTCAATGCTTTCTTTTGAATTAATTCCTGCTATGAATTACATTAATCACAAATTATGTTTGACCTTAAAAAACAAAACTTACCAGCACTTCTAAATGAGGCCAATATATATTAGCAGGTATAGAACATTTCCAGGAGTACCTTCTGCCTTTCCCCACAGCACAGTTAAGATCCATTTCTATTGGGTTTCTATTTTCCTTTATCCTTATAGTTCTCTATGGTAGGGATGGAGAAGTAATAAAATACCTATAAGTGTTATCCATATAATATACAAATGGCAAAGTCCTAAAATTTGTCAGCCAATGGAAATTTTTAGCAACTAGCAAAATATTTGAAATTCCTCTCCGGTAATGAATAACGTCACAGAGAGAATGCATCAGTAATCTCAAGAAACAGGGCCCGGAGTCTAAGTGCTATAATTCTTATTTGTTCCCAGGTTGATTCTTTTAAAGACTGAATTAATTTTGTGTTGATCACTGGTCTGTGAAGCACTGATAATTAAATGATTGGTAAATACAATGCCTTTCAAAGGGAAAGACGGGTTAGGAATCTATTTTCTACTTTGGGATTACTACAGAATTTCACTTCTGAAAACATGCCACAGATTAATTTAGTTAAAATCTGATAGTTGGCAAACTTCTACAACAAGGTGGAAGTCATCCAACTTGTCCTAGATTACCCAGCATTTGTTGGCAGTTCTGAGAATCTGAAGACAGAGGTTAAAAGAGTTATCTGAGGACAATGGTCCACACAATACACGGCAAGGTTAATACCTTGTTTTAACCTTGGTTCTTCAGGGATAGTGTTTTTACACAACTGTCATAAAGCAAACATAAAAACAACCCAGATACCTTTTGAAAGCCTATATGTAACACATTTCTGGCTATATAAGACAAATCCACTTGGAAAGTAAAAAAAACTTAATACCACAGAGTAGTTAAAAATGTGGGCTGTGGAACCACAGTGCCTATATTCAAATCCTTCCTCTAACACATGTGGCAGTGTGTCATGAGCAAGTTACTCAGCACTTTCTCTGTGCCTCAGTTTATACATCTGTAAAATGAAAATGATAATAATATAGATGTCATATGGTTGTTAAGGGAGTAAATGGGTTCACATGTAAGCATTCAGAACAGTGCCTGGTACATACGAAATGGTCACTAAATGCTAACCATTAGTTTTTTCTAGATTTAGGAATTTCCTATATTATGTAAGCCACACGCTTGCTTAGTAGTAGCCATGGTGGGTTGGAGTAGGGGAGGACATCTGACTCAAGAGGTCATAACACATCTTTTGTTGAACCAGTCATATTCCTACTGTAGGGAAACTAAACAGGATATCCCAAAACACAGTCAGAGTCCACGGTAGGGAGAAAAGATAGCAGTTATACTTGATAACATCTAGGGTGAGGAAGCAAAAGAAATTGTTTGACTAGTTGACTGAAAGTATTGTGCAACTTGTCGAGGAAAGCAAAGACAGAAAACACCATGCAGCTATGGCCTGGAGGGAAGAGCTGTGATTTTTCTAGGTCTTCATTTCAGTTCCCACGAACCCTGGCTATATCTTATTTCCTGGTCTTAGAACAGCTCTGTATTTTTATAGTCAACTCTGTATCAGAATTGACTAAGTTATGCTAGGTAAAAAATAGCCCCAAATCTCAGCAGGTCAATACAACAAAAGTGTACTTCTTATTCTTTATGTCCACTAAGCATTGGCTATGGAGCTTGGTTCATCCCAGTCCCTCAGGAACATGGGCTACCACAGACTTCACCTCAACAATCACCAAAACAGGAGGAAAAAACATGGAAGACACATCCACAAGCTTTTAAAGCTTCTACCTGGAAGTGATCCGTGTCGTTCCTACCCCACATTTCATCAGCACTGTGACCGATGCTTGACCTCAAAGGAGGAGTACAATCCCACCATGTGCCTAAAAGGAGGGTTACATTAGAAGATCTCGGGGGGTGCCTGGGTGGCTCAGTTGGTTGTGTCTGACTTTGGCTCAGGTCATGATCTCATGGCTCATGGGTTCGAGGCCCATGTCAGGCTCTGTGCTGACAACTCAGAGCCTGGAGCCTGCTACTGATTCTGTATCTCCCTCCCCCTCCCTGTCCTTTCCCAACTCGTATGCTCTCTCTCTCTCTCAAAAATAAATAAATGTTTTTTTTTAAAAAAAGAAAATCTCATAAATAAGCCCTAAGCTCAAGATGGTCAGTTTGATATGAAATCTTCTGATACTGTACCCCTCTTTTTACAATTGGGCCAATTTAAATGAGTCTCTGTTTCTTCAGAAAATAACAACACTGATAGGAATACACACACACACAAAATATCCCCATTCCTGTACATTTCTTTCAAAACTGTGTTCTCCTGAATAGAAGCAGATCTTCTTCACTCTGTGTAGATATGTAACTTATGTGAACTTTCATCCACTAGACAGTCATCTAAGTCATCCCACTCTTTTCATGAACAAATGAGAAATAAAAGCTGAAAACCTCAGAAATGAGGTATTTTAGGATAGCTGAGGTTTTTACATGCTTGAACCTAAGGACTTACCAGTATGCTTCTAAACTTAAAAAATTAAAAAAAAAAAAAACCAAAACTTTTTTTGGATGACAGTATTTTTTTCATGGTTACATACTTTTCCTTCTTTTTAAACAAGATATGCACATCTAATTTAATATTTTCTTAATCGTGAAAGGTCAACAATGAAATATCATAAACAATATTGTGATACCCTTGGTATCAAATAAATGTTACTTCATTTAACAAATATATGTAAATATAGACTAAATATATCTTTCAGTAATGGAAATACATGAGGAGTAAGACTACCCCTCATCTCAGAGTGCTGTGTAGGGCTGATGAGACAGATTGGCTTTTTATAATTATTTTCATCTCCCTTGCTACCGACAAGTCAGCCATCACCTCCATCTATTTATTGTCTGTACACTGATAGTCCCCTTTTCATTCTAATTTCTAGCTTTTAGTCCTCTAGCATCCTGAAAATTACATGCATTATAATTATTTGTAAAATGAGAGTAAATAAGCCAAACTGGAAGGATTTCTGGTGCTGTTCTATGAATAAAACCCAAGAGCTTGGGTGCATAACATTTATTCTGCTTTGCTTTGCTTATAGGTCTTTTGCATACAGCTGATTGGGCCACATAAGTGGATTTTGAAGTATCACTGTGTTATGAGCTTAGAGGTATTAAGCATATAGCATTTTCATTTCCCAAGCATGATGATCCTTTTACTGTTTTATAAGATACTGCCTCATGCTCTTCTCTACATTTTTTTCCTCAATGGAAAAAGAAAAATCCCTTCATATTAGTATGTGTGTTCGTTCTAACTCATTTTGCCAAGAAAATCTGCATTTTCCAATGTTTAGATCTATAGTTTAATCTTATCCTTCCTTTTATCTTTCTATGACTAATGGTAATATTTGACTACAAATTTAGAAAACCACAACTGAAGGAGAACTTGCACCAAATGGCTTGTTCATGCTCCAAACAACTTATCCTTAGAGATTAAATTTACTGCTCTTTCATTCTTTTAAAAATAAATCATTCTTTCGACCCAACTAATCGCTCCAATTTTTTCACTTTTGCCTCATAGAAGCATAGCAAGTCTTTAGTAAAAGGCTACTGCCAGGCTATTTTCAAAAGTGTGAGAATATTTAGTTTTGAAATTCAATTCTATTACTCAGTAAGAGAATTCAGTAAACAAACAACTGGGCAGTAAGTGTAAAGGTAATATCTGGCCTAGTCCAGATGACGTTTAGACAAAAAGTGTATTAATCTAACCCATACTATAAAACATACTACTTTTCAATCATCTCTTAAAATAGTCATTCCTTTTGTTAATGTTTATTTATTTTTGAGAGAGAGAGAGAAAGATAGAGCATAAGTGCGGGGGCGGGGGGTGGGGAGTAGAGAGAGAGGGAAACACAGAATCTGAAGCAGGCTGTGAGCACAGAGCCTGAAGCAGGGCTCGAGCTCACTAACCATGAGATCATGAGCTGAGCTGAAGTCAGATGCTTAACTGACTGAGCCACCCAGGTGCCCCTTAGAACAGTCATTCTTAACCTTCTTTAGGTTTTCAAGAATCTTGCTACAGCTTTTCCTATTAAAAGGAGGGCATATATATAAACATTTTTCTTATAATTTCTGAAGTTTTAAAGAGCTAAAAAGTCACCAGATTATGGACCCCAGCATCCCACCTGCCCCCCAAGGAAACAAAAACAAAGTAGGTTCTTCTAGCAAAGCAAACTCCATCCACTTCAATACTCTTAAAGGCCACGACGAAATGCCTTGATGACCAGTTGCTTTTGGCCAGTCTCAACCATGATCTGCAAGTTCTGCTCAGCCCTCCAATGTGAAGTCGCATTACAGTGGCAACATCAGACAGCTATCCATAAAATCACCCTCTTAAAAATCTCATCCTTGGTCATCTCTCACCTAGTGCAAGGTCTGTCTGGCAGTGATGGACTCCTAAGCATCTCACTGACCTCATATACAGCTCAAAATATGATCCCAGGTACTACGACTCTATGCAGATTTTAAACCCAGGGCTTACTTGCTCCAGAATTACTTTCCACATCAATACCCTGAAAATACTCTGCAAGTTGAATCCAAAAGATGGTACGGAAGCGTCCCTGGGAAAGAGGGAAGCCCGTCTAACTCTTAGGGAGAAGAGATGGTAATTCCAAATACAGAGTTACTGTCCATTCCATTCCCCAATAACTGTGTCAGCAGTACAGTCGCTTGACATTTCTGTTCTTGTTTAACCTGGGCAAAACATTTCATTTCAAATACCCTGGGAAAGGTAGTTTGGGGCCTTAAGATCACTTGAGGTTGGAAAGGACTGTGGTGGAGGAAGCAGGAAGCGAGGGAGGCTGGTGGATACAAACCGAGACACGATAGACCAAATGTGGCATGCCTCCGAAAGTCCCAGATTTTTAACTAGGACGAGCACCGCAAAGAGCAGCTGTCAATTCAACAGATCTTGACTGAGTGCCAGGAGCCGCGGTAGGGACTGAAGGTAGAAGGATGGTAACACTGCGGAACAGCACACGGCGTGCCTCCCCCAGGAGCTCCAGGCCCAGCGGCAGAAACAGGCCCTTTGCAAGCCAACTTGTAGTAACGAACTGGACGTGTCACTGAACGTGACTGAACAACGGAGAGGAAAATGTCACCGCTGTTCCTAACTTCCTTGCCTTCCGACACACTATTGTACTATTAAATGAAAAACCAAGTGAAGAACATATTTTGGGGATTGCCTAATTCGCCTAGGTCACTCCGCAGTTGTGCACATTTGAATACAAGAGCTCTGCAGTTCCACCACTTGTCCACTAGAGGCCTGTGAAGAGCTTCTTTCCCCCTCACACAGTCGCGAACCAAAAAGGCCAGAATTAACGCAAATAAGAAATATCGACCAAACATCTGTAAGACGAACCCTAGATTGACAGGTAACTCACAACAAGCACCATGATTGTGGATAAAATAAGCAAAATGAGATGGCCTTTCAAAGCTCCAATGTATTGAATTGTAAAACTTAACAAAACTCCTAATATGGAAGGGAAAGAGCAGAGTTACAGCAGGTAGGGGTTTTGAGGCCTTGTCAGCAACAATTCCAAAAGGCCACCCAGCTCTGGCAGGCTTTGACTAGGTGGGTCCGTGCTCCACGGGGTAAAGGAGCCCTTAGAACATTGCCAGGGGCCTGTAGGGGCTTCTGAGGGGGGAAAAAAAGGAGACTTTGAGATCTTCAGGTGGATACTAACTACAAAAGGCATGCAACTAACAGGAGGGAAAGTTCCTGGGTGGGAAAGCGTCTGGGAAAGTAAACAAAGCAGTAATTTAAGACAGATGGGCCGAGAAGGGACTTCCTAAATAGCGACTCCAGGGAAGTAAACAGGGAAGACAGATGAGGTGTGGTGCAAGGACACAGACTGAAACAGACCCTAAGGTGAGAACTCTCAGCTGCAGGGAGAGAGTGACTTAAAGCAAAACATGAAACGTGCTGGAGATACCAACACAGATGTGAGACTGTGCACACACGAGCAGACATTGCTAGAAGCAAGGAGATGCCTTGGACGGTCCTCTTACCATCTCATGAAACTGAACGGGCCTTCCCATCATTGCATCCCCCCCCAACATAAACAGAAGCACATGATCTGCGCGTCAACAGAACCGCACGCACCCGCACAGCTTCTATTTACAGAAACGACCTGTTTTTCACTAGGTTTGGTTAATTAGCAATCAGAAAGGAGTTGTATGAGGTTTGAAGAAAGAACTCTTTGTTTGGAAAACCTGTGAAAAGATTCCCTCAGCAGCTTGTAACTTTCCCTAGAGATCACCCTGGCCCTGAGGACAAGCCCAGGTGCCAGAGGCCTCTGCGGTCCCACACAGAGCTCACATTCAAAGGCAGTTCTCTTTGTTGTCCCCTAGGAGTTAAGCCTTAATGGGCTTACAACTTGCAGGCGTTTGGGGAGAGTGACTTGGCGGCTGTTGCCTGCTGCCAGACACTGGGCAGAGACTAGCCCTGGTGAATCCCACAGCTGTTGTGGCTGCTCCGGCAGCTCTGCCGGGGAGGCGAGCAGTTGCCTGAGGCGTTTCAAAGATGTGCGAGAACATAGGGAGACTTTATGAATCCTGGAAGTGAATCTGCAATTATTGTGAACAGATGGGCAGTCCACATGGTGGAAGAAGAATTTCCAGGCTATCATTCTTGGTGAAGGCCACGGCAAATGGTTAATTCAGAGTCTTCGTGTGCCCAAATGAATCCTTTGCGGGAAAAGTATGAAGCTATAAGGTGATATTTTCCTCTGGCGCTAGTTAGCTTCACTGTCACACTCCTGACTTCTAAACCTAAACAATCACACTGTCACAGGCATTGGCCAGGCCATGCACATCTTACTTGGGTTAAAAGGAGAAATAGATGTGGTGCCTCCTGTGGAAATAGGGAGAATATCATCCTAGAATCCTGGCTTACATGGAGATGCCGGTCTGAATTCCGCCTCCGATACAACCTCATCCAGCCCTTGTTCTGGAAAATCTCCATCTTAAACTGAGATACATGGATGGTGGGACAATGTTCAAGATTTTGAGAGTGGAGAATTTATAATCTCCTCTTCTGTGCCATAACCAGTAACTTTCCCCCATCGTCCTTCCAGTCAAGGACTGCCTGCTTTTTGACACATCGAATTCTCTTTTGCTGAAATCTCAGCCTGTTTCCTGTTATTCTCGTGTTGATTCATCTGAGAATCACATTATCTCTTTTAAACACTGTTTATTTAGTCCATTATGATGCCCAGGGTCGACCTCTACTCATTTTGTATCTGAATGATTAATTTGAAGAAATTAATTAACTGAAGAGTTCCAGCAAAGTACTTTTAAGTACCTCTGATAGTATAAAGCTCTAGCTAGATACTGTGGAGGAATCTAGAACCATGACTGTAAGATGCGCAAAATCTGGTGAAGAAAACAGAAACACCTGGGGGAAAAAATTCTAATACCTGAGAAGCGTACTAAGATAGAGGTGTAATCAGAATGCTGTGGACATATAAGGAAGAGAAAAGGTAATTCCTACTGGGAACACTGGACATTAGTTTTGATGGAGATAGATAGAATTTAAGTTGGCCATGTATACAGTAATCTATCAACCCAGTTTTAAACTGAAAGTCTCGGATCCCACGAAATCCTTTAGTTGGATACCGAACTATAAAGGACAATCAGAACTTAGCTTATCACAAGGGTAAGACACAGTGACACAGTGTCTCAATGGCAGTGGGCTGGGAGTGGTAATGAGTGAGATGGCCAGGCCCTAGGGTTGCTGATTTAGTGGCCACCATGCATAAGGTCCTGGGGAAGATACTCAAGATAATCAGGCAAGACAGCAGGACCCAGCCTTTCACTGTGCACCTAACTTTTGCCCAGGACATTATGTAAGGCACCACAGACATGAGGCCCACAGCTTGGCACATAGTGGTAGTTGAATGACTCTCTTTAGATTGGACATGTGCCCTACAGTTTTACGGTCCTGGGACTCTAATAATACACACATGCCGACTTACTCAGGTCAGCTTCACTGCCCTGTAGGCATATGCATGTGAGAGTAAGGAATCAAAGGAGAGCAGATTCAGGGAGGTGGGAAGTTGTATTTTGGATCCTGAGCATCTTGAATTGAAGGGAGCTTAATAAAAAAAAATTACAGCATGCTCCTACATTATCTTACTTTTGAGCTCTATACAGACCCATAAGGTAAGAAACTGAAAGACGAAAGAATGGCCTTGCTCACATGGTCAGAAGTTGCAAATGGGATTCAACTGCCAGTCGCGTTTTCTGACTCCAGGGCCAGTTGGCATTTCTCTAACTTTTTAAGATGACTGAGCTTCATCTGCAACTTTAAAGGGTTTAATAACCTAATGATTCAGTGTCATCTTAGCAAGTGTATTCTGCTCAATCGTCTAGACCACTGGTTAGTATATTAAATCTCATAGACTCCAGGACAGATAAAAAAGCAATCGCTCAATTTATAACCACTTATCTCTTTTCTTTTCCTCCAGAACCTTACTGCCAGGCTCCAGAAACTTCAAAATGTATACCAAGCACTGATTAATGCACAAGGCACTCTGTGAGGTATTGTGGGTGAGCCAAAGAAAGGGAGGACCAACCACAATTATAAATATATGTGGCTTAAAATTATACACATATATAGGAGAATTTGCTAGGCTGATTGCATGTGAATAGACTCTTTAACCTCTTGGTTATGGGCCCCCACTGAAGTCATAATTCAAACAGGTGGAAGCTGAATATCTACCCCTCAAGATGAAGTACTATTGACTGCTTTTCTTGTTGTAAATTGAATTTTCTATCCCTTTGTCCTCAAGGGGCTTTGAATTTTGTTCTTCTGAAAAAATGCTCCTAAGGATACAGGGGCCTGGCCCAGTTACTTTCAAAGGTAATAATCAGCCTTCCTCTCTCTATAGTTCAATGTCTTCAAACTCGTCAGGTGTGCTTCCTCTTTAATTCACTGGTTATCACAAATTCTTCTGTAACTCATCTCCCATGCACACTTTCACAACTGGCCATGGACTTATTGTCAGTCAAACGGGATTACTTACTATTCACCCACCTTATAAGATATTTGAGAAAATTAACAGTGAAGCTTGAGGGAATCAGAAGTGAAATGATAGGCTGGCTTCTTATAACTTGTTTTTTTAAGCAAAGCTAAAATACTAGGATTGTAGCATTCTGCCTCCGACAAGTTAAAGTCTCCGTGGCCAAAGGCAAGTCACCTAATCTGATATATCTATCAGTTCCTGTGTGTAAAGTGAGGACAATAATTGTTACCTAGCTCACTGGGATTGCCCGCTTAATTAATTATCACTGAAAAATGCCATGAAAAAACATTGCTTTGTAAATGCTCCATAACAACTGTACATATCCTAAGTGCTTCTAACTTCAAAACTTACAATCTTTTGTTGTATCTTAACTCATTCTCTGATGCCTGCCCTACCCAGTTCTTCTGCTACAAAAGTAAGTCATTAATGGTAAATTTTTATGTACTTTTCTGCATTTCTTGCTTTCTAACATTTTAAGAATGTTAAGTATTGTCAAAGAAAATGAGAAAAAGCTCAGAAAACACCTGCCTTGTGATCTCTCGGAGACAGCAGTACAATGGTTCTCAAAGTAGAATCCTCAAGCCAGTCCCATCAACAAGACTTAAGACCCAGTTTCCAAAATGTGCGGTGAGGTGCACTGGGGCACTGTGGTGAACACACATAGGCACCTTGGGATATTTTAGTTTCAAGGGACTCCCAGCAACACTGGACATCTGTCAGATACTGAGCAAACTACTTAGTGAAGGTAGCTGACAGTTTCAACAATGAGGTCAACCATAGTCCTTTCTATAATGTCATATCCTTGTGAGCTGGGGGTTTTTGCCAATTGCTGTGATAAAAGAAAACAAGGACCGTGTTAAAAATCAATGTGGGATGCACCTGGGTGGCTCAGTCAGTTGAGTGTTTGACTCTGGATTTCGGCTCAGGTCATGATCTCAGGGTCATGGGATCAAGCCCTGTGTCAGGCTCTGTGCTGAGCATGGAGCCTGCTTGGGATTCTTTCTCTCCCTCTGCTCCTCTCCCCTCTCATGCTCTCTCTCTCTCTCAAATTAAAAAAAAAAAATTAAAATTAAAAGAAAAATAAAGAAAGAAAATCCATATGGAAAAGAAAATAAGGGTGGTGATATCTATCTGAGTCCAAGGTTTGAGAACATATGCAGTGTCTAACCAGGACACACATCCCTTTATTAAGTAATTGTAGTTGTTAATAATGAAATAAATTGTTTTCTTTCAATTTAAGAGTTATTATTAGTATTGTTTGAATATCTATCGAATTGTTAGGACATAAATGGTTCATAAGTTGTTTGGACCTACCTACTTAATAAATGGAGCTGTTAGGTATTTCTTTAGACCATTGTATCTAAGGGCACAGTGAAAACATTACTAAGACATTGGAAGTCCAGGGGCACCTGGGTGGCTTAGTTGACTGTGCATCTGACTTCGGCTCAGGTCATGTTCTCACAGTTCATGGGTTTGAGCCCTGCATCAGGCTCTGTGCTGACAGCTCAGAGCCTGGNTATTGAAAACTTGCTGTACTTGCAGATCCTGAGGTCCTACCCGCAGACTTACTGACTGTGAAACTCTGGGGCTGAGGCACAATGACCTGTTTAGCCAGGCCTCCAGTTGATTCAATGCACATTTAAGTTTGAGAACCAGTGCAGACTACTGGTTCTCAAATTAGTTTTGTTAAGCCATGTGGATATTCAGTTTTCAGATTAACATCAGGCCAATGTCGATTTGCATGAAAAAGTACAGAAATAGCCTCAGTAGGGCAATAAAAAACCCTACCCCAAACCAATTCGTTTACATAAACACATACCTATATATGTGTATATATCGTCCAGTCATTCTATAATTTTAGAATAATGAAAATGTACTGAATTGTAAATAATCTGTTTTATCTTAACGCTATGGCATTCTGGAAAGCCCACAATGCTTTTTGATTTCTGAACGCTGAATCATTCTATTATTCAATGTCTCAGATAATTGAGAATGACATCATTTCTTTCAGAAGACAAAACTGAAGCCTGGCCAGTCGGGCATGATCCAAAGTCCTTGGCAGCATTCTGATTTAGGCTCTCCTCTGCATTAACACCAAGCAGGACATACCTCACACAAGTTAACAGTATTTCTGTGTAGAAGAGTCCAGAAGGATGAGGGGTGTGAAGACCACTGGGTGTGGTGAAAACTCCTGTGATTTTTTAATGGATTTTGAGTAAAATCTCTTCTGCTGAGTAAAAGGGCTCAGTATTTCATTCCATTTAATCTCATTAAGCCTTTGTACATAGGCAGAGATTTCCAAACTTTTGAGGACTAAATCAGAAGCTTTCAGCAACAATCTTCTGTGGGAGGCCCCCTATTTCTTTAGCAATATGCTTGTCGAATGCTGAGATAAGGAAGCTAGTCAGGAAACCGCATCTATTAGAATACAGGAGAAAAGAATATTAACTTGAACCCTCTAATACTGGGATGATTTTAGTGCTTGACTTTGAGGGGATAGAAAGTCAGGGCCACCAAGGATCAACTGGGCCTCAATTGTTCAAGGCCTGAGAGGCCAGTGTCTTACAAATTCTCTGACTCACTGCAGCGACCCAAGAGACTTCTTCAGCATTCTTACTCAATGCAATAATTTTTAGAAATTAATTTGTGGTCATCTTCTGAGGTCTGCACAACTTCATTTGCTTCTTCTGAATGTTTCAGTCTCTTCAGAGCTTCATACTTTTGTACCACTGTCTGCTAACTGAAATTCTTTCTTTGCATGGATATACTCTTATTACATCACTTTTTGTTTTCTTTGCTTCGTTTTCTTCCTTCTCCACCTTCTCATGTATATGCTTTCCTTATATACAGAAGATCTGCACCTTAACCTCTTCTCTTTTCTTCCTACACCGCCTTCTACAGTGTCATTCCAAACCCAGGAATTCAACTTTCTTCACTTGCTGATGACATCTTAATCCCCCTCTGCATTCTGAACCTCTCCTGAAACTCCACCTTCGTCCATTTTCCAAGTCCCAATAATTTCCAACTACCACCTGACTATCAATTGACCCCCAGTCCAAATGGTCTCAGTGTCTTTCCCAGGAGTTAGATTTGTCTTCTTGATATGCTCAATATTCTTTTTTCTTTTAAAGATTTTAAAAAATGTTTATTTATTTCGAGAGAGACAGTGCACAGGAGCGTGAGCATGACCAGGGGAGGGGGAGAGAGAGAGGGAGACAGAATCCCAAGCAGGCTCCATACTCAGTGCAGAGTCTGACACAGAGCTCGATCTCATCACCATAAGGTTACGACCTGAGCCAAAACCAAGAGTCAGACACTTACCCTACTGAGCCACCCAGGTGCCCTGACATGCTCAGTATTCTTAATGGAACTGCTCTTCTCAGCTAACTAGGTAAAGCAAGCAGAATATATAATCTTGTAATCTTGTTTTTTCTTGGCCTTCACTTCCATTCAGTTATAAATTCATAACACATCTATATATTGAGTACTTCCCAGGTGAAGGCACAGCATCAGTGCTGGTCATCTAAGACTTGGTTCTTGCCTTCTAGAGGGCAAACAAGCCTCTTTTTGTAATATTTATCCTTCCTTTGTGTTTCCACCATTGACAAGTTTTGGAGTTGCCTTACTTCTAACCTGAACTATTGCAACTGACTCTTTTTCTTCCCATCTACAGCTTCTTGATTCTCCAGGTAATTCTAGACCTTGGTGCTAAATAAACATTCCTAGATTACACCAGTCAGCAGTGTAATCCCTGGATCAAAACTTTCCAATCTCCCCTTCCTCTCTCTGCTCCTGCAGGACCCACTTGACCTCCCTCATCAAAATCTTGTAAGAAAAAGCCTGCCACAACCTTTACTGACATTCTGGAGACACTGTATGTTTTCTGAAAAAATTTTTGCCTTTAATCTAAACTAACTAATTGGGTTGAAAAAGTCTTTTGTGGTTCAAAACAAAATGAAACATCATATCTGGTGATAATAATAAGAATAAGCCAGGTTTAGAGAACTGTTTAGTAACATTGACGGCATTTTTACAAGGTGAAATAGACCAAATTATGTCTTTCAGGAACATATCTTATGTAAACCATACAGAGTAACTGATTAATACCATTGAAAGACATAGTAGTAGAGAGCAGAAATATGTTTTGAGACTAGCTCTTATCACGGACCTGTCGTGGGTGACCTTGAATTACTTTCAGCTAGAGTCTGTTTAAAATAGCATTTACTTTTCTTTTTTCACTCATATACAAATATAGCACCACATAAAGCCCTAGGAACTCAACTGTGAATACAACAAACATAATCCCAGCTCCCCTGGACTTCTTTGTTGGTTCAACTTCCGGCTAGTTTCAAAGGCAAAGCCAGATGGTAAGACTAAAGATTTAGCTGAAGACTAAAGATTGAATTGTCCTGAGGTACTATATTAGACTATGATAGGCTGCTCAAGAGATGAGAATACAGATAGAATCAGATGAGGTAAATAATTTGGGGAAAATGAATATACTGCCCCTAGAAGGCAGAGTGAGTGGTAAAAACTTTTACATTGGAAGAACAGCACACCCTTAAAATTGATCATCTAGTTGTGTTGTTGTTGTTGTTGTTGTTGTTGTTATTAATTTTACGTTTAATAAGGATGGGGCTAGTGGCTTTGAAGTTTTGATTTAGAATCACAGGATCTAAATATTTGCCATGAAGAAGGAAAGGTTGTGTTAGGAAGCAAAAGATAGTAGAAAGTCCATGAACTTTGGGGTGAGAAGATCTGAATTGAAGGTCCAGTTCTGCTACCACTTAGTAGTTCCTGAGAAAGGCCTTCATTATCCCTAGCCTTCAGTTAATTAATCTGTAGCAATAATAATAGCTAACACATAAGTGCATATTATGAGCTAAATGTGATTCTAAGCACTTTATATACATTATCTCGTTAATTCTGTGATATCTCCATGCGGTAGAAAAATTTTTTTCTTGTGGTAAAAAAGTGACAAATTTATTATCTTAAACATGGAATGATGAATGTTACTTATATGAACATTATTGTGCAACAGATCTCTAGGGCTTTTCGTCTTGTAAACCTGAAAACTCTTCGCAAACTCCCTATAATCTCCTTCCCTAGGCCTTGGCAATCACCATTCTACTTTCTGTTTCTGTGAGTTTTACTATTCTGGGTACCTCACATAAATGGAATCATGCAGTATTTCTTTTTGTGATTGGCTTATTTCACTTAGTATCATGTCCTCAAGGTTCATCCATGTTGTAGCATGTAACAGGATTTCCTTCTTTTTTGAGGCTGAATAATATTCCACTTTTACCCTTTCATCGGTTGGGTAAAAGCCACCTAAATGTGGCTTCCACCTGTTGATTATTGTGAAGAATGCTGCAATAAACATGGGTATGCAAATATCTCTTGAAGATAGCATTTACTTTTCAAAGTAAATGCTTCATTTTTTTAAAATATATACCAAGAAGTAGGACTGCTGGATCATATGGTAATTCTATTTTTAATTTTTTGAGGAACCTCCATCCTGTTTTCCATAGTGGATACACCAGTCTGCATTCTCACCAACATTGCACAAGGATTCCAATTTCTCTACATCTTCACCAACACTTGTTATTTTGTTTTTTGGCTTTGTTTTGCTTTTTTTCTTAATAATTGTTATTCTAATGAGCGTGAGGTGATATCTCATTTTGGTTTTAATTTGCATTTGCTGATGATTGGTGGTGTTGAGTATTTTTCAGATGCTTATTAGTCTTTTGTGTATCTTCTTGGGAGAAATGTCTATTCAAGTTCTTCACCATTTTTTAACCAGATGGGTTATTTGTTTCTTTTGTTGCTGAATTATAGAGTCCTTTATATATTTTGGATGTTAACTTCTTATCAGATACATAGTTTGCAAATATTTTCTCTCATTCTATAGGTTAGCTTTTCACTCTGTTGACTGTTTCCTTTGCTGTGCAGAAGTTTTAAACAGTTTGATAGAGTTTCATTTGACTATGTTTGCTTTTGCTGCCTACACTTCGGGTGTTATATCCAAGAAATCATTGTCAAATCCAATGTTCTTAAGATTTCCCCCTATGTTTTCTTCTAGTTTTATAGCTTTAGGTCTTACTTTTAGGTCTTCCATTCATTCTGAGTTAATTTTTGTATGTGGTGTAAATGCATTCTTTTGCATGTAAATATCCAATTTTTCCAGTACCATTTGTTGAAGAGAGTATCCTATCCCCATTGCGTAGTTTTGGTGCCCTTAATGAAGATTTGTGACCATACATGTAAGAATTTTTTTCTGGGCTATTTTGTTCTATTGGTCTATATGTCTGTCTTTATGCTAGTACCATACTGTTTGGATAACTGTAGCTTTGTATTATGTTTTGAAATCAGGAAGTGTGAGGTTTCAAGTTTTGTTCATCTTTCTCAGGACTGCTTTAGTTATTCAGGGTTCTTTGAGATTCCAAGTGAATTTCAGGCTGTTTTTTCTATATTTGAAAAAAAATGGCATTGTAATGTTGATAGACACTGCACTGAAGCTACAGATTGCTTTGGGTAGTGTGGACATTTTAGCAATATTGTCTTACAATCCATGAACATGGGATGTCTTTCTATTTGTTTGCATCTTCCTTAATTTCTTTCAGCAATGTTTAGTAGTTTTCAGTGTGCAAATTTTTTTGTGCCTCTTTGGTTAAGTATATTCCTATGTATTTTATCCTTTCCTGATGCTATTATAGAGTTGTTTTCTTAATTTCTTGTTTGGATTGCTCATTATTAGTGTAAGGAAATGCAATTGACTTTTGTGTGTTGCTTCTGTATCCAGTTACTTAGCTGAATTTGTTTATTAGTTCTCGTGTGTGTGTGTGTGTGTGTAATCTTGGGTTTTCTAGGTATAAGATCATGTCATCTGTGAACAGAGATGCATTTACTTCTTCCTTTCTAATTTGGATGCATTGGTAGAGGGCTATTATTAACATCATATTACAAATGATGAAATTGTGTTTTTTCTTTTATGACATTGTTGTGAGGATACCATGGTTTATGGGGATGAAATTATTTTGTAAACTATTTTATGACCACTGATTTCTACAATCAACAGACTACCATTCATTGTAAATAGACTCTAAGTTATTTCCTAGCCCTAATTGAGGCTTATAAAGACAAAACAACAGAAGTAAAAAGAGTAAATAATAACAGAGTAAAAGGAATCTAGTTAATGTTTAAAATCTAGGCAAGAAACGACTTGGACCTTCAGAGTTATTGTGGAGTAATAGAATAAAACTGCAAACTAAACTCTGTATTGATGTTAAACTAAAACAAAAACTTTGACTTGTGATAAAATAATTTTGGGTTCTGCCTCAGACACATTTTCCAGGTGATTTCAGTCTGAATATATATAAAAATGGAAAAGAAATAAGATTAAATAGTATAAAATTAATGACAGTTTTATGGCTAAAATTATTTTTAAAACATCTTTTCTTTTTCATATATAGGTCTGATACATTAAGAGTGTCTGTTCTTGGATCTTGCAAGACTTATTAATTTCTCTAAATTAGAACATACATATTAATACTCACTGCACAACAAAAATAATACCAATTCCCTCCAAACTGCTCATTTCTGGAAGCATGGATTAAGCTTCAGAAAACACTTCTCCACTGAACAGTTCTTTCTGACTGACTGCTGATAGGATTTCCTGTTTCTTCTCTACTGCTCTTTTGCCAACAGGGATGAGATGGCATGAATGCCCCCTCTCATCCTATCCCCAGCCCCTACCCCTATGGTGCTAAGTGCCTCCTCTTCTCCTCATGGTACTCACTGATGGGCCTCTGTAGCCCCCACCCCTATGGTGCCAAGTGCTTCTTCTTCCTCTTCATGGTACTTACTGATGGACCTAACCATACTCAGTTATCCTTCATTTGAATTACACTATCTCCCACCTTTAACCAGACCCACAAACATTCATTCAACAAACATCAACTGAGTACTTACTATGTCCTAAAGCTTTGAAGTACAAAATTAAATAGAAATTTTGTGTGTGTGGTTGAGGGAGAGGTAAGCATCAGGAGATGTATTTCAGAGTAAAGGCTTTCTCTGAAGTGAAGTCACAGATTATAAGAATATGACCGTTGCAAGGAGCTGCGAGGAATGTAGCTTGTGAAGGTGAAGAGTGTCTGTGTGGGAGAATGGCTAGATTGAGGCCAAGAATGAAGGGCCTTCTACACCACTTTGGGAAGCTTGTATTTCCATCCCAGGGGCCATAGGGATTTTTCAAGCAGATGATTAAAGATGAATTGTTTTCTTCCAAAACATCTCTAACAACAGTGTGGAGGCTGAACCATAAAGTGGGGGGAGCCATTACGCAGTCTGGGCCACAGGGACAATGCCAGCCTACTCGGCTGGGTGCTGTGGACAGAAGGGTGGGCAAACTCGGGTTCCCCAGGGCCCTTCCTTTTTCTCACTACACCTTCTTTTATTGAACTTAGAGATTTTCATAGTATCAATGAGTTATAAGTTCCTTGGAGGCAGGAACTGTATTGACCTCATTTCCCTATCAGACCCAAACCTGACATGAAGTCCTGTGCACCTCAGGTGTCTGAGAGATATCTGTTTAAGAGTGGAAGGCAGAACCATGAGATAGATGTGGGATGGAGAGAAATAGAGTTTATGACTCTCAGGCTCCTAACGTGGGCAATTACTTGGATGGTAATACTTTTATCCAAGAAAGGGGATAAAATGAAAGAGGCAAATAGGAATGGAGGTGAAGGAGGGGAGTTAGTGAATTCTCTGTAGATGAGCTGATTTTGAGGTGCATGAGGAGCAGCCAAGTGGTAAGATGCCTGAAGCCCATGCTGTTTTGCTTGCCTTTGTGGGTGAAGGGAGAGTACAGGCGGTATTAGTGAATCACTGTCTGACAGCTGCTATGTAACTGGCACTTTGCTAGGTAGGTCTATAAGCACTGACTCTAACTCTCACAACGATTATGATAGGGAGGCATTACTACCAAGAGGAGGAAATTTAAGCTTGAATAGATTAATAATTTCTCCAAGATCTTATTACTAGGAAGCACTAAGGTGAGATTTGAATCCAAGTTCTCTGAACTTCAAAGTTATTAGCCGCCTTCTCACCTCCTTCGGCCACCCCACAACTTCTCACCTCTCCACTCTCCACATAATACCTTATGGTCGACTCTTTACAAAGACTTACAGAGAGGGCTGGATTAATTCCTTCTACCCCAGCATGTCCCTTTGCCATTTGACCTGGCTACTCCCTTCATCAAAAGAGCCCTTGAATCTGGGCTTGGTGCTGAGAATTCCTCTGAGCAGCAAACAAAGCAGAAGTGATATTGTGTAACTTATGAGTCTGGGGCTGAAGAGGTCTTTCAGCTTCCATACTGACCCTCTTGGAACTCTGACACAGGAAGTCCGAACTAATCTCCCTGAGGATGAGAGCACACATGGAGGCAAGCCTAGCCGACAACCCAAACCAGCCACCAGGCATGTGAAGGAGGCAGTATTGGTCACTAGACTCAACCAAGCTGTCAGATGACTCTTGGCACATGTCTGAACTGAAGAGAGATCAGCAGAAGAAGCTATTAGTTGAGCCTGCCCAAATTGCCAACATACAGAATTGTGAACTAATAAATGATTTTTGGTTTCAGTCAGTAAGTTTGGAGTGTTTGTTACTTTGCAATAGCTAACTGATACATCCCTACACTCAGATATACCCATCAAGCTGTCTCTGATGAGAGAAAGAATCTCCTTATCACTAGCAGGGAAGAAGAAAGTGTCACATGTCGGAAGCAGTTCCAGACACTTCAAGTTATTTGAAACATCAGCTCCTTTTTTCCTAGAAATGATGAAGAACTATTAATACTGTATAGTTGAGTTACACTGTGTGTTAACCCGGTTATTGTGGGTCAGTAGGAAACCCAAGCATGCTTGACTGCTAGTTCCAGGGGGAAATGCTCTTCAGTTGAATCAACTCATTTATAAACTCACTCGGTGGCAAACTAAGGATGATTTATCCTAAGACATGATACTTCACATCATAAAAGCAGATGAGACAGAAGAGAGAACAGTGATAAGTCAGAACACAGTCCTCATCTGCATTTACATCCTTGCAGGGACATTTACAAAGGAAAAAATCTCCTGCAATTGCAAAAACACTGCAGATGTGCTTCTAGAGTCTTGTGTTCTGGGAAGAGAATGACTTTCAGCCATAATTGAATCATTCGGGGCCACGTTCTGTGGGCACCCTAAGGTGATTATGCTCAGATTGGAGGCTTCCAGAATGTCATTTAGCAAAGGAAAACATGGCTGGATACCAGTAATAAACTAATGCCCTTGAGCTACTCATTTTTTATCTCAACCTAATTGAAATGTACAAATTGTATAATGCTCTCTGCTTGTGAGAGGGGGCAGGGCTGAAATTCAGATGATTGATTCTGAAATTTAGCCACTAAGATAAGGTTTCTTCTTCAACAGAAAATATGTCACTGATCTAATTTCCAAGCAGCCAAGATAAGTGGAACTGTCATTCTGTCGTTCTCTTGGAAAGATTCTTTGTCTTCCACATGAAAAGAAAGCTGCACAGACACATTTTTTTGTTTCTAAAGTAGATTTCTGTTCTTTCATTCATTCTCATTTTTAAAAGTAATTTAAAGAGTTGATCAAATTATCTGGTAAACTCGAGGCTAGATTCTCCTTTTAAATGCACATTTGTGGTTACTGTATGCAGCAGAAGAGGGATATGGCCTAAGGACAATAATTATATTTTATTCACTGTACAAGTGGGCATATTTGGAAGGTGCAGAAAGGGGGAAGGGCAGGCCTGTCTTCTATCCAGAGCGACATCACAAAGAATGAGGTTGAGCTTGGCAATTTCTTAAAAATGATAATTCCTTTGTGTGTGTGGGTAGAAGGGCAATTGTACTGTATTCACAGGTATAAATGCTTTGTCTTTATTCTGAAACAAAAGAGTATAAATCCCAGGGTTACAATTTAAGACACAAGTGTCAGAGTGAACCCAGAAGAAACGACTGAAGATGAGTAAGTGACTGTCTCATTTCACAAAAGACAGATGTGTGGCAGTCATTACATTAGGGTTGGATAAAACATGACCTATTCATTCACTTTGTATGCACCTAATGCACCTAGAAACATGTGCACAGATCTCTAGTCAATGTTGACTGGAATGTATTAAAGATCAAGAGCTTCTTAAGACTGCCTTTGTCTAAGTCTGGATGTCTAGAAGTAGAAAAGCAACTCCTAAAATTGCTGATTTATTTTAACCACCACACTGTCTAAATTTTAGTTTTATATCTCAATCAACAGCCTTTTTGATTTTATGAAATTCTACTGAATAAATATTTGTTGAGCACTTTCTGTGAGGAACACTGAGCTAAGCAGGCACAGCAGAGGATGAAAAGATATATAAGAGATTCTCAAACTTCGCTCAGCTTCTTAGACAAATCAGATAAAAATATTCATGACCATAAAACAAATAGATAGGCAGATACAATGAGAGAAAGAGAGAGGGAGAGAAGGACAAAGCAACATACAATGAGGTTGCAAAGGCAAGAGGGAATTTATCTGCTGGCAAGAGAATTGAGGTTGCTTTATGGAAGAAGAACCTCAGAGGATAGATATAATTTCAATAGACAATGATGAAATAATGGCGGTATGGTTAGGGAGAGTTATTGATTGTTCCAGTTTAAAGGAATAGCTGGATAAAGGCCCAGAAGAGAAAGTGCATTGTGGCTGAGTTTGGCTGGAGCCAAGGCGCCAGGAGGCAGAGAATTAAAATGGAGTGTGGCTCCAAGTAAGGAGTCAGTGCTTAAGTTAGTAGGCAATGGAGTGAAATGATGAGCACTGGGCTCCGATGGCTGGATATGCAGGTACAGATTCAATATGGAGCCATCTGTTTCCATGACAACTGTACCACATGACCAGCACCCTCTCATTTATTTGCAGCACCCTCTCATATTTTTGCAACATTTGTCAAGGGACCCAAAGGTTCTCCCACATATACATAAAAGCAAGTTGCAAAACAACATGATCTAAGTCATACATACACAACTGTATAATCCCTTATGAATAGTGCTGGAGCCATGACTCCCACACTCTGTTGCCATCTCCTCAAAAGCATGATTCTCAACATTGGCTGCATATCCCATCACCGAGGTGCTTAAAAAACAATGACAGGACACCACACCTCAGACCACCTCCAATCAGTGGGCCCAGACACCTTAGGTTTTAATAGCTCCCTAGGTGATTCAAACGTACTGACAATGTTGGGGCCCACTGATGCAAAAGAACTTTTCATTCAGGCAATTTAAGTGATCTTCTGAAGGATCCTTATATTGCTGCACTTCAAGACCTAACAGGCTGAATATATTGATTTTGAATAAATGGACATACAACGCTTTAGTTTAGATTTCCACTGTGGTCGTGGGATTTGAATGAGTCAGGACTATCATCAGGAAGAAGAAGAGGAACATGAAAAAGGAAGAAGAATGTAACACAGGAAGAGAACATAACCCAGATGTTTAATGACAAAGGAATTTTTAGGGATACTTACAACTAAATGATCCTGGGTATGTGATAATGTGTTAGAGATTCGGGCACTTTAGCTTCACAGGACAAATCCCTGACAATGGCCTTCAGATCTAGAGTTACTTCCTGTTGGGGGTCAAGACTTGGATGGGAGAGAGGAAGCAGGGCCTCTGACAGGAAGTCCAGTGATCTCTACTCTGCAGGCCCCACCCATTCCTCTATTCCTATTCCTTATTTCTTCTCTCTGTTCTTGTTTTTTTTTCTTCTATTTTTGCATTCCTTCCCTGTTGTGGCCCCTACTTTGCTCCACATTTGTCCTTTCTTCTTTCCCTTCTTCTGTCTCTTCAATCACTTCATTTATTTCTTACACTTACCCATGTCCTTATTAACCCAAACAGCTGAATCCCACAATATTTTAAATTATTAGTCGTTGTTCTTGATCTTCCCTAGTCTTAGATTTTAGGGTGCCCAAGTGAACATATTGTCTAGTTCTCTTTCAAATAAATGTAAAATAAGTTGGTCTTCATTAACAAATGGGGCAGTGATTTCTGACAAAAGAATACAAAACTGATATAGGAGAAGAAATTAGCACTACAGGAAGCATTTGAGGAAGCTGTTGCTAGGAAATGTGCTTCATGCAAATTCTCATGAAAAATATTTGACATGCTACATGGCATTAAAATGACTGCTAATTTATAAATTAAGATGAGAGAAACAAGTTAATAATATAACACCATTTCCCACATCTTGAGAGGATTTAGGAGCAGGGAAATCAGCACACACTTGGAGATTATCATCAGACACACCCAGCTGTCCATGAATTTCAATCTCAAGAAAACACATTATCAAATGATGGCCTGGCTGACCAAAGAGAAAGCACAATACCACCTATACAAATTCTTATTCTCATTGTGTCCTGTTTTTCCTTCTTTTAATGGGTTTTTTTAAATTAAAGCCAATCCATGCCCATGATTTCTTTCTTTCTTTCTTTCTTTTTAATTTTTAGTTTTTAAGTAGGTTTTAGAACCCATGCAGAGCCCATTGTGGGGCTTGCTTGAACTCACAACCTGGAGATCAAGACCCTGAGATCAAGACCTGAGCTGAGATCAAGAGTCAGGTGCTTGACTGAACGAGCCACCCAGGCACCAATCCACGCCCATGATTTCTTAAGGATGAATCTCAAAAAGTATTTCTTCCAAGAATCCTTCCCTGACTCCCCCTATTTTCTTCAATAATTTCTTTTCTCAGGGTTTCCTTAGCCATCTATAAAGTGCCAGGCAATTTGGGGTGGGGCTGGGGGGAGGGCAATTTACCAACATTATTTCTAATCACTGCAACAATTTTGTGATGCAGATATTTGTAGCACCAATTTCCTATGAGGAAGTTAATGCTCAAAAATGGTAAGTGAACTGTCTATACCACAATTAACATAAGTATAGTTGGTATTCAAACCCATATGTTTAATTCTGATGCCAGTGTTCTTTCTACTTCCTCATAGTCCCCCTTTTCTGTTTCTTCCCAATACCATCATAAACTAATTGTCTGACTCATTATTAGACTAAAAGACTAAATCAGACTTAAAACGAATTCTAGGAAAGTGTATTCTAAACATTCTGAGCAGTAGATATTGCTGGGTATTATTAAGGAAAATCAACTACTTTAGGATACCAATGTTCTCCCACTAGTTCTTTTTTTTTTTTTTTAATGTTTTATTTATTTGGGGGTGGGGGGAGGAGGAGAAAAGAGAGAGGGAGACACAATATCCAAAGCAGGCTCCAGGCTCCAAGCTGTCAGCACAGAGCCTGATGCTGGAACCCATGAGCCATCTTCCACTAGCTCTTACATACTAAGCCAAAAGTTCCCTATGTGCTATCCAGTAATCAGTGTTGCCCTCAAAACAGAGAAGCCCTGTTCAGAGTTATGAATGTGACATAGATTTTTGCTTTGGAATCTTGGCTTTGGAATCCATGCTGCTATAGATACAGTTTAAGACTACATCCTTTTCAAACCACTGCTTCATATTGCTCAAACTCACCTGAAACCCTACGAAGTCATGTCTTTCCAATTCTGGAAATTCTGAATATTTCCAATTCTGGAATTTGTATCATGATAATCTTAAATGAAAGGCTTTATATTTATTCCTGTTTAATTTCCACCAGTGATTTGGGTCCATTGTTCCATCTTGTGAAAATCTCTTCTACTTCTTAATCTGCAACAATCCACTAGCTTTCCTCCCCAGGAAGCAGGGGCCCCTTCCATAGGGGCTACTGCTCTGTGGCTGCCTCTCAAAGCCTCTCAGTCTCCATGTGAACATACTTCTGTTCTTGTTTGCTAGACTATCAGCTACATAAGGACATGGCCCTTGTCTGTCTTGTTCACTGATGAATCCTAGCCTCCAGTATAGGGCCTGACATGGTGTAGAAGCTCATATGTTTAATTGAACGAATTAAATGAATGGATGAAATCAAATGAATGAATAAAAGGATGGGGAAAACAAGGACAGGGGTGGGAAAAAAGGAAGGAAAGAAAAGGGAAGGGAGACAATTACAGACAGAGGAAGGGAAAAGAGCAGGATGAGTCCAGGAAACAGTTTGGATGCAGTTTGGAATCTAAAAGTCTTGAATTGCAAATTATTTAACATCTCGGAGCCTCACATTTTTATTTACAGAATATGATACTACCGACTTCGTGGGACTGAGCAGAAAATTAAAGATAATGTATGTGCAAACATCCAGTGTACGGGGAGTGGGATCCACTGCAGGCTGACAGGCTCCCTGGGCCTCCAGGGATGCTAGTGTGATCAAGCAGCAGGATTACATGGTGTAGAGACCCCTCAAGCTGCTGGAGGATTTGGGCCTTGTCCTTCTCTAAATGCTGCTCTTTCCAAATCAATCACTTCATTAAAACGCAAGATCTGCTGAAACGGTGTGCCAGGTTAGGATGATTTATCCACCCTTTCTGTGGTCAATATGAGGAAACCCTGTGCATTCGGTACAGTTATAAAGCTTGAATAGCCCCTCGTTTTCAGAGCTTTTGGTCTCAGTATCACGTATCTTTGTATTTTCAAAGAGGAAGTACACAAGACATCATTATGTCAGCAGCATGTAATCAGCTGGTGGACCCTTAGTAAGTGGACACACACGTTTGCACTTCCAGAAGTTTCTCTTTTTGTCAAGAGGTTAATTGGCTGTTTGTAAAAAGTGTAGGCATATTATATCTTGGGTTATTTCTTCCTTTGACGGTAAGCTGTAATGAAATGCACTTTTAATGTTAGATGGGAAGTGTGAAAGACTATTTTCTGCACGCCTCAGATTTGCCACTCCATTTAGCTTGTCAAGCAATGCAGCTATTTAAACTGAACAAGTAACATCTAATCTTAAATGCGATTTCAAAAGTAAATTCCCTTCCTGATCAAAATAGATAAACTGGCAAAACTTCACCTCTGCAGATTTCTGATCAGGCCTAAACATCAAAATAAGTTTTATTCGTCCTGAAAGGCTACAGATATAAGAATAATCACACATTATACAAAGTATTCATGTCATTACTATATATAATATTTCCCATACAATAAATGGCCCTGGAACCCTAAAAAAAGAATACATCATCATCTCCTAATTCAGTTTACTCTGGTTAAATACATGATTCACCCAAGATTTTGAGAAGCTTTTATCTCTCAGAAGGCATCCTTTATTTGGAATTCCCTGACATTAATTCACTCTTGGCTGCCACACCTCCACATCCAGCCTGCTTCTGGCAGAGAACCCGGGTGGAGCTGGCTGGGATGGCCTGAGGGCCTGGAGAGCCACGGAAGCAAGGATAACAGTGCTAGACATTCCATTTAGAACACCGAAATAGCTGCACAGCAGACCTCTGTCATTTGTTTTTAACCACACTAAGTGACTAAGAAGGTTTTCACTCCACGGGCTGTATTTAGTCTCTCCCTTCCGCATACTTTTAAATGTACCAAATAGCCAGTTTCAGCTCTGAATACTTCTCACTTTATAAATCCCAACGTTCAAGATCTCTACACACAAGGTTTCTAACACGGTGTTGAACTGCCAGGGGAAAACCAACTTTATCTCTGTAAATAGGAGGGACCCAGCAGGTATGTATGCGTCTCACGTGAATTACAGGTGAACTGTGTGTCATCAAACAATTGAAAGTCTCATATGGAAGAAGAACATTTGCTAAGACATTTTTATAACTTTTCCCATGTCAGATAACTTAGCAAGATTTTCATCTGAAAGTACTTTTCCAATTAAACTGGACTCTGTGCAAGTCACAGAAATTTGTAGTCCTGCCAATAGGCAGTATGATCAGGGCTGGAAAGGACAGAAATGGGTCTCCTTTTGCATGAGCGCCCCAGAGAGCTGGCAGGTTAGAGAAAATTGTCAGTGCCCACTCCACTGGGACAGATGATCACCCATCCCTTTCACATTTTCAGATTACTTTAGGAACATATAAAAAAGGTCACCACCAATTTTTCTATGACACCTAGATCACCATGTCATAGATATTTCTAAGAGCCAATGAAGAATCATATTTTTATACCTGCAGAGTGCTGCACATGTTGTCTGCCCACCACATCACCACAGTCCTAAGAAGGACGGCTTCTCTGATTTTCAGAAGATGGCTGTGGACCACTTGGGCTTCCTAAGAGACTCAGACTCTGGTAGGAAGATTAGTGCCACAGTCCTCCTTCAGTCGTGGTTTTACACTCACTATTCTTACCCCACCCTTCAACTTCTTGTGATTAAAGATAAATCTCAACACACAAACTATTTCTTAAAATATTTTAAGCCAATGGACAGCATAAACATGACAGATCACTTTCCAATCGTTTTAGCTAACTTCGAAGAAACAGAACTGTTTGGATGAACATGTAAATGCAGGTTAAGCACTGAATGAGTGCTACACCCACAACATGGGCTATAGGACTTATTTGTGAGCTTGAGCATGATGCTTAGATGTCACTGCAGTGCTGGTAGACAAAGGAGATGCTCTTGTGAAGGTTGAGGCTGTCCATCCAGTGACAAGCTCAGGGTGGCCTTATTAGCCAGCTCTGCTCACACTCAGTCTTGTGTGCTTCCTGTATCCCCAACTATGACCCCACCCAGCAGAAAGGGCAAATTCTACTGATTTATGTCACACGTATTTCTGATTTGTAAGCATATCATCAAAACCCGGAATTAAGTTTTCAAAACATTAAGAATTTAAAGACGATGTTTGGATCTCAACTAGACTGAAAAGGATAAAAATAAAGTCTCCTTCTAGGGAAACCGGTTTGCTGAGCGATGAGCAAAACAAAGGGGCACATTCAAGAGATATGCCACAGTCCCCAGTAGAAATGCACACTTCCTCAAGGAAGGTTACCAATTGGTGATCAATCTGTAAAATGTATTAGTCTTACAATTGAATATATGCACTACCGAGATGTTGAATGTCATATGTAGGATGACCAGCTGGCCCAGCCTCCCTAGGACTGTCTGAGTTTTAGCACTGAAAGTCCAGTGTCCCAGGAAACCCCTGGGTCCCAGGCAAAGCAGGCTGGCTGGTCCCTATTAGGTGGAACATTGGGCTGAAAAGATAGTCACAAAGCAGATTAAAGTCAGGGGTGCAACACAAGGTCAAGCCAGCAGCAGAGAGTAATTTGTAGACCTCACATGTCAGACACGGAAGTGGAGTCAAAAAGAGAAGGTGATATCAAGACAGTAGCTCATTATGGTGATTTGTTTAGGCTCATCTTACATCTCTCAATCCTTTCTTTGGTGCCACCTATATTTGAGTGTTTCAAAGTGTGCTGTGAGGGGCGCCCGGGTGGCTCAGTCAGTTAAGAGTCCGACTTTGGCTCAGGTCATGATCTTGCAGTTTGTGAGTTCGAGCCCGTGTAGGACTCTGTGCTGACAGCTCAGAGCCTGGAGCCTGCTTCGGATTCTGTGTGTGCGTGTCTCTCTCTCCCCTTCCCCTGATCATGCTCTGTCTCTCTGTCTCTCAAAAAAAATGTTAAAAAAAAAAAAAAAAGTGTGCTGTGAATGCAGCAAAGTTGAAAATCTCATACAGATGTATAAACTGATGGGTATATGATTCTTGTATATCCAGAAAAATCCAAGTATTGTAACTCTCTTCTTGTCTGATAGATAAGTGCTCACATTTAGGATGGGGAGCAGGACGTTTACTATTATTATCTGAGCTAATGATAAAGATTTGTCAAATGCCCCCATGTCTAAGGAGAACCCCTCACAACTGGGGACAAGCTCCTTCCTCTAGGGCTTACAAACCCCACAGCCATCAACCACACCCCTGCCCTCGCTCCCCAAGTCTATATAAGGAGGTCAATAGAAGGAAAGGAAAGGGCATTCATGGTATAGTTAGTCTTGCTGGCAATTTATTTTGCCAAATACTCTCTTCTTGTTATAAAGGCAAAGTCTTCAGAGGCCACTAGAGACGGAAAGCATCAGGCTGGCCCAGAGTGAGCCCAAAGAGCCTCTTCGTCATCAACAAGCAAGAAGTATATACAAAAAGGTCTGTTTCTTCTCTGCTACCCTCCTTCCACGGCAAGGACAGGCTGGTTAATGGTATATAACAAAAGCTCTCTTGTAACAATGGATGAGAAGATTAGGTTCTCGGTTTGACCCATCCTGAGTTGTGGAGAAAACACTAATTAGAAGCCTTTTTGCTTACATTCCTCAAACTGACATTCATAATGATGGCCTACAGGAAATATAAGACCCTTCATAACCACCAGAGTACAAGACAGTATAAAAAAGAGGTCAATTTTTATGTTAAATATGAATAAAAACAGAAACGTAGAAATATAAGGTGTTTTTTTTTTTTATGTTTATTTATTTTCAAGAGAGTGCAAGCAGGAGAGAGGCAGAGAAAGAGGGAGACACAGAATCTGAAGCAGGCTCCGGGCTCATAGCTGTCAGCACAGAGCCTGACAAGGGGGCTCGAACCCGAGAACAGTGAGATCATGACCTGAGCCGAAGTCGGATGCTTAACCAACAGAGCCACCCCGGCACCCCGAGAAACAGAAGTTTGATTCACCTTCCTGATCACTTTCCAACTAGGCCTACTGAAACACCTACAGAGCTGAGCATATACTAGACAACAAAAAAAGGATTAATTTTCAGTATGAATTTTCAGACTTGGTTTCACAAAGTGCCAAGTTTTGAACATGCCTAAACCCCGAGCTGTAAGCATTCTGATGCAAAATTTCAATTGGCGTGGGACCTAAGAAACTCTCCTGGATGGGTATACTGGATGGATAATTTCATCAACTGCCTCTCTGCTTGCTTGGCCTCCTTGGGAAGGCTCCTGCAGGCCCCGGGGGCTCAGAGGCTGCTCCTCTGGCCATACATTCAAGTGTTTCCATTCTGTCCATGCATTTCCTTCCTCTTGTGGGTTATAGCCAGTCACCTCTGACATGCTTTACTCACATTCCTTCTGAACCCATCAGCACTTACAAAGTTTAGAAATTGTCAAACTATTCATTCCAACTCCACATGCACCACATTTTCTCCCCTTTCAATTAAAAAAAAACAACTTTTGTTTTCATGTCAATTGCAGGTCTTTTCTTAATAGAAGTTTATAGCTACTTTTGAACTTTGAACTGTTGCTACTTTTGCATTTATCAGACCAGGATCAGTTCAAAATGACTGTAGAAACCTCCTAATCACGCTTAAATGTGACAAGCACATTAACAAACATGTCAGCAGAGAAAAAAAAATGAGTCCCTTTAGCTGCTGACCCCAGCTATCAGGGGAAGTAGGACTGACGAGGATTTCAATAAAGTATAATTTGTTTACATATTAAAATTTTTAAGTTGAAAGTAAATAGAGAAGTTTCTGTACTTGAACCACAATGTTTGCAGTGCAAATAAAGAATAATTCAATCCTTGTGCCAATCCCAAGATGTTTTGAAGGAAAAGTGGTAGTGCTTAGTGACTGACTACAGAGCTGAGGGGTAGAGGAATTTGAACAATGACTCTAACTTTCTTATCAAGAAGATGGGAGAAAAAGATAAAGCTCTAGCCAAAATAGGACAAGGTTCCAGGCAGAGACTTAACATATTCAGTTGTTAAACTTGTTGATTAGAAGTGACAATGATTGCACAATTAGAGATGTTCATTATGGAAGTCTGAAATATGGAGCTGGCTGGAAGGTGTGAGGCCTGACCAACAGATGTAGATTTGACATTGGTAATAAAAGCCGTGAATGGAAACTAAACCTTGAAGAACATAGAGCTGGGGGTTAGGGGTGTGGAGTAAGAGTTGCTAGCAAAGATATCAGTAAAAACAGTCCAGAGAAGTGGGAAAAATAAAGTGCTAATGGAATTAACTCAAGAAGTAGGTAGGGGTCAGTAAATCCAGAAGACTTTTTGACAGCCTCTACCATGGGCTGAATGCCAAGTGCCGTGCTAAGCACTGAGAAAAGAGAGAAAATGTGCCTGACCATAGCAGGAGCCTTGGAGCTCAAAGAACACTGGAGACGGATGAACCTCAGGACAGGAGGAGAAGGGGGACAGGCTGATTTAGAACAAAAAATTCAGACTACCATTTAAAATGATTTTTTGGTAACTTATAGAAATATAATCCCTCATGAGCCCCAGAAATTATTTTACCATTAATTTTCATGAATTGGGATTATATAATGAGAGTCATAAATTATTAACAAGAAGGGGGTTGAGTTATTGTTACCAGTTTTTGCTAGCCCTTTCAGTTCCACACTCGAGGGCAACAGAAACAAAGTAGTGAGGCCAAATTTCAGTCTGAGCATCTCTGGGAATTTGCATTTAACAAGAAAAGATCATCACTGTAAATATATTTTCCAATTTGTAACAGCTGAGACTCATAAACGGAGATTGTATGGCACATAACAGCTGACAGATTATCAGCATGTGTTGGCAAGAGCCTTTTGGCTATTAAAAGATAATTAAAACTCACTATAATATTCCAGCTGCTTCATTTAGTCATTTTGTTTTATACGCATGTGATAAGGCTGATTCACTTGAAATGGACAGTTCCCCTTTTTCAGCTTCTTGGGTTAAGCTGGTGAGTGATAGCCCCTCATCTGCAAATCTCCTTCCAGCTACAAAATTTACTCAAAGTGTCTTCCTCTGGATCCAGCATTAATGGTTCTAGTTGCCAAGGAGAAGTGGATTTATCCTTTATCTGCCATAGTTAAAGCCAGCCATAGCCTACCCATATTATGTCTCTGGAGTAAACCCTTTCATAACCACCTTCCTAAAAAAATAAATGTGTCAAAGAGCATTTCTGTGTTTTCAATGGAGGAAAAATCAAAGAGCAAGTTTCAACTGGATTTTGATTAAATTTAGTTTAATGACTGCGAAGACCAACAGTACAGGAACGCATTATCACAAGAGACAATGCCACCTTCCATTCTAGAGATTAGGAAAGGGAAAAAAAAAAAAAAACCCATAGGAGAAAGTAGTAAAGGACAGCTTTTTATAGTATGCATTGTTTAGATCCCAAAGCTGGAAGGCACAGAAATGTATGACGAAATATTTCAAGCTGTTTCTAAATGCAAAATACAGAATATTTCTGAGAATCATTCTTGCAGTTTCCAATTAAAGATTTTCCAATTTTATGTGTAGTTTTTCTACACAAGTACCTAATAGAGCCATCCATACTTTTACAGTCTGGCTGATTTAGAGAAGGGCTCCAGAGACTCGGAATTATATGGGCACGGTCATTATAGAGCCTCAGTGAACTATCCAGGCCTCTGCTTCCATAAAGAAAACCAGGTTTCTCCTTAATTTGCAGCTCCAAGAACAGATCATGCTTTCTCATGCTGCTAGGCTTGGCATATGAGATTCTTCTCTTATAAATATCTTTCTTTTCTATCTTCACTTGCCTGTCTCATTCAGAAGTCAGTGGGAACATCCTCTTATCTTGGAAGCCTTCCCTAAGCATTTAGTATAGACTTTGTGGCTTCCATTTTATCCTGCACTTAAACCAACACCATGCATTTGCCTTGTACTGGAATGACCTCTATATTTCCCTCCCTCCCCACCCCGACTATGGGGGAAGCTCCTGGAAGGCAGTGTCCTTGTCTTCTTTTGTCTAGCTTATAATAGTTGCTTAATAAGCACTGAATAAATAAATGGGGAAATGGATACAAAAATTTATCTTCTGAGGAACAAACTGGTAAAATTTATACTGTCCTCACTCTCATCAGAGCTGATAATATCCTCCTGCTGAGCTTTTGGTAGAAATTAAAAGGTAATAGAGAAATATATTGGTAAAGAGGATATCCAGGCCAAGAATACTCACAGAAAAGGAAAAGACCTCTCCAAAACAAGTCTCTTTTATCAATTTCTCCAACTATTAAATATCACACTCCCTTTGGTATCAGTCCCCACAATCTGATGTCATTTCAACCTTGGTAGAAGGTATTTCTTTGGTCATAATATTTCTATCCTGAGTCACATCTACATAGTTATCAGCCAAAGAAGCCATAGAAAGTGGTCTGGGTACATTTTTATTAAATCTCAGGGGTTAAGGGCAAAGATTTCTCTGTTTATGGTTGGGTTGGGCCCAAGAAATCACCAAAGTGATTAAAAATCATTATTGATATTCCAACAGAAAGCACTCTTCAAGAGTTAGTTTATTTCTACCTAGCCAGAATTTTCCTAAGCTATAATGGCCTTTCTTGTCTCTTCTGGAATCATCACCAGCTCTTTTACTAATGATAAATACCACTCCAACCTCATCAATACTGGCTTTATACTGCTGAAGAATATCTCACAGCTCCTGGGCATTAGGAACAAAGTCAATTATTTTTTATCGTTGGTGTAAGTAACACAGTTGCTTTGCAGATCTAAAATAGCTTCCTGGTTTTGTTCTTTTGTACCTTATTTTAAAAATTGATGTATAATTGACATGCAATATCCTATTCATTTCAGTTGTACAACATACTTATATATATTATGAAATATCACCATAATAAATCTAATTACCATTCATCATCATATACAGTTAGAGAATATTTTTCCTATGGTGAGAACTTTTAAGATTTACCCATTTACCAATTTTCAGATATGCACTACAGATTTATAACTATAGTTGCCATGCTGTATATTACATATCTATGACTCATTAATTCTATAACTGAAAGTCTCTGCCTTTTGACTCCTTTCATCACTGTGCCCAACTCCCCTCTCTGATTCATCCCTGGCAGTCTATTCTCTGTATATATGATTTTGTTTTTCTAAAATGTTTAGTTTTTTTTAATTCTATTTATATAAGGTATTTTTTAAAATATTTTTTTATTTATTTCTAGGAGAGAGAGAGACAGCGTGAGCAGGGAGGGTCAGAGAGAGAGGGAGACACAGACTCGGAAACAGGCTCCAGGCCCCGAGCTGGCTGTCAGCACAGAGCCCGACGCGGGGCTCGAACCCACGAACCACGAGATCATGACCTAAGCGAAAGTCGGACGCTTAACCGACTAAGCCACCCAGGCGCCCCTTTTTGATTCTATTTATAAATGAGAGCATATAATATTTGTCTTTCTCTGTCTTATTTAACTTAGCAAAATGTCTTCAAGGTCTATCAATGTTGTCACAAATGGCAAGATTTCAATCTTTTTTATGGCTGAATAAAAAGTGTATATATACCACATCTCCTATATCCACTCACTCATTGGTAGACACTTCGGTTGCCTGCCTATCTTGGCTACTGTAAATAATGCTTCAGTGAACACGGGAAGTGCACACGTCTTTTCAAGTTAGTGTTTTCATTTTCTTCAAATAGAAACCCAGAAGTGGGATTGCTGGATCATACAGGAATCCTGTTTTTAATTTTCTCAGGAACCTCCACAGTGTTTTCCATAGTGGTTGAACCAATGTATAGTCTTGCCACAATGCACAATGGTTCCTTTTACTCCATATTGTTGCCAACACTTGTCATTTCTTGTCTTTTTGAGAATAGCCTTCTAACATATGTGACGTGTTATGTCATTGTGATTTTGATTTGCATTTCCCTAAAGATTCGTGATATTGAAAATCTTTTTTTGTACTTGGCCATCTGTATGTCCTCTTTGGAAAAATGTCTATTCAGATCCTTGCCCATTTTTTTAATTGGATTGTTTGGTTCATTTTTGCTATTAAGTTATTTGAATTCTTTATATATTTTGAATATTATCCCTTTATCAGATAAATGATTTACAAATATTTTCTCTCATTCAGTACCTTTGCATTTTGTTGATGGTTTCCTTTTCATGCAGAAGCTTGTTAGTTTGATGTAGTCCCACTTGCCTATTTTTGCTTTTGTTGCCTTTGTTTTGATGTCAAATCCAAAAAACTGTTACCAGGACCAATGTCAAGGAGCTTACCGCTAATGTTTTCTTCTAGAAGTTTTACAATTTCAGTTCTTACATTCATGTTTTTAATCTACTTTGAGCTCATTTTTGTGTATGGTATAAGATAGCAATCCATGTTCATTCTTTTGCATGTGGCTATTTAGTTTCCCCAACACCATTTATTGAAGAGACTATTTTTCCCCAATGTATATTCTTGGCTCCTTTGTAGAAAATTAAGTGACACATAAGTTTATTTCTGGGCTCTTTATTCTGTTCTATTGATCTATGTGCCTGTTTTCATGGCAATACCATAATGTTTTGAAGCACTATAGCTCTGTAATATAGTTTGAAGTCAGGGAGTGTGATGCCTCCAGCTATGTTCTTCTTTCTCAAGATTGTCCTTGGCTATTTGGGGTCTTTTGCGTTTCTATACAAATTTCAGAATTGTTTATTCTATTTCTGTAAAAAATGCCATTGAAATTTTTATGAAAATTGCATTGAATCTATAGATTGCTTTGCGGTATGGACATTAAAAAATACTAATTTTCCAATCCATGAGCATAATATTTCTTTTCATTTTTATGTCTTCTTCAATTTCTTTCATTAATGTCTTATAGTTTCCAGTATACAGGTCTTTCTTCTTGGTTAAATTTATTCTCAGATATTTTATTCTTTTGGGTATTGTAATTGTAAGTTATAAGTTGGATTGTAAGCTGGATTGTTTCTTAGTTTCTCTTTCTGATAGTTTGTTATAGTTTCTATTGTCTTTTTAGTCTCTATGCTTTGCTCTTTATTTCCTTCCTTTTACTAACCTTAGACTTTGTTTGTTCTTCTTTAGTTCTTTAAGGTATTTGGTTAGGTTGCTATTTCGAGATTTTTGTTTCATGAGATAGCCATTTATCACTGTGAACTTCCCTTTTAGAATTGTTTTTGCAGTATCCCATAAGTTTAGCTACATTGTATTTCCATTTATATTTGTCTCAAAAAATCTTTTGATTTCTTCACTGACCCATTAGTAGTTCAACAGCAGTTTGTTTACTCTCCACATATTTGCAAATTTTCCAGTGAAGAAATTCTTACAATTGATTTCTAGTTTCATTGTGGACAGAAAAAAGATGCTTAATATAATTTCCATCTTCTTAAATTTGTTAACACTTGTTTTATGGCCTATATGTCCTGGAGTATGTTCCATGTGCACTTGGGAAGGATGTGCAGTCTATTGCTTTTGGATGGAATGTTCTGTATACATCTGTTAAGTCCATCTGGTCTAATATATAATTCCAAGACAATATTTCTTTACTGATTTTCTCTCTGGATGACATATTCATTGATATAAGTGAGGGATTAAAGCCTCTTACGTTTATTTTATGCTATTTCTCCCTTTAAGACTATTAATATTTGCTTTATATATTTAGGTGCTCCTATGTTGGATGCATAAATATTTTAAAATGGTATATCTTCTTGTTGGGTTAACCCCTTAATCAATACGTAATGCCCTTCTTTGTCTTTTATTACAGTCTCTGTTTAAATTCTATTGTCTGATATAAGTACAGCTACTCCAGCTTTCTTTTGGTTTCTACTTGCATGGAATATCTTTTTCCATTCCTTCACTTTCAGTCTGTGTATGACCTCACATTTGAAGTCAGTCTCTTGTAGGCAGCATACAGATGTATCCTGTTTGTTTTTAACTATTCAGCTGTTGTGTTTTTTGATTTAGCCTATTTATATTATTTATATTTAATTATTGATATTGCATTTCATTATTTACATTTAATTATTAAGTACTTATTGACTTATTGCCATTTTGTTCTGGCTTCTTTGAAGTTCCCCTGTTTCTTTCCTCTTCTCTTGCTCTCTTCCTTTGTGGTTAGATGACTTTATTAAGTGGTATGCTTAGATGCCTTTCTCATTATCTTTTGTGTACTTACTATAGGTTTTTGCGTGGCAGGACTTACAACTTATATTTACAAGAGTCAATTTAAGTTGAAAAGAATTTAAGTTTGAATGTATTCTAAAGCTCTGCATTTTTACTCTCCACCCTCCCCAAGTTTTATATGTCACATTTGACATCTTTTTATCTTGTGCATTCCTTAATTATTGTAGTTGCAGGTTTTTTTTTTACTACTTTTGTCTTTTAATTTTCTTATTAGCTTTATAACTGATTAATCTACTACCTTTACTACGCAGTTGACCCTTGAACAACATGAGTTTGAAATTCATGGGTCCACTAATATACAGATTTTTTCAATAAATGTAGTACATTAATGTAAATGTATTTTCTTTATTATTTTCTCCATGACATTTTCTTTTTTCTAACTTACTTTATTGTAAAAATATAGTATACAATATATATAGCATACAAAATATGTGTTAATTGACTATGTTATTGGTGAGGCTTCCAGTCAACTGTAGGCTATTAATATTTAAGTTTTGGGGGAGTCAAAAATCATATGTGGATTTTCAAATGTGCAGGAGATTGATGCCCCAACCCCTGTGTTATTCAAGGGTGAACTCTACATTCAGCTTTGCCAGTGAGATTTATATGTTCAAATATTTTTTATTTTATTATTTTTAAAATTTAAATCAAAGTTAGTTAACATATAGTGTAGTAATGATTTCAGGAGTAGAATTTAGTCTCTTAGATATTAACACCCAGTGCTCATCCCAACAAGTGCCCTCCTTAATGCCCATCACCCATTTACCCAACCCCACCCAGCTCTCCTCCAGCAACCCTCAGTTTGTTCTCTGTATTTTAAAGTCTCTTATGGCTTGCCTCCTTCTCTGTTTTTATCTTATTTTCTCTTCCCTTCCCCTGTGTTCATCTGTTTTGTTTGTTAAATTCCACATATGAGTGAAATCATATGATATTTGTCTTTGACTTATTTAGCTTAGCATAATACATTCTAGTTCTATCCATGCTATTACAAATGGCAAGGTTTCATTCCTTTTGATCAGGAATAATATTTGTGTGTGTATATATATATGCATATATGTATGTGTATATATATTTATATGTGTGTATGTGTATACATACACACACACACACACATACCACATCATCTTAATCCATTTGGCAGTCAATGGACTTTCAGGCTGTTTCCATAATTCGACCATTGTTGATAATGCTGTTATAAACATTAGGCTGCATATGCCCATCTAAAAAAGTTTTGTAATCTTTGGATAAATACCTGGTAGTGCAATTGCTGGGTCATCAGGTAGTTCTATTTTTAATTTTCTGAAGAACCTCCATATTGTTTTCCAGAGTGGTTGAACCAATTTACATTCCCACTAACACTACAAAAGTGTTCTCCTTTCTCCACATCCTTGCCAGCATCTGTTGTTTACTGAGTTGTTAATTTTAAGCCATTCAGACAGGTGTAAGGTGGTATCTCATTGTGGTTTTTATTTATAGGTCCCTGATGATGAGTGATATTGACCATCTTTTCATGTGTCTGTTAGCCATCTGGATGTCTTCTTTGGAAAAGTGTCTGTTCTGCCCATTTGGTCACTGGATTATGTGTTTTTGGGTGTAGAGTTTAATTAGTTCTTCATAGATTTTGTATACTAACCCTTTATCTGATATGTCATTTGCAAATATCTTCTCCCATTCTGTAGGCCACCTTTTAGTTTTGTTGATTGCTTCCTTTACTGTGCAGAAGGATTTTATCTTGATGAGGTCCCAATAGTTCGTGTTTGCTTTTGTTTTCCTTGCCTCCAGAGACATGTCTAGTAAGAAGTTGCTATGGCCAAGGTCAAAGAGGTTGCTGCCTGTTTTCTCCTCCTAGATTTTGACGGTTTCTTATCTTACATTTAGGTCTTCCATCCATTTTGAATATATTTTCATAAATATATATATAAATATAATATAAATATATATATTCATAATATATTCATATATATATATATTTGTTCCTATTTACTGCCCTTTCTTTTCAGCTTAAAAAAATCCTTTAACATTTCTTTCAAGGCCAGTTTAGTGGTGATTAACTCCTTTAATTGTTGCTTGCAGGAAAATTCTTTTTTACTCCTTCAATTTTGAATGGTAAAAATTTGCTGGGTAGAGTATTCTTGGTTGAATTTTTTTTTCTTTCAGCACTCTGAATTTATTGTGGCACTCCCTTCTGGCATGCAACCTNTAGAAGCTACCTTGTAAGTAATAAATAGTTTCTCTTTTTCTGCTTTTAAGATTCTCTCCTTGTCTGAACTTTGGAGAATATTAATTACGTGTCTCAGTGTGGATCTCTTTGGGTTCATCTTTATTTGGAACTTCTGGATTTCTGGAATCTGGATATTGCTTTCTTTCAAAGGTTAGGGCAGATTTTAACCAAATTATCTGCCCTTTTCACACTCTCTTCTCTATCTGGGACTCCTGTAATGTAAATGTTAGTCTGCTTGATGTTGTTTTTCCTTAAGTCTCATAAATTATCTTCACTTTTTTTCATTTTTTTTCTTTTTGCTGCTCTGATTGGGTGATTTCCTCTGCCTTATCTTCAAGTTCACTGATTTCTTCTTTCATCCATTCTATGGTTGGACACCTTTTAGTGTATTTTTCAGTTCAGTTATTGTATATATTCAGTATATATGCGCGCGCACACACACACACACACATATATATATACATATATATATATATATATATATATATACACACACATACACACATGCACCCCAGTGATACTGGAGGTGTCCTTTGGGCAACAGTCACAAAAACTGGGGCTCCATACAAGTGCATAAACTCCTTTCTTGGAGATACTGATGAGCTATGGCAAGACAGAAGGAGAGCACAACAATGGCATTCCTGGGCCTATCTTCACTGAGAATACCTCCATAACCTTTAGATATGGGCTAAACCTGAAGCTTGCCCATAAGGCAAAAAGCTCCAGGACTATCAAGTAGCCCTCTTTCTCAGAAAGGCTGGGGGTGTGTTTCAGTCAGCTGTCTGTGCAGTGACCTGGGGATGGTAATGTGCCAAGAACTGCCTCTCCAATTGTTAATATCCAATGGGATCCAGGAATGCAAGTCCCTCTGGCCACAGGATCCAGGTGATCAAGGGGTACCCCTGGTTGGCAGCCACAAAACCCAGGAAATTAGACATAAAAACCGGGACACCTGACATGTAGAAGAGCTCACCTTCAAGAGATATTGGTGCTCTGGAGCATGGCAGAAGGAGAGGGCAAAACTACTGCTTGTCCTCTGAGTCCTCAGGAAAGGTTTACAGGTGGCCCTTAGATGTGTGTTTAATTAGAAGACTGCCTCTCAGGATGCAGCTCTGATAAGCAGTGACTAGGCCTCTTTCCACAGATTGAACTCTTACGTGTGGCCCCTTGTTGTGTCCTGAAGTAGTAGCTGATTAAGAAATCTTTCTCTATTGGTCACAGTCCTATGGGACTTGTGAGTCTAACCCCTGATGGCCATCAGAGCCAGGCAATGTAGAAGCGTCCCTTGGCAGCAGCTCCAAAAATCAGGGCCTCAGAGAAGGGTATAAGCTCATTTCTATAAGACAGAGGCAAGCTTGGGTGAGGCAAAGAGCACAAAGATTATGCTCAGCAACCTCCAATCCCTGAAAGCCTCCACCCCCCGTCCCCCAGTGCCAAACCAGAAGGCTGCCTCTCAGGCCAAAGCGCCTCGACAAGCTAAAAATCCTCTTTCTCAGAAAGACTGGAGGTGTGTTTCAGTCTGCATCTGTGCAGAGCCCTGGGGGTGGTAACTTGCCAACAACTGTCTCTCCAATTGTTACAGTCCCATGGGACCCAGGAATGCAAGGCCCCGCCTCCCCGGCCTTCTGAACCAGGTGATCAAGGGGCGTCTCCTGGATGGAAGCCACAAAATCTAGGGCACCAGACATAACATTTGGGGAACCAGATGTGTATAGAAGCTTTCCTCTGGGAGGTACTGGAGCTCTGGACCGTGACAAAGGGAGAGGATGACGATGGTGCCCACTGGCTGGACTGAGCAAGTGCAAAGATGGCACTTGCTGACAAAAAAGAGGGGGAAAAAGGAATTGAAAAAGAAAAGAAAAAAAGGAAAAGAAGAAAAAAAAAGAGAAGGGATTAAAGAAAGAAAAAGAAAAAAAGGGTGAAAAATAAATGGTGCTCCTTGGCTTTAGTAAGGCAGAGAGTATACTGTGGAAGATGGCCCCCACCAGCTAAAACATAAAGATGGCACTGCAGGAAAGGAAAAAAAAGTAAAATAAAGTAAAATAAAATAAAATAAGATGATGATTGCTGGCGTTAGCAAGACAAAAGGAAACCAAGAAGATGGTGCATGTCAGTCTCCATCCCTGGAGAGTATTCCACCAGGCCCCTTCCCCTTAGACCCATGCTTTAAAATCATGAAATGGGTCTCTTTCTTGTAAAGTCAGAGCATTTTTAAAAGGGCAGCTTCTGTGCCGGGCCCCAAGGCAGGTGAATCTGCACACGGGCTCTTTCAGAGACGCTCCTCAGGTACCACAGCCTGATAGGTCTGGTGGGTGCAAGCCCTGTTGGTCCTCAAAGCCAGATGTTTTGGGGGCTCATCTCCTAGGTGCTGACCTTAAAAGTTGGGGTGTCTAATGAGGAGTACAAACCCTTCACGTCTTGGGGAGAAGTCTGAGTTTTGAATTCCCTCCCAACCGTGGGGCCCTGTGCCATTGGTGGGGTTTATGGTGAGACTGTGTCTCAACCCTTCCCACCCATTTCAGTGGTTTTCCCTCTCATTTGCCCAATGTGAAGGGGTCACTCTGCCAGTTTTCAGATTTTGTTTTGTTTGTTTCTTTGTTTCCAGAAGAAATCATTCCATACTGGGGCACCTGGGTGGCTCAGTCGGTTAAGCATCCGAATTTGGTTCAGGTCATGATCTCACAGCTTGTGGGTTCGAGCCCCGTGTCAGGGGCTCTGTGTTCAGAGCCTGGAGCCTGCTTCAGATGCTGTGTCTCATTCTCTCTCTGCTGCTCCCCTACTTGTGCTCTGCCTCTCTCAGTCTCTCAAAAATAATTAAATGTAAAAATAATTTTTTAAAAAAGAAGTATACAGCTGTAGATCTGGTATGTCCATGGGAGGGAGTTTAGGATTCTCCTATATTGCCATCTTGAGCCAGAACCAACCTGATCCTTTCTATCTTCAAGACAACAGTTTTCCACTGTATCCATATGCCACATCTTATTTATCCATTCATCTACGGATGGGCATTTGAGTTGCTTCCATATCTTGGCTATTGTAAATAACGTTGCAATAAACATCTATCTTTTTGAATTAGTGTTTTCATTTTCCTTGGGTAAATACTCAGTAGTGTATTAGTGATTACTGATTAGTAAAAAGTAGTGATTAGATCATGGTGATTATTTTTTTAATTTTTTGAGGAAACTCCATACTGTTTTCTCCAGTGGCTGCACCAATCTGCATTGCCATCAATAATACATGAGGGTTCCTTTTTCTCCACATCATCACCAACACTTGTTACTTCTTGTCTTTTTGATTTTAGTCACTCTGACAGTTGTAAAATGATATCTCATTGCGGTTTTGATTTGCATTTCCCTGACAAATAGTGATGTTGAGCATCTTTTCATGGAGTTCTTCCCATTTGTAACAACATGGAAGGATCTAGAGGGTATACTGCTAAGTGAAATAAATCAGACAGGGAAAGACAAATACCATATGATTTCACTCATATGCAGAATTTAAGAAACAAAACAAAGAACAAAAAAAAGGAGACAAACTAAAACAAGAAACTCTTAAGTACGGAGTGCAAACTGGTGGTTGTCAGAGGAGAGGTCAGTGGGGGGATGCGTGAAGTAGATAAAAGGGATGAAGAGTACATTTATCGTGATATGCACTGAGTAATGCATAGAATACTTGATTCATTATATTTGCACACCTGAAACTAATATAACATTGTATGTTAATTACACTTCATTAAAAAATAAAGTGAAATCAGATATTCATAATATAAAACAAAAACAGTTTTTAACCATAGGGTCACGGGAACACCAGTGTGAGGTATATGATGAGTCATGTGTTACTAACAATAGTGCCACTACCCCAGTCACCAAATACTTAGGTCAGGCAATTTTCAAATATCTGTAATTCTTACAGCAATCTTTTGAGGTAGGTGTTCTTGCACCAATTTCTACAAACAACTTGAGGTACAGTTGGGTTAGATAAATTGTCCAAGGTCAAACAGCTAGTCCTGGTGGAGTCTGGATTTTACTCAAGGGGTTTCTAACTCTGCAGCCTGTGTTCTTGATGATGAAATTGCACTGCCTCCGACACGGTTAAAACATACAACTGATTTTAAATATAAATTTGCATACATTCAAAATCATCCCTTACAATAGCATCTCTCACACTTATTTGCAGAGAAAGAGAAAACGTGGTAATTCCAGCTGGAGCGCTGAAAGCTGCACTCCTTGCTGCACGCAGCTCACGGTACACCACCACTGCCACCACCGCTTTAACAGTTAGGATGGTTTACTTGAGTTTTATTTTACTGGCTTCTATATTTTATGGAGAGATTATCACATCTGAGGCCCAGAGCAGTGTAAACATCCACTTTAGTCTGTTACTACTGAACAAAGGTTGAAAACTGACTTCAAAGCATGACAGATACCTTCCTGAAACCAAGCCTCCACATGGTTCAAGGTCCAGAGCTCACTCAGCTCTTGGGACTACCAATACCCAATGGAATCATCCAGATGCTCTCATATATATGTTTTGCATTTTAGTTAAGTCCAGAGCCCAGAGAATTTTTCCAACTACATTTGATCATTCAAATTTTACCTTATCAATACATTTATAAAAGAATTCACGAGTTTCCTTTGATAATTCTCTATAGTATAAGGTCTTGGTAAACAGGAATTTTCCCCCTGGAAGCACAGGCACTTCCTGAATAAAGGGAGAACCAAGAATTTCCAGGAAGTCTAATACTTGATTCAAAGTTAAAACTTCCTCCTCTGAACTCCCAAGCCAAATCCTTCCTATTTTATTAGAGTACATCCTTGATGCAATTATTTACTTTCAAGTCTGTCTGCCTTGCAAGTCTCAACTATGAACTCTCAATTTATAGTCCCCAAAGAAGATTTTGTCACACATTAGACACTCAAGATATTTGTAAAAGGAATGAACAGTGAATTCACGGACATCTGGGTACTTTTTAAATCTAAATCATTGGTTCTCAACCAATTGTGATTTTGCTGGCCTACAAATCCTTGGCAGTGTCTGAAGACACATCAGACACTTCAGTTTTGACCCTCAATTTGGAGGGAGGACATTCTGTTATCTAGAGGGCAGAAACCACAGATGGCACTTAATATCCTACAAAGCACAGCCTCCACAATAAAGAATTATCTGGCCCCCAAGTGTCAATAGTGCTGAGGTTAAGAAACCCTGATTTAGATACAGAATATCTACAAAAATTTCATAAGCAGTCAAGAGATCTCAGAAATAAGCCAGATCTCACATTAGGACAAACACTATGGCAGCCAGTCATATCGTTTATAGAAAGCATTTTGGAGAATCATAAACCAAACTGGACATCCCAGGCGGTCATTTTCATCTCATGGCTCATTTTTGTTCTCCCAACATGAGTCTCAAGCAGATAACGCCTCTGGACTTTCAGAAGTCAGCATTTGTATGCTGACCCATAGCCCAGAATAACCCAAAGAACGAGACTTTCATTCAGAAACAGTGGCATTATTTTTTATTGTGGGTCATGGCTCATAATATGCAATTCAGCTAAAAGGGAAAGATACAAAACACTCGAGATGACTGGCAGGAGAAAACTCTAAAAATGCTCCAGCACACAAGGGAATTAAAATGTCACAGGAAATTTTTTTCTTGAAAACGGAATGGCTTATGAATGCTTCATTCTTTCCAGAACAGTTAAAACACTGTATGTGTGGGCTCCTCGGGTTTGGAAGGCAGGGCAGGCTTTTCCTTTTGTTCTGTGGCTCACCCCTAGAAGGCCTTCCCCGGAGCACTTGGGCCCAAGAGCAAGTGAGAAGAAGCAGCAGAAGATGCTTCATTTAAGTGGATAATCTGGATTGTATTTATCCTCCCTTTTGGAAATGAAGAGAGACTTCCTCAAACTGGAAGCAAAGGGACTGAGCAGAGACAGCCAAGTCTTTCACTAGAGATAACACTGGCCTGACATTTAAACTACCATCTATTACCTGAAGGCTCATTTGTCCAAGGCAGAAAGAAGCCTGTTCTTGCGCTGACATGGAATGTGAAGTGATGAATGGGTCTATCAGAAGGGATGACTCAAAGCCAGACATTCTGCATCGGGCAGCATTAATCAGGTGTCGAGAGGGAGCGGGGGCCCTGTCTGCCTGGGGCCTGCCTTTTGCCAGACATTCTGTACTGTTTTCTCTCCAGTTAGCGGTGAGCCTGGGGCCCAGCATGGTGGTGGTGGCACATGGTGCTTAGATGTGATGGGGGCTCTAAGGGGATAATGAGTGTTTCTTTCCTGACAATCTGCAGATGATCCAAACTTTCTGGGGTTTAGATTAATTTCCTGTTTGGCCTGCTTGCAGATGAGAAAACAATTATCTCCAAAATTACAAGTAATTAGCTGTTTGCTTGTCATTGTAAGATAAGATCTTACTGCCCTCCCACAACACTCCTAGACCACACACACACACACACACACACATGCACGCACTGTGTGTATCAGTTCAGGTGTTATTTTTAAGTCTCATTCTGAGAGGTCAGAGCCCAAACCCCACCAACGCATTAACCCAGTCTTCACGATGCCTGTGTGAGCAGCACACGCATGTCGTGAAGGGCAAAGAAAATGAGGCAGCACTATGTCCCTCATGATGATTTGTGCTCATTATAACTGTGTGGTGGACCTTACACTGCCCAAGACATGAAAAAAGTGAGAAAAACCACTTTGGCCTCCTCTTTCTTTCCCTCTCTGGGCAGGAGGCAGGGCAAGCTGAAGTACCGAAAGGAAATAAGAACGTGAAACTGAGGAGTTCAGGAGGGGTGTTCAGCCAGCTCCCCTGTTTGCTGGCTGTGGATCTCGAGCAAGTAATTTAGGTCCTCTGAGCCCCAGGTTCCTCATTTTCATAAGGGGAATCATAAAAATGCCCTGAGAAGGAGGATTCTCCGAGGGCACAGTACTGACATTCCGGGTCAGATGACCCGCCGGTGCGGTGGGTTACCCCGTGCACTGAAGAATCTTTAGCGGCATCCCGGGCCTCCATATCCTGCACGCTGGTAGTGCTACCACGTAAGCGGGACAATAAAAAATGTCTCCAGATATTGCCAACTGCTCCTGGAGAATAAAACTGCCCCTGCTTGAGAACCAATCCTGTAAAGGGAACCCTCTTCTTTATTTTCTTAATAAAACAGCAGCCATAAACTTGAATTCTACCCCTGTGGATTCAGGGTAGCACTAAAGAATGTAGGTCTGAGTGAAATGAGACAACTCACAATTGTCATCTCTGGATGACAGGGTTTGGTGTAAATTGAGAAACATCTGGCTTCACCTGGAGACTTTCTCTAGCCCAAAACTTGGAGATTCTGGATTTTATTCTATTCTTGGGCAAAGGGTGGGGGTGGGAGAACATTCTCCTTTGAAGATGGTTATGGGGCTTACACAAGACAACGTATGTGCAGAATGACGCCTGTAATGTCATAAAATCACAGCCAAAGAATTAGGGCAGTTAGGAATGTCACCAAGGCACTCACTTTCTTCCCACCTGGCGGCAAAATCACACTGCATGATAATTCCAGCTATAGCATTCAGACAAATAACAGCAGTCAAGGGCCAGCCACACGCCAGCAAGAATGGCAGAAACCGCTCTTGCTGTCTCTCTCTTTCAGAAATAAATAAAAAACGTTAAAAAAAAATTTTTTTTTTAAAAAAGAATGGCAGAAACCCAGAGTTCTCAAACATGTTAAACATAATTTGTTGCTGTTATAAAATACAACTGTGAATTCTCTGGCCCTCCTCCGAGGTGGTGGGTCAATGTCCTCTTCCCTTGAACCTGGGCAGACCTTTATGACTATGTTGGCCAATAGAATAAACAAAAGTGACCCTATGCAACTTTCAAGGCTAGTCAGAAGAAGGCATGTGCTTTGCCTCATTCACTCTAGGAAGGCAGTGTGCATGCTGTGAGAAAGCCCAGGCAGCCACTTGGAGAGGACACATGCAGAGGTTCTGGCTGGCAGCTGGTCCCACTGACCTCAGCATCAACAGCCTGTTCTGGGAGTGAATGGAGCTTTGGATGATTCCAGAACCCAGTCACTGGGTCATCCCCAACCTTCAAGCTTTTCCAGCTAAAGTCAGTTATCATGGAGCAGAGACAAACCATCTCCACTGCATCTCTTCCAAATTCCTGACCCACAGCATCCATGAGCATTATAATAGGTGTTTCATACCACTCAGTTTGGGTGGCTTATTACATACCAATAGTAACTAAACACACCATCATGAATTTTGACCACTGCTGATCAAAGAATGTATTCACTGGAGAACTTGGGTCTCATAGGATTTGCTCAGTTGGAGGTTACATCTGAAGCAGTCAAGGAATGGATCGGCCATTGGGCATGGTGGGGAACTTAAGGTCACACATTTTGCCAGTGGTAGAGGTCTTTCTTATACATAGCAGTTGCAGTGATTTCTTTCATGCCACTCATGTGAAGAGACCTAAATATGTAGGAAAGGGAAAGGGAGACTGGGACTTACATATAAATATAAGACAAGAACATTAAGTATGAGCCTTAAAAGAGAGCATTTCCTTGAAAAGCCTTCAGGAGCCAATTATTGGATCCAGAACAGCCTATCCTAGAGAATAAACTGGCATTGACTCAGAGGTTGGGCAGTGACTCTAGATTTTGCTTATTGGGAGAGGTCATGGGAGTAAGTATGACCATAAGCTGCCAAGAAAAGAGACTTTGCCCAACTCACCATGACCTTTACGCCATCTTGATCTATATAGAGAGCCATCTTGATGAAGAAAGATAGAAGCGAACCGGACTTGAGGGAAATGGTGAAAGTTACCTTCTCAGCAAGAGTCATGAGACTAGAGTGTGTTGAGAAAAGAGCAGAATGTGTGCCTGGGTGCTAAAGACCATGGTTGATAATTCAGTATCATTTGCACAATATCTGAGTAAGCCAATTCTCCAACATGGCTTCTTCCCCTGAAGCACATCAACTCTGTCTCCTGGAGGCCCTTTAGTCACTTCATTTAATTGGGATTTGACCTGCAGCTAGATTCAGAATATGAACTACAATTGAGGCAGAGAAGTAAAACTTTATATTAATAGCTCTTTTAAAATACTATATGAGTATTTTTTATTCAATACCAGCAGGGCACCTGCCTCAGGCACAAATGTGCAATTTCATACTTCATAAAATATTTAAACATCTTTAAATTACTTCTAGATGAATTCACATGTGAAACTTCCTTTCTTGATAAAATAATGACTGGCTGCTTAAGAATTTGGTATAAACAGCAAGAACAGGTGTCCTATAGGGATATTTGTTTATTGGGTTTCCCTACAAATTAATCTTGTGGTTTCAAACTATTTTAGCAAATTGGCCCAATTTAACCAGTGGTTTGGTTTGTTCACATTTCTAAAATTAGGCACTAAGTTATATTTGTATTTGAGTACATAATACTCTTAGAAAAGCTTTTTTCCCCCTGAAATATAAAATCGTTCAAGCTATTTGGTAATGTCTACAGGTTTAAAATTCAAATCTCCTTACCACACCATATTAAATTCATTTAATATTAGTATTTGATTTTACTTATTCCTTACCAATAAATTTTTAAAGGGATTATGCCTAAAGCAGAAAAAAAGTATGTACAGTTCCATCAGGTAATTTAATTACAATCCAGTGAAACTTCTATTGTAAAGTGACCCAAACTTTACCTCATAAGACTTACTGGGAACACAAATTACTGGGTACATGTCTCCAAGTCGAATGACAATTCCCAGTAGAAGATACAGTAATAAATTCAAACTAATGGATTCTTACAGTAAGTGGGAAAAAGAAAAAGAGATAGATTAGTAATTGGAAATATTAAAATTTTATAAAGCATATAAATATTTTGCCATTCTGAAAAGTTATGAAACTAAATCCTATATTTATCATTTCTTTATCGCCAGTTAAAATCCTCATCCCTCAGGGTATTTTGGGAGGTAGTGACTGTAACAACAGCAACCGCAAGGGTCAGCAGAAGTCTTGAGCTGTGGAAGAACATAGTCTCAGAGTCGGACAGCCCTGGGTTCAATTCTTGGCTTTGCTACTTATTTGCGTTTAACATAAACAAGTTATTTTAACCTCCCTGGGCCTCAATTTCTTAATCTTTAAAATTGGCATGTCAGTGCTACCTACTCCTGTGAAGACTCAGTGAGAGAACTATTTATCATTCTTCAGGCCTGGACAGAACACATGCTCAATGACTATTTTTCTCTACAGTCAGTCTGACCACTTCAATGCCATGTTCATCTATTCATCTTTCTAAACTGCTGTTTTCATCCTACTTCTTTTCGACTCAAAGACCTTCAGTAACTCTCCATTACCTATAATAAAGTTTCAAACTTACTGCTGTTTGATCTAAAACTTCTTTTACGGCGTTATTGTCTACGCTTCCTGCCACCCTCCAGTTCACCAGATTTGAATCACACTTGCAATTACTTCAATCAGAATTTTCAACTCATTCTGTTGATCTCCTTAAAACTCACTCTGATTTTTGCTCAGAGGAAACACAGCCACTTTCCATAGCTCAAGCTCAGTGATCTTATTTCATTACCTTGCTATCCTGCTGACAGTGCCCTCTTTAGAACGCCTACATTTTGACAGCCTGCTAGTCACGGAACCATGCACTCCCTTGAATTGCCCATATTAATCACTATTTGTATGTTTTATCTCACTTAATTGAGGGCAGTGATCATGTTTCATATAATTTTTCACATACGTAAGATCAACAAAGACCTTGCACACAATGGACTTGGATGTAAAAAAAAAAAATGTTTCCAAAATATATCCTTTCTTAAATATCTGTGTTAGTGATTGCTATGTTATGAAAGTTGATTTCATGAAAAACTAGCCACCATCCTAATCCTTCCAGAGGGAGCCCAAATGCTAGTATAGCAGTTCTAGCAGAGGTAAGCTGCCCGTAAATGATGGGCCCTTACTTTTAAAAGACAGAGGAAAGCAGCAATTTACTTTCCACCAGAGGGAGAGAGGTCCATGTTCTCGAATGGCTGGAGCACAGTTATTAAGATTCTAAGGAAGACCTATGGCAAACTGATGGGGCAAAAGCTGATGAAGTCTTAACACCAGGATTTCCCAGACAGTCAGAATCGCTTCCAAGAACGCCAAGCATGGATACTTTCTGCTAAAGGAATAAAAGATGAAGCAAGGGAACAGCAAAACACTAAAACAACAACAACAAACCAATAGATAAAGCTAGAACCAGTTTCCTTCCATTGTGTCTCCACCCTCCCTGCATGGACCCCCATCCTCATACTTATAAAACTCTGTGACACCTGTTGAAAGTCCACCTGTTAAATTGTGGCATGGGGGGGGGGGGTGCGCCTGGGTGGCTCAGTCGGTTAAGCGTCTGACTTCAGCTCAGATCATGATCTCATGGTTCGAGCCCCGCATCGGGCTCTGTGCTGACAGCCAGCTCAGAGCCTGGAGCCTGTTTCAGATTCTGTATCTCCCTCTCTCTCTGACCCTCCCCNCAGATCCTGGAGCCTGTTTCAGATTCTGTATCTCCCTCTCTCTCTGACCCTCCCCTGCTCATACTGTCTCTCTCTCTCTTTCAGAAATAAATAAAACATTAAAATTTTTTTTTAAATTGTGGCATGGGTTATGCTTTATGTATTTTTATCTGTTATTATTTATTTATTTAAATTTTAATTAGTTAACATATAGTGCAATGTTGGTCTCAGGAACAGAATTCAGTGATTCACTGGGTTGCGTTTTCATGTATGGTGATGGCCCAACGACCTAACAACACCAGGCACAGAGTAGGCACTCAAGAAGAGATTTGGTGGGGTGCCTGGGTGACTCAGTCGGGTAAGCGTCCAACTCTAGGTTTCGGCTCAGGTCATGATCTCACAGTTTCATGGGTTCAAGCCCCAGGTCGGGATCTGCACTGGCAGTGTGGAGCCTGCTTGGGATTCTTTCCCTCTTTCTCCCTTTCTTTCTGCCCCTCCCCGACTCGCACTGTCTATCCCTCTCAAAATAAATAAATAAACTTAAAAAAATAAAAGAAGGGATTCCATTAGTGAGTAGATGACTATGTTCCTCCATGCAAAATGTAAAGAATGAATGCATTTCGTTTTCTTGTAAGCTAACTGAGTGAGTTGCAATGAGGTGGAGATTCAGGTGTTTTGAGTTCAGTGGAACTTTGTAAAAACAGAAGATTTAAAAGGCAGTCTTCGAAGAGAGATTCTAGGCTTTGAAGCTATCTTGTCCCACTACCTGTGTTGTCCCTTTTCCCACAGGTGTTAGAGCAGGGTGCAAACACCGGAGGGAGGGCTGAAATGGGATAATAGGCGTCCCCTGGGCTTATCTTACCAAATTTGGCTGTTATAGCCGAATTTCACAACTATTTGATTTCAGAGGTAAATTTCATTTGGTTAGGAAAATCCTTCTTTAAAATGGCATAGTTTCTAAGTGGTCCCTGTCATACTTTTTCTCTTTTGAGGAAACTTCAGACATTCTAATTTCAGATCCACTGTGATTATGGCCCTTTCTCAACTTCCACTTTATGTGATTATCCAAGCCTGGAAATTTTTAATTTTCCCCAGAAGTAGTTAAGCCATAGCTTTGGGCCATGCTGCAGATTTGTAGTGTCTTTTTGTTTCGTTTTTAGATTAAGGGACACTGAGCCCTGAGTAAGTGTTTGGCTCTATGCTAAGCACTTTGCATGTGTGACAACACTTCATTCCACAACTCTAGGCAGCAGACATTATTATTTTTCCCACTTTGTATGAGGAAATAGGCTTACAGAGGTCATGGAATCTGCTAAGATTACACAGCTAATCAGTGCTTGAACTAGGAATTGAACCTGGATCCAGAAAACAGCGAAGCTCTTGCTTTTATGCAATGCACATTGCATCTATGAAATACAAGTTTCAGAAAAAGCACAGCCTCCCAGGGCGAAAGAAAAATATGTCTGAAAGATTCTTTCTCTGATAAATCAAGGATCTGAAGGCTTCATAACTCCCATGTCAAATTATTAACATCAATCATAGAACATGGAAATTTATTTAAATGACTGATCATTGAACACAGCCAGCTATAAACAAGAAATGTGTTCTGCTAAGCCAAAGACTGCAGGGAAACACAGAGCATCACGTATCGGTGTGGGGGAGGAGAGAAGCCAGTCTTACCCTCATGCGCAAGAAAAAGTCAACAGAGCCTTAGGGTTCTGTTTTTGTTGAAGAGGTTTTGGCAAGCCATCCATCTACCTGGATACTTCTCCATCAAACAAGCTCTTTGCTTCTCTTCATTTCTGTGCCCCACCCCCCACCGAAATTCCACTTCGTTTAAGATTTCCAGCCTTTCCAAAGAATAGCCAAATATACAGAGTGCTTAACAATTTTCAAAGATTTTCACACAAGTCTTAGTTTAACAAAGGCCCTTTTTCTTGGAATTCACCATCAGCAGCAAGCTTAAACATTTAAAACAAAAAATAAAACCGGTATCAAAACTATCAAGCAAAACTCAAACATTACATTTTAAAGGGATGTGTTTATAAAGTGTACGTTCCTTTCATCCTTCACCTTACTGACCTAAGACTTTCCAGACCAGGTTGTGCCAAGCAAGGCAGCAGGGAAGCACTGGGCGCATCTTTCACGCATTAGATAATTTGGACACCACAACATCAGGTTCTTTCTGCCCCCGCAGACTTAAACGATCTGCTGTGACCACAGTAAGCCCCTGTAGCCTCCAGCTAAACAGCCACAGCAGGGTATCCTGCCCAAATGGGTGACTATCCACACGAAATGTTAGTCTCAGGGGGCACCTGGGTGGCTCAGTCAGTTAAGTGGCCGGCCCTTGATTTCAGCTCGGGTCATGATCTCATGTGGATTGAGCCCCACATGGGGTTCCTTGCTGAGTGTGGAGTCTGCTTGGAATTCTCTCTCTGTCCCTCTCTCTCTGTGCTCTTCCCCAGCTCACTCACACACTCATCTGCACACTTACTCTCTCAAAATAAAATATACACTAAAAAAAGAAAAAAAGAAAGAAATTCTAGTCTTAGGCAAGAAGCCCAATTTCTATTGGAGCTTCATGACCCTGAAAGCACATGATTTATCACACTCTAACTGGTCAAAGTCCCTGAGTCTATAACACAGTATCTTTCACTTTAAAATGGTTTATTATGATCCTAATTATGGGAAACTACTCATTAAGGGTGAAGTAATATTTATGACCCGAGTAAAAACACAGAGCAAAATTCTTGACACCTCAGAAAGAAAGAAAAATAAGAGGGAAAACTAGCATTTGAAATGACCTTAAATAGCACATCAAATACATAAAAAGAAAACATAAAATGAAAGTAAGAGCTAGTAGACTTTGTACATTTGACAACCAATTAAAATAAAACAAAACTGAGTGGCTCAGTTGGTTGAGCATCCTACTTTGGTTCAGGCTGTGATCTGGTGGTTTGGTTCATGAGTTCGAGCCTTACACTGGGCTCCCTGTTGTCAGCCTGTCCGTGCAGAGTCTGCTTCAGATCCTCTGTCCCCCCGCTGCCCCTCCCCTGTGTACACTCTCCTCAAAATAAATAAATATTAAAAAAATAATAAAAATAAAACAAAACTACGGAGCAGTTCATTATTCCCATACCCTTAACGAGTAATATGAATTATTATTCAAGGAAGAGGAAGCAAGTATGCTGAGGCTTTGTGTCCAAATGAGAATAAAGGGCTACGTCTTGTTTTGTGTGGCTCTTGTGTCTGGACTAGTCCTGTGATCCCTAAGAGGTGCACCATAACATTGTTTAGCCACTCCGGAACTGAGCATCATGTCTTCCATTTTTAAAAAAAATTTTTAATGTTTATTTATTTTTGAGAGAGGGAGACAGGCAGAGAATAAGCAGAGAAGGGGAAGAGAGGGAAGCAGGCTCCAGGCTCTGAGCCATCAGCACAGAGCCTGACACAGGGTTCAAACTCACGAACTGTAAGATCATGACCTGAGCCGAAGTTGGAAGATCAAACCACTGAGCCACCAGGCACCTTTCATGACTTCCATTTGAAATGATTTCACATCAGTTCTTTCTTTCCTCAATAATATTACAAAAAGTAGGAGCTAATATTATTTCCATTTGATAGATGAAGAAACTGAGGCACCAAGAGGTTAAATAAAGTCATCCACGGTGACCAGGTGTCCATTAGGACAAAGGTGTCCCAGCACACAGGCCTCCTGCCTTCTGGGGTTACTATACAGGTCCCACTTCTCTTTCTCCTAGAAATATCACTATTTCAGTTGAGACTCACACTGTTCCTTACTTTTCAAGACCCATTCTCCTTGCAGAGGTTTACAGCTGCATGTAATTCATGTGTGAAGTTGTTTTATCCATGGGTTAGTCCACTTACACTGGAGAAACAGCACTATCTGTGCTATGGGTTGTCTCTTTGGAAACCCAGTTATTTGAGAAAACCTCAAACCACATGCAACCAAGCACCAAAAAAATTAATTTTTTCTCCTTAAAATGTCCCTTTCCTGTGCATTCACATAGCACAGTCAGTTAGTTCATCAATCTCTTTATGTAAATAGCAGTCATGCAGTAAGGGAGGAGGTCTGTTTATTATTTTTGATCCTGTTTTGCTTCTGGCAAAATTTCACAAACAGCAGAAGTTGGCAGAACATTGATATTTTCTTCTGACTGGCTACTGTTCTCTAGCTGCAAGTGCAGAGCGCAACTGCAACTATTCTGATCTACGGGCCTCGGCTGGGACTGAAGTCAAAATTGCAAAATCTGGGGGGAAAATCCTCCATACAGGACTTCTCTCTGGAAATAGAGACCCTGGTTTAATACTTGCTTTCCTTCCACTATGGAACTGCTGTCTGAGATTTAGGTCCAGTGAACAATAGTGGTTTGACCTGACTCCCACCTTGCTTCTTGTCTGCGAAGGCCTTCTGGGAAACGTACAGGGGCTACTGAGTGAGGTGGGTCCTAAGAGCCCCTAGAAAACGTAGAAGAGGGAAGTGTTCTGCCTCCAGCACTTTCTAGGAGGAAGGGCAGAATTCTGCAGGTTTGGAAGTAGGGAAAGGAGCTTGGGGGTGGAGGAATCTGTCCTTTCCCTCTGTTAGGCATGTTCCTACCTAACTATGCTAGATTCCTTGCCAAAGGCTGGAATGCTGCTGCCCTGACATTGACTTTGGACAGAGCGTTCTTGATAAAGAGCAGCCAACCCTCAAGAGGGCGGTGGGAGGGTAGTTAGTATATAGGACGGTCACTCGGAGTTGCTGCTGGTTTTGGAGACACAGGGAAGTCTGCCAACAGCTTGAAGGGCGGGTGAGGAAGAAAGCACCAACCAGGCCTAAATGATGGAAAAAACCAAAACGAACAACCTTCTTTGGTTACAAGTAGACCATGACTACCTATAATTATAAGGGTGATGGGGTTGCACAGTGGTGAATAATGTGGGCTCCTGGGTCATACAGACTTGAGTTCAAAGCCCACCTTTGCCACCCACTTGCTGGGAGACTTTGGGAAGGTTATTTAAACTCTCTAAGCCTTGGTTGACCCATCTGGAAGAAAAACACAGTAAACCCTTAAGCGTTAGGCCTTGCCATATTTATTTTCCAGAGGAGTAAACCGAACTCTGGGGTCTTCACAAAAATTAATTCAAACACCAATATATGTTGAAAATAGTCCCTGGTATATAATAGAGAACACTCAATAGGAGTAGCTATAGGTATTGTGTTACCATTTTTTAAATGTCGTAGATGTTTCTAAACCTAAACTATGTGTTGTACAATTTATAAAAAGTCCAATAGCCACCCCAGACCCAAATCTTTTATGTAAATGTACCAAAATGCTAGTAAACTGTGTGGACAGTCTGCCTCTCCATGGCCAAGCCGGACTCCCACTTTTCTCTTCAGGAGGATGAGCCAGTGGAAATGGCGTCCCTCAGACAAGAGGCAGGGCTCCCACACCCCCAGGCCCAGCCTGCAGGAGGCATGACTGAGGGTTAATGAGCTGAGAAGAGCCTGTCACAACTCCTGCATTCTGGAACAAAGCAGAAAGCTTCACAGAACACAAGCTGCCAGCGTCCAGGGTCAGCCCTGCAGGAGTAACCAAAGGTGGGAGAGGGCGACCAAGTGACAGGAGAAACCTCCTGTGAACCAGGAACAGAATGGCTTCATCAGAAATGGAACTGTAAAGCTGGAGGTGAGGAAGTAATTTTACTCTACGCGGAGGAGGGAAAGGTAAAAACTGGCCTCTGAAACCATCTCTGTTCCACCGGTTAGTTAATGTTTAATAACCGCATTGCTCACTACTACCAAGTTTCCTTATTCTATCAAGTGTGTCTGTGCTTTTCTACCCACTCAGGGAATTGTGCCATTCCATACAATAATACCAGGGGAAAACTCTGCGTCCGAAGGAATGACTCTGGAAAACAAGAGTAGAAATAATTCAAAGTAGAGAACCTTGCAGAAGCATTGGTCAGGTCTCTGACAGACAGATTCTAGGGGACAAAGCTTCCTCATCCAAGATTATAATGCCCCTTTATGCATGTATTCAAAAAGCGAAGGCATATGGAATTGCTCCACAAACGGTCATGCACCATACCAGTTAAGGAATTACTATTATAATAGTTTTTTCAGGGTTTCCAGGAGGCCATATGCAGATATCAAAAATTTTATCCTGTAAAACAAGGCTTTTACAAAGTTCAAGATTAACATCTAAGTCATGATGTATGGAGCATGTACTAAATAAAATTTCTATTCTTTGTGGAGTCGTCTCCTACATGGAGACTCCTAAGACTATATATATCCTATACCTAAATACAGCAAAAAGCATTCTTGTTTATTTAATCCATTCAACTCCATAACAACAAATGTCACAAATGCTAATGACTGTATTCACATGCAGTCTTTCATAGCCTAGGAATTCAATAGTGATTAAGATTATTCCTCAGTCAAAAGGAATGAAACCCTAGAGGAAGCAGGCAATGGGAGTTTCTTAAACAATTTGTTTGAATTAGTTTGAGAAAGGGTGCTGAGTTTTTAAATTATGAACTGGGCATTAGAAACTTTATCTACACTTTACAGGATTTCTTTTAATCTTCTACACAAAGATCATTCAAAATGGGAAGATTTTTATAAAATTGGCAAGAGTCTCCAAGTTAACTGCCCAGTTTAGAAAATCACAACAATCTGGGAGGGGGATTCAGGCATCACAGATTCACCCATCAGACAGAGAGAGAACTCAGGTACAGAGATAAGGACTGATTGGTTAGCGATGCTTGCCGAGCCCCTTGCTTACAGTGCCCGCGCTGGTCACCTCCCTGGCCTCTGACTGTGTTCAGAGCCTAGACCCCTTCCGCCAGCTCTGCTGCTGTCTCTGAGCCTCAGAGTTTCCTACCAAGTGGTTCCAGGAGCCAGGAACACTTCCTGCCCAGAACAGTCTCTTTTATTTGCCAGGAGGTCGGGGACAACAGGCTTTGCTGTTTATCTATATGAGTTGAAACCTGGCCTAAACCCATCATTTCAGGTCAGTTCAGGGCAACTAAGAGTAATTGTACATTCATTACTGTACATTCATTACTAAGTAAACTGATGTTACTAAGTAAATGAAGTAAAGGAAACCACATTTGGGAAAACCACATTTCATTACAGTTTTGGATTAAAAAAAGGAAACAAACAAACAAAAAAAAACCCTCTAAAACACCAAACCAAACAAAAAACTTTTGTTTTAAATTTTGTGAGGCTTTCTATAAGACACAAAAATGTGGTAGTATGTATGCTTACCTTAGTCGACTTGGTATAAAGTGTCTTATTTATTCTTCATTTTATGATATAGTGCCTTGAAGGGCCATATGTACATGGATGTTTGTTAAATATATGTGTATTTTGTCTTATATCTAGTACTTAGTATGTTCCAGACACTTTACTCTGCTTAACTATATTATCACATCGAATCCTTGCAGTAAGTCTGAGATAGTAACAGCAGGTGGAATGGAGTACGAATGGTGAGGATGGGGGTGTAGAAAGAAGGGGTGTTAGCAGACCTTCCTACTCGAAAAAGATCAATGGTAGAAGTGACAGCGATTTGATTACTAAGAACTTGCTCTACACCACACACGCTTTTACAAAGGTCCAAACAGTAAGGCTTTGCAATGGATTTCACTCTCTAGTTTGGGAAATGCTTTTAGGAGGAAATGTTTTGTGTCCTTGAAAGCACCTGGGAGAGATTTAAAGTCCTCTATTAAGAACTCCAGTCTTATTTAGGGGGGGATGGTTAGAATGCTATTATCACTGGGATTGTGAATCTTTCTTATTTCTTATAATAATTTAAAATATTATAAATAATATTGGGGTAGTAAAATATGATTTTATGATTACATACTTTTTTCCAGTGTGTCATTGGTGAATACAAGGGTATGTGAATTGCTACCATTCACTTATCAAGACTGAATATTCATCCAATGTTCTTGCCATCCATATGTATGATTTTTAAAATTAGCTAGAAAGAGGAGACTTGGAACGCAGAAAGAGAAAACATTCTTTAGCTCAAAATACTGGCATGTATATTAGTTACTTGTGACTGCCTAGTTTCTTTACAATGCCTACCCTTTTCCTTTACACTGTTCGTGCTTATGTATTATCAGAGTGTTACAGAGGCAAAGCAATGCAAATCATTGGTATTTTAGTCAGCTCTGCCTCTGTGAGACTTTTAAAACTGTCAGGATTGCTACGTCTTGTGAGAAAATCATTTGAGAGCATGGCCAGACATTTTTGGATTTATTTTTATTGATTTTCTTTTTTTTTTTTAAATCAGCCTTAGCATGTTGTGTAATTTTCAGTTATGTTGCAACCATTCCATTTATTGATTTATTTTTAAGTTTATTTATTTATTTTTGAGAGAGAGTGAGAAAGCAGGGGAGAAGTAGAGAGAGGGAAAGAGAATCCCAAGGAGGTTCTGCATTGTCAGTGCAAAGCCCAACATGGGGCTTGACCTAAGGCTCAAAGGACTGAGCCACCCAGGCACCCACTGAGTATGCTCCATTAATTGAGCCCACTGCTCCATTTAAATTCCTTTAGATTCTAAATTTTAAAGAGAGAGAGACAGAGACAGAGAGACAGAGAGAGAATTCAGGAACTCAGGTCTCTTCAAACAATAGTATGCAAATTTTCATGGTAAACTGTGTGCCTGTCCTGCTAGGCTGTACCATTCTGTAGGCTGTAGTGACTGCTATGGTCCCTTGTGACTTTACATGGGGGTTTGGGCTACACAGTAAGGCTAGTTCCCCATGAATTCTGTTGTAACTTTTTAAATATTTTGTAGAGTATCTCCAAAAGCATCATTCATAATGCAAAGGCTATCACTTTCACTTTGTCAGCATGAGGAAAAGTACCTTAAGAATATGTTTTCAGCCTTCTGGAGAAACTTGTAAGTTGCTTATCTAACTACACAAACAAGCTTTCCTAATTAAAATGACCTATTATCTATTAGTTCATTTTATTCTCTCATACTGACAGAGACGTCACATAACCAGAGATACGGTTAGACTGTGAAGTCGGAAATGGACTTTGAGTCACACTCATCAATGCTTGAGTCTCAGAGAGTCCATATCCCACGTCACAGATAGTCAAGGGAATCTGACACTACTGAAGGGTTTCCCGTTCTTTCCTGTGGGGGCAGTGCCTCCACTTCCCAGCAGTAATGGAATATCCTAAATTAGCTGAGATAATAGCAGACCTCTTTGGAATTTGCCCAGGGCTTCAGCTTTACCATAGGTGAGAAAAACCAGAGCCAAAAAGCAATAACGTCTTGCTTCTGGCCCAGCAGGACCTATCTTGTAGTGTTATTTGATGACTGGTTGTATTCTTGGTAAAATTATTAACTCTGCCCATATACCTACTCCTTCAGTTTTCTGCCTGGCAAACATGTAGGGGCCACCCAAACAGGTAAGAATCTTCCTTTGGTTGTTAATTTTTATAAAGAGATGTCCATCCTGTCTTTACCCAGTTGATTTTTAGAGTATATGGAGCTGGCCTTATTTGAAAACAAAGAATACTTGCAATTTACTCTCCAAAATACAACCTCAAACTATCTATTGCCCAACCCATGCAAGAAATACAGTCAAAAAGAATTAGCTGAATGAACAACAGGTCCTGAACCCTCCTAAATCAGCTTTTCCACAATGCGTTCCCCAGGGAACATGATTTTATAAGATGTCACTTCCTGGTATCTGGTGAAAAACGGATTCATGATGAAATATATCAGTTTAAACAAAGTTAAATTACTTTCCGCAGGATTTCTCTGGGCCTTTCATAAGTGTGAATTTCCAAAAAGGGAAAGAGGATATAGCATTTCCCAAATTACTTCACCACAGAAACATTTCTTCCCTGAATATCTAACAGGACTAGTGTTCTGTGAAGCCAAATGAGAAACTGTCTCTAGACAGCCTCCATGCTATTTCAAGATTAAGCTGGAGAATCAGGTTGCATACCTGACCCTCCTTGTTTTGAGCCACTCACCTCATATTTTTTTTTACTGAATATTTTTACTGATTTATAATTTGTTATTATGCCCCCGGTTTCACTGCAGGATCCTATAGGAAACCTGCAATTGAATTCACGATCGGAATGTTTAATTTATCCACTAAATGGGTGTAGCGTTCCCTTTATGAGATTTGTATGAAACTGTTGTCATATATCAAGTTCTCAGGAGCAAATTCTCCCAAACATCAAGTCCCAGGAAAAACTGTGCTGGGTATGTTTTTTACCATGGCAAATCTTCCCCTGATCATGTCTTCCTTTTTGCTTAGATTAGGGAAGCTCAAGCTAAATTTATAGCCCATTTTTAATAATTATTCAGCACCTTACATTTCAAATTTTATGTAATATCTCTCCCCAGCTTTATTATATTCATTAACTTACATTTTTCTCTTCAGCAGATTTGTCTTTTAATAACCTTCACAGAGTTGTATGTTCTTCTATACACTACATCAAATCCTTCAGGTAATGCATTAGAATGTAAATTAACCTATGTCTTTACTTACATGAAAATCATATTCAGACTGCCCCTGTAGAGACAGAAAATGATTTTCACGTGATCCTTACTTCATTCAAATACGAGAGATGCAACTTGTGGTCTCCTATCATCTTGTATCTCCTACTCTAGATTTACCACTGGGTTCTCATAGCTGATGAAAAGTACAAGGCACATACACATTCATGACCTGTCACCATGAAATCCCAGCTGATATGTTTCCCTCAGTATAGAGGTTTACCAAAACCCACTTATCACTTCTCTCTGTCTAAATTTTTTTTCGGGTCGTCAGTTAATGTTGCTTAGACTCTGAAGAGCTGTAAGTACTTAGGTGGCTAAGGAAATGAAGAACCTTGCTTCATAAGAGTTGACCAGCGTCAAGAATTAACATAGAACTAAAGCACTGACTTTGGGCAAAAGAGGAGAAAAAAAAATGAATCTCTACTCATTTAAAATAATATCACAAAATCCAAATTTGGCAACTGCCTGCATCTGGGATGTGTGTTTATAAAATTAGAGCTAATAAAAGCTGTGACGTGCAGCTATGGATGTCTCAATCTGGTTAAAGTTAAACTCTCAAGTTTTACATATCATTCTTCGCTAATTCCCTTCTAGTACTTATTTCTTAACTGCTCAGATTTTTAATATGGGACCACTTTTAAAATGTTATGCAAAGTTCATTGACTTAATTCCCTCAACAGATTTTCCTGTAACTTTCGGTTAAACAGTATCCTTCATGTACAGGCCCTTCCGTCACCAGCGCTGAACAGAAAGAGACTCTGATTCATGAAATATGAATTTCTGACAGTTGCCACTTTTTTAAAAAGGAACTTGAGCAATACAGGACTGATGTATTCTCACCCTGTTTTCTGTGTTCCATCTGTTTTTCTGCCAGTGTATCCACCCTCCATTTCTGAAAGTAGTTGGGTAAGAAAGTGTTGAACATAGAGAAAGGGCAATTCTCAAAGAATCAATGATTGTTTCATTTCCGCTGACACTATCCAGTTGGTGGGGGGGTTCTCCCACCAGGATGAGCAAGGCTACCACTTAGGTCAGGCAAATTCCCAAGATGCCATGTGACCTGATGGAGTAACGAAAGGAGAGAGAATGAGAGAGAGAGAGAGAGAGACAGACAGACAGAACAGCACATCACTAATGCCCAGTTCCATTCCCTGGGAACATAAGAAAGACAGTTTATTCTACTCTGGCTGAGTTCAACTCAGATGCGATCCTTAAAAATAGTCTCAGATAAAAAGTCAAAGAGGGATGCCAGGGTGACTGAGTCCATTGAGCATTACTTGACTCTTGACTTCACCTCAGGTGCTGATCGTGAGTTTGAGCCACATTTTGGGCTTCGTGCTGTGGGCAGAGCGTGCTTAAGATTCTCTTTCCCTTTCTCTCTGCCCCTCTCCCACTTGCTAGCTCTCTCTCAAAAAGAAATAAACTTTAAAAAAGTCAATGAAAATGCAAATCCAACTTTCACTAATTCCCTTGGTTGTGAAATTTTCTACATTCTGCATTTTCTATCAAGAAAAGAGGTCTTTCTGTGAACACAGGGCACACACACAGGCGTTCTTTGCAATAGGCCAGGCACTACAATACCTCCATTTCACAGTCTTGGACTCTGGAGAAAGAAAGGCTTTAATTTTTTACAGTTTCATTATAATTATAGGTAGTAATGATATTTAAATAGTCCACAAGACTGGACATCCTAACGTTCCCATTAAATTGATAATAAGAGCATTAAACAGGTATCAAAGAAACATGTTCACGTAGGAATCAAATGACAGAATAAGAAAAATGGAAATAAGAACGGCCTCTCTTTCTTAAAATAATACCTGTGATCATGAATCCTAGAATTTTGGACATGATGGGGACTTCACATTTGCTTAATCCAAACCCTTTATTTAATGGAGGAAGGAAAGAATGCCCAGAGAAGTTGTAGCGTGCCCCAGATCACACAATTAACTAGTGACAGCCACAGAACTAAAATCTGATTTCTACTTTAATAATTTCCTTGACAAGTGGTAGAAAAATTATAAGCCACTGATGTATTCCACACTGCTCTGTTTTCTTTTCAACTTATTATTTTAGGTTCAAGAAGTCCCTGCTTTGCACATTCTTGTTCAAGGAGTTACTGACTCAACCACAGAGAAAACTTGAGGACCAGAAGAAACCTGAGAAATCAGAGACTTAGCATCTCATTTTCTCATCAAGAAACGATGGTCCAGGAAGGTTCTAAAACCTGCCATTATGAAAGAATGAGAGACTGTCTAAATAAGAGCCTGCATCCTGGTCTCCTTTGTTTCTGGCTCAGTGAACTTGACTACAATGGGTCCATATCATGCCGTTTCAAGCATTTAAAACAATTTTAAAAAATAGTATAATAGCAAGATTAATTCTTTCACAAAGCAAATAATCACATTTATGTATTTGCCTAGATTTGGATTTTCCAGATAGCATGTGCATGAGTATATAGCTTTCAACATGGTGTCATGTAGCCAATACATCATAGCTATCAAATGATAAGAGATCCCAATTCTCTTTCCTGTGACCTAACATGCTCTTCCTCTACCTCCCCAGTATCCCCTTCTTGTCCATTCCCAAATGCCTGCTAGTGAGGGAAATAAAGACCATTATTATTTCCATTCTCTCTCCATACAACAATTTCTCCATTGATACAGCGAGATTGGGGGGTAGGGATTCTGGGCAGTGTGACTTACGATAAACTTTCACTTTGCAAAGCAGTCCTCTATTTTAAACTTCTCTTCTCTTTTAACTGGACTTAAAACTCCAGAACTATAAAGAAGGTTAAGAGCAATAATGCATGTGTATTTTGGAGCATACCCTAAGATGAGCAAGTTTAGATTCATCCTGGGTTTGAGCAACTAATTCTGATCCTATGCATCATCAAAGATTCCTTTATTTCTCCTCTTTGTTTTCCTTCTCATGAGTGTATCTACTGTTGAATCATGTCCATGCCATTCAATGATTAGCTCACTATAATGAGGTCAGTGAGGAGCAACTTACTCTTGTTTTCACTGTTCCCGACAGCCTAAGAGATTATGATCATAAGTAATAATGCCCCAAATTACAATAATACAATGCTAAATTCTCCATGAAAGATCTACAATAGAGTAATGTAAACAATTTTACTGATGTTGCTGTCATTTCAAGATACCGATATGTGAACTACAAAAAGTAATGATGCTATTAATTTAACATGCACTTGATAAACTTTAATTGAATAATTATAGGCCATCAGTAAAATAACTTGACTTCATGCATTATTGGATACTACCTGTTCAAGGAAAGTAAAACACACAGCACTTTGTGTCCATTAGAGAAATAAAACCTGACTGGAAATATTGTGAGTGACTGATTCTGATTCTGTCATATGGTTCACTGCTGCATCCAGAGTACAAAAGACTGAAATTGACTTTGGCATATTACAGAATCTAAAATAAATCACAGGTCCAATACTTCAACAGTCATAAAAACCAAGAATAGTTTAGTGTATTGCAGATCATGGGCTTCAGAGTTATATTAAAATACTAGCACCTACTATGTAAACTGCGAGGCGTTACATGAACTCTATGTGTCTCTGTTTTCCTGCCTTTAAAATGGTTATAATAATAGTATGTACTCACTTATAGGAGTTTTTTGAGGGTAAAATAAATTGAAATTATATATATATCAATATAACAATATTCTCTACTCTTACAGTGAAGTGATCTACTAATACAGTAAACCCAGAAAATCATTTTGCTTCTGCTATTATAATGTCCTACTATACAACTGTATAACAAATAATGAGCTCTCAATTGCTGGACTGTTGGAATTCCTTCATGCTTCCCTATGATCTTCATGATCATTCTTAATTTCTAGGCATTCATTGGTTTCAACATTCTATTGCCCAGCACAAAAGGGTGAGAATGTTCACATATTCTATTTAGGCAAAAGAGACATAGACTCAGAGTATACTTTCAATGATCATGCATGTGTTCATAACTTCAAATCCTCAATAGGAATATAACTTTCATCCCCAAAAACCATAAAGAACTTTAATGAAATCAATTAAATGTAAATATATTTAAGGAGATCTGCAAAACAACTTCAAACTATTTCTATATGCAGTGTTTCTAACAGAATACACTTTACATGCATGCTGAAGTACGTTTACCGAGCATAGATTATAAAGCATCATCAAACATTTGTCAAGTTCCTGCATCCATAGCGATGATGACATCTGGTAAAGCACCATTGTCAGAAATCTCTAAAGCTTTAGCTGGTTTTTATTCTAAGACTGATGTATTTTTAAATCAAGCCACAGGGAAATAATTACTTTTGTTTCTATTCAATCAAGACCTGCACACAGAGTTTATGGAATGACATAATATCCTTCCTGAAATCAGACTGGTATGTAAGACCAGTATCCTTCACACATAACCAGTTCCTGAACCTTTACAAACAAATCCTAATTTCCAAGGAAACAATCTCATCAACTGCTACTCGCTAGAATACATATTGTTCCTTTTGGAAACATTACAATAAGATTTTCACAATTACAAATCCCAACTTCCCTTCTAAAATTCAATATAATCTTAAACTTATTTATTGAAGTGGAAATTGTGTTTGTATAATGGCTCTAGAAATCCCTGGTAAGTTTTGTATCACCAATATAATAATTTGATTATTAGTTTGGTTGGTTTTTTTTTTTTTTTTTTTTA
>NW_027527955.1:1961149-1977641 GCF_008692635.1 Crocuta crocuta
CTGAGTCCAGGAGTGAGGTGGTCATAAACTTCATAAACTTACTCTGATGATGTGGGTATATATGTGTGTGTCTTTTCAATGAGCACCAGTTAGGAGTCTCTTAGGAATGTTCATTTTCGAGTTTCTACAGACCAACCCTAAGATAAGAAGCATGTTTTAACTATTTTTGGAGGATGATGAGTCTTAGTGATGTCCAGGCTGTTGATCTATTTTTTAAATTTTTATTTATTAATTTTTTTGCAGAGAATAAAAAGGGACATCTAACAGCTTGCAATCAATATCCTCTCCTCTTGGCTTAGGAAGCTGGTGCTTCTTAAGCACATGTGACAAGCTTTGTTTTGAACTTAGCCGACACCTTTACCCCCTCACCAGAAAACAGTATCAACAAATCAAAGGCAACTACTGACATAAACATACAAATAAAGAATTCGAGGCTGGTTGTCAGCCCAATGGCCAGAAGAATAGAATTCCAACTTTCCCCTGTGGCTAAAAGTGTTCTAAAGAATCTGGGCGGGGTACAAGTTAGTCCCCTCTCTCCATCCTCCCCTCCAATTGAATAAACAAATGTTCAAGTTTTAAATGTGACAGAGGGTGAGGAACCTGCAGAAAAGCTCCCAAATACACACCGAGTAAATCTGTCTCATTTATTGTGTAGACGCACATAAATTTTGGAAACGAAGGATTCACCGTCCTACCGTGAAGTTTTCTGTGCACTTTATGTTGAGTTATGTGGCAGCTAAGCGCTGTCACTGTTTGTTTAAAACTGCTGCCTAAAGTTATTTCTAAAAGTAACGTGCGGCGTGGCATAGAGAAATCCATGGATTGTAAAGTGAAAACAACAATGTAAAAAACTGGGTTAGCATGAAATAGAGCCAACAGAAATCAGAATTAGCAACAGCCTTCCTCTACCGGCCACTCACCTTGTTGAATTTTAGTCACTAGCTGATGGCGTGCTAGAATCCGGCTCATCCTGTAAGGAGAGCGCCTCGCAGTCTGATCAAATCGCAAGTACATCTCCTGGCCCTCAGGTGTCATGGAATTTAGATAGTAGCAGCCTGAAGCTGGGGTCCTGGGTCCCTGACTGAACATCTCGGCAGATTTCCCTTTTGTCACCTCAGTCTGCCCTGTGGCTGTTTCCGTCTGTCTCCAGCCTCAGTAAGGGAGCAAGGCACCAAGCCCGGCCGAGCTCAACAGCCCAGGCGATTTTTAAAAAGAAAAAGGAGTGCCAAAAGCCACAACTCAGAATTCCAACCCCCCGGCCTGCACGTGACCTCGGGCAGCCAATCAGAAGGAGAAAGGAGACCCGGCCCGTACGCAGTCAGCCCCAAGCCCCCCAGCCAGGCACTTCCAGCCGCTCAGACCGCCCCGCAGTGCTGAAGGCAAAAACCAGCATTCGCGGTGCCACGGAGCTGACGGATCGCTAGGACGCAGCACCCACTAAACGAGTGAAAAAGAGAAAGGTAACAGAAAAGGCAGTAGAAGAAAAATAAGCCCTGGGCATAGATTTCCTTTTAGGCTGTAAAAGTTACAGAAAGCACATTTGCTTTCTCCAAGGCAGCTGCAGGCAGACAGGTAAAAAAATGGGTGTGATAACCGTCTCCGATGAAAAACTACTTCAAATAAGCATAAACAGCTCAGTCTGCTACCACCCTTCCTTACAAAGAATGAATCAAATAAATCTCTTCCAGTGAAAAATAAACTTTCAAGTGCTTTAACACCCAGAGTAAATATACTATAGACTCCTGACCTTCTGCAGTGGGAGGCTGAGAGCTTACAGATGACTGGGAGAGGCAAAGGACATAAGCATATTTGTTAAGTATCTGTTTCCCTTTAATTTTTCTACTTGCCCAATAGTTAATCACCAAGAAGCAAAATAGTTATGAAGTACCGATCACATTGAAGACGCTGCCATGAATCACTGTAAAGATTCAGATTTATGTCACCAAGCTGCTAAGGATCCGAGAGAAGTTACACAAAAGCTTAAGGCTTTCACAAACCTTATGTAAAAGGTGTCTCAAAAAAAAAAAAAAAAGACACAGAGGCAATGTTGGGGGAGTGATATTATTTTTGACTGGGGTGATCACGGCAGGGCACACAGAGAAGACATTTGGGTGAGCTTTAAAAAAAATGGGTGCGATTCTAACAAACGGAGCCTGAGTAGAGCATGGCACTAGGGTCTATGCCCATATGTGTGGAGATCAGGAACCAGAATATGTGTTTAAGGAAACTGAATAATTCAATTCGGCCATTTCCAAGTATACATATGGGAGTAATTAGACTTTCCCCCCGTATTTTTCCTCTTTAATATTATTTGATGTGAAGAGAAAAAGTCCATAGAAAACAGTATTGAATTCTGAGCCTGGGGCTAAATGAATAAAGTTCTTTGAAAAAGAAGCATATGGCCAAGTTGTTCTTACATTTGGCTTATTGAAAATGAAACATAGCCTGGTCTGCGATTCATGGTCCTAATGATGCACAAACTCTCAGAAGTTTAACAGGACTTAAATTAGGACCCCAATTCTAATTGTTACTGTGTCTAACGGTGGTCAGCCCTAACACTTTTCCCTGTAGGAATTTTTGCTGGCCAGATTCTGACCAGCAGCTCATCTCGCATAACTATCCTACTGCGTAAATGAACAGAGCCTTCAGTAGAATATACTCTCTCTCATGGCAGTTGTGAGCCTCTTCCAATCACTATGCAAGAGTAGCCAAGCGTCAGGCTTTCAATAGCATCACTGTAGTAAAGGAAAGGAAGATCTCGCTGGGTTTTTTGTTCCCTTTCCATTCTTATTTAGGGTTTGATCAGAGTTTTGCTGTTCCAGGGCAGTGAAAAGTGGAAAGTGAAAGGGATCTAAGATGTAGTGGCCCTGGTATGCCAAAAGCATGGGCAGTAATGGGTGACAGGTTTAGCGTTACACTTCAATATTAGATCCTGTAATTTAATCAAATTCAATTCAAATCAAATCAAAATCCACTACTCTGCATGTGCTTTTGTTTTGATAGGCCAACATTAGGGACATTATTGTCATTGAACATATGTTCAAGCCAGACACTTGGCAGTTAGCACTTTTTCATGAGGAGAGAATGGAAGGAGAATGGAGAGAGAAAGAAGACCATGAACTTAGCAACTTGGGATATGTTCCAAAAGCTAAGCAAAGGGAAGGAAAAGTCTGGAAATAATATCTAGTTGTTTTATAGCTGTGAATAATACTTAAAGATGGGCCATTCCCAATGCCAGCCTGATAGTTCATTACTGACTTGGCTACATTTTAAAAATAAATGGAATGATTCTCTCTGAGAAGCACTGCAGTGTATCATGGCCAGCTTAGTATTTAAAAACAAAACAAAACAAAACACAGTGCCTCCTTTCTGCATTGAAAGTCTCAAGGTGTTTTGTTCTGAAAACATCAAGATCATAAATATATATTCTTTGATATACACGTAAACAGATACAACAAGATGATACATAGTATTTCATAAGAGATTGGTAATAAAGGACGAGAATTAAATGTAAATTAAGGAAAAAAAGGAATTTCTACTCCACGATTAAAAGAAAGGCAACTTAGAAGAAAGCCTAATTTTTCCAAAAACCAGCTTAAGTTTTAATAAGGAGATTTATGAAGGATTACATATCAGCATTTCTGTCCTTCCTATCATGACAAGTTTGATTTTATGGTTCAAGTAGTAGCTATAAGTCCATGCAACTGCTTAACCATGTTTTTGTCATCTCAAATGTCCAAAATACCGTATTTAAAGCAGATAAGTAACTGTTTTCTTATTAGTGTCATTAATGCCTTGATTTATGCTAATGTATTGCTTTGAAACCCACACCCTTTTATTGAATGTTTTTTCATTATTTAGCTCTAGTGATCAAATAATTACCACTGGGTGGGCAGTTCTTTCTGTTTGCTGTAAATGTAAAAGTGAGAAATTGCTAATAATCTTCCCTGGGCTGATACTGTCTCCATTCAACTAATTGAGAGAACTCTGTCTTCACTGGTGAGTGAGAGAGTTCCAAAGAAATCAGAGAGAAGGAGAAAATGCTGGGGTGCTTCGGTGGCTTAGTCGGTTGAGCGTCCGACTTTCACTTAGGTCATGATCTCACGGTTCGTGGGTTCGAGCCCTGCGTCGGGCTCTGCGCTGACTGCCAGCTCAGAGCCTGGAGCCTATTTCAGAGTCTGTGACTCCCTCTCTCTCTGACCCTCCCCTGCTCACGCTGTCTCTCTCTCTCTCTCCTAGAAATAAATAAAACATTTTAAAAAAATAAAAAAGAAGGAGAAAATGCTGAACACCCAAGTGTATCTTTCAAGACTAATGCTGGATTTCTTCCTTTCCAATTCCTTTTAAAAATGGGGAAAATGGGTGCCTGCGTGGCTCAGTCAGTTGAGCGTCTAAGGTTTGTCTAAGGTTATGATCTCATGGTTCGAGCCCCACATTGGGCTCTGTGCTGTTGGCATGGAGCTTGCTTGGGATTCTCTCTCTCTCTCCCCATCTCTCTACCCCTCACCTTCTCTCTCTTGCTGTCAAAATAAATAAAATAAGCTTTAAAATAAATAAATAAAAATTAAAAAATAAAAATGAGGAAAATGGGGGGCGCCTGGGTGGCTTAGTCAGTTAAGCGTCCGACTTTCGCTTAGGTCATGATCTCACGGTTCGTGGGTTCGAGCCCCGCGTTGGGCTCTGTGCTGACTGCCAGCTCAGAGCCTAGAGCCTGTTTCAGAGTCTGTGTCTCCCTCTCTCTCTGACCCTCCCCTACTCATGCTGTCTCTCTCTCTCTCTCCTAGAAATAAATAAAAAATAAAAAAAGTGAGGAAAATGGATGGTGCTAGTTTTTAGTTTTCACCTCTTTTCCTCTTTCCTAATTTGGCCAAAAGCAATCTTCATTTAGACTATTTCGGGGTTGGAATAAACCGATGAATACTTAGAGACCCAAAGAGAGCAATGAACAGGGGAAGAGGGAAGCAGGAGGAGATAACAGTGTTGGGCTCCTTGTATAGGCCAGGCATGTCTTTAGTTAATGTCTGTGGTCTCCAATTTTGTAGAACAGGATACTAAGACTCCCAAGGATGAAGAGATGTCCTAGGTCATAGAGCAAACAAGTGTAGAGCCACTGTTTATCTCCAAGCTGATGATATTTTAACTCTTTACACTATCAGACACAAGGGACAGGGAGAGGAAAATTGTGGCACTGAGAGGGTGCTGAGGAAACTGGATAGAGGACAAAATTTTAGAGGGATATATTGGAAATGATCTTAATCCTCTTTAATTTCATGTGATACCAGAATGCTTAAATGAAAATACAGTTGACCTTTAGATACAACATATTTATTCACGTGGGTCTACTTCCACGCAGATGTTTTTCAATAAATACATTGGGAAAACTTTTGGGGACTTGCAACAACTTAAAAAACTTGCAGAAAAACAACATAGCCCAGAAATACTGAAAATTTTTTTAAGAATTTAGGGACTATTGTACGAATATATACATATAAAATATATATATACAAAATATGTGTTAATCGACTCTGTATTACCACTAAAGCTTCCTTCCGGTCAAGTAGGCTATTAGTGGTTAAGTTTTCCGGGAGCCAAGTTATATGCAGACTGCATGGGGGTTGGTGCCCTAACCCCCTTGTTGTTCAAAGGTCCACTGCATAGGTATGGGTTGGCTAAATTGTTGTAGTGGTTGAGATCTAGATGTCTAGAGAGCTAGCTACACAGCCCAGAGATTTTAATTAACCAGTGAGAACCACAGATCCTCTTAAGAGCAACCCAAGGCTAAGAACTGGAAACCCACCCACTCCCACCCCAATCCTAAAGTGCAGAAGCAGCTTGACTGTCTTTTTGTTTAATAATTCCTTTTGCAGGGTAGGCTCTTTGCCCTCTGCTTTCTGTTCTTCCTCAAGGCTAACTCTGCATATTGTCTTACCTTTTCTAGGGAGTTTCTTCTCCATGCAAACTCTCCAAATACAGTCAAAATTCTGAAACTTGACCTCTAGACAAAGCTTTTGGTTCCAAGTCTTTTGGTAGATGATCCGAGAGTAGCACTCTGTGGAATCTTAGGTACACATAGAAGAAAGCTATGTGCAATTTTATAGAGCGAGGAATGACTCCCTGTGCTTTCATCTGTCTACTACTCCTTCTCCTCCTTCACATGCATTCCAGCTTCCTCATCAGCCTGTTCAGAGGGAGCCAAGGTAGTCCTGCCAAGCAGGAAAATGTTTGAGATATAAGTGGTAGGCAGAAACAAGCAGCACCGATTTGGAAAGCTGCTTTTGAAATTACTTGAATCCAAACGTTGTGGGTTAATGGCAAAGCCTTCCTGTGGGTTGTGAAGCTCAGTTTGAGGATTTCCACCAATTGATTTGTGGAGTCTGTGCCCAATTCTGTGCCAATAAGCCTTCCCAACATGCATGCACCACATGTCCAATGACCAATGCAGGAAAGACAGTGAAACTAACATTCATAGCCATGACCTGGACCCTCCATGAAAAGTTTCAGAGTGGAGTTTCTTCTGGTTCAGCTTCACCAGCTATAGACCATAGAGTCTATTGAGTCCAGTTCCTGCTGCTGGACTTGTGGGTGGTAACAGATTTGCTTTATTTTGTCTGTCAGTCCTCCGTACGGTCTTTGGTTAACTTTGCTTCTGTGGGTCTCCAAGAGCACATGCACTGCCCTCATGTCATCCCTTGGGGACCCAACCGTCAGCCCCAGTTCATATGGCAAGAGATCTGGTCTGACTTGTCCTGGGCTCATTGCCTACACCCATCTATTCTAGCCAAACCAAAATTCTTTCACTTTGCTAAGTTGTTTCAAAGATTTGGAACTGTGTGATTTCCTCTTCTTTCACCCTGTTAAAACCTACTGCCTTCAGAAACATTTTCATGACTAATGCAAAAATATTTAGTATTAACAGTCATGTTAATACCTGTAAATAGTCATTATGTGGAACATTAATTAGATTGGCTTGTTACATGCTAATATGGAATCCACTTATTCATTGCAACGCCTATTGGCATAAAGTTTTTACATCTTGGCTTTGGAAAGGATATTAAATATCTTCTAACCCAACCACTCAGATCAATTAAGTATACAGATCAATTAAGTAATACTGTACTCACATATATGAAGTGTTTTATTTCACTTAGGACCACAACCTGTTTAAGAAAGTTTTTCCTTATAATTTCCATCCACTGGCTCAGTTGCTATCTTTTGGATCTAGTCCTGTCTGTCAGTATCTCTTTAAGAATATGGCCCCCACCCTAAACTTAGAGTTGTAGAAACGGCCAAATACAGTAGCTCGTAATACAATATGTGAATACTTCCTGCATTCAATGCATTGTATTGTTGCTGATCCAGTCTAAGATATGAGATGTTTGATTGTTTTAATCTATATTTCCTCAATCACTAATTCAGCATGGACTGAATGTTTGTACAGCACTATAGTAAGTATGAGAGCCACAAAGGCAAATACAGTGTGGTCTCTGCCCTCAAGGGAGAGTCTGCCAAAGAAGATAGAAAAGCGACTCACCATTACACCAATGTTAAGTGTTATGTGGCAGGCTATCTCTATTCCCTCATTCTGTTTTACAGCCAATCTAAGTGCTTAAGCCATGTGGTATTTATGTATCTTCATAAAATGTGCAGTTAAATGAGTGTTCTCTATTCTGTATTTAACAAACGACCTTTCAAACTAAAGAACAGGTCTTTCAACATTGGAATTATTGAGATATTTTCAATTCCTGATTTTCTCCTCCAACTATTTAATTCTGCCTTGGTCTTTGATGTAGCTGGCAAAAATATCTGTATTTTTAAAGCATAAAATGAATAGTTAAGTGAGTTTGGAAAAAAGGTAAAGTAAGTGTAGGAAAATAATAAAGCCAAGGCTGAAATCAATTTACAGAAATATAAGCCTTACAATTCTGTACATTTGTGGGAGGTGATTGAAGATTCCTATGAGACAAAGCAGAAGGGAAATAAGGTCAGTTACAAAACTCAGCATACCTGTGAGATAAAAACAAAAAGATTATACAAGATAAACACAGATCACCAGATATTGAGACCCCCAAGAAAACTTTTCTCATAAAGGAAAGACTTCATAAAGAATCAGCATCTTCAATGATACTGGATATGGTAACAAACTTGAGCTCATGGTTTCTGATCTGCAGCCTTCAATGTCAATACTAGTGAAATAACAAAGCACTTTTTGGGAAAAGTAGTTTCTATGAGAGGCTCCAAAAACCATGATTTAAGTATGCTCTTCACTCTGGTCATCTAAACTATGCATTGAATAATATCACTTCCCTACTTAAAATACTTCAAAATTTCCCATTCCACCTAGAACAAAATCCAAACTTGTTACCTGGCCTACGAGGTCCTGCATAATCTATTCCCTCCTTACCGCTCCCACCCCATCACCCAGACTCCTCTACTTTGCTAACCCAGAGTCCTCTTTCCACACATGCTACCTCTTAGCCTGGATGTTCTTCATGGAGTCCTTCCATCACTGGCTTCTTTTCAGCTTTCAAGTATCAATTTAACTGGTACATCTCAGGCAGGTCATCCCTGTTTGCTTTACCTAAGCAGAAGCAACACTCCATTTATCTCTATAGCACCTTCTAAATTTATAATCACAGGGGCGCCTGTGAGGCTCAGTCAGTTAAACGTTCTACTTCGACTCAGGTCATGATCTCAGTTTGTGGGTTCAATCCCCATTGTCGGGCTCTGTGCTGAGAGCTCAGATTCTGTGTCTCCCTCTCTCTCTGCCCCTCCCACACTCATACTTGCACTCGGTTTCTGTCTCAAAAAAATAAATAAACATTAAAAGAATTTTAAAAAATTTATAATCACATATTTATTTGTTCGTTAACTCACACATTGCCTTTCTCCCCCAGTAGATTGTCATACTGAACCATGTCTATTCCATTCACATTCTACACTCATTGCCTATGGCAAGGCCTGGCACATAGTGGGAAATCAACAGCAATTGGTTTAATAAAGGATTAAATAAGTAATTGAGTAAATGATAATTTGAATTCTTCCAAAGATCTAGAATGTCTACAATGTCTAGAAGAATGGATGCATATTTTTGAGGCAATCATTATAAAGGTTGCTGTTGTTGTTACTACAGCATTTGGATTGGATAAGGACTGAACAGTAGATAATTCAAGGTTTTATTCTGGGGAGGGTGGGGAAGGGGACTTAAATGCACGTATTTCACTTTGTTGGTTAGTGGCAAAAGTATACGCTTTGACCATCAAATAGAGGGCAATTTAAGGTTTCTTGTGAAAATTAGGGAGCCTGGAGGGATAAGCAATCCTTGCTCCCTCCCAGAGAGAGGCTGAAAGGCATTTAAGAAAAAAGAAACAGAAAAGCTATCTTCTTAGCTTTGAGTCAGCCTCAACACCTGCTGTGCCTTCAATTACTAGGCAAACAACATGGGGCCTTTTTCTTTATGGACCCATACTGCATCTACAATATCAACCACCTCTGCTTCTTCATGCTCATTAATAGTTTCGAATAATTCTTTCAAGAGTTTTGGTGGAGATTTTAATTAATTTACTCTCTGGTATTTTCTAGAACCTATGTGTTTTTGCCCAACTTGAAAAAAAGGTAATTGCTCATTTCTGGTGGTTTTTTTTCTTCCCTTTTTAAAGGATTGCCTCTATTTCTGCATGGGATCTTTCAGTCTCTTAGGTGGGATTGGTCTGCACTTAGAAATTTATCCTCATTTACATCAGATTAGATTCTATAAACTCCCTATCTTAAACAAGTAAATATATTTTTTCAACGTTGACTCAAATTATAATTTGAATATAAAAAGGAAGCTTGCTCATTAAAGAAATCCTGTGATGAGTCCTTTGGAAAACTCTTTATTGATTCTCCACATTATTTGTTTTGTAAATATTTGAGATTGCCCAATGAAAGGTACACCATTATTTAGATTGTATGCTGACCTGTTGCTCTGGAGCCAGTCTCCATTTTTTATGTAATTGCTTCCCATCTGGCATCATGCAACAGCTGGGCACTAAGAAAAGTTTGTAAATAATCATTGTCCACAGACTGTGGAAGAATAAGAGTGTGGGATTCATAATGCAATTACGTTTCTTATACATTTAAACTAATATAAGTTATTGGATACACTCAGTACACTAAGAATATGATCAAATGTTTTTTCTCCTTATTCCTAATAAAAGACCATCCACCTCCTTTAAAGAATGGCAAGTGGTACCAGGAGGAGCAATAGCATTAAAATACATCCCATAAAGAAAGAAACACTACAAAATTGAGAAGATGAGAAGGTAGCAAGATAGCTTTCTGGAACCCTAGAAACCAGTATCAATGGAACTTTGAGGTGATGGAGAAGACATATTTCAGGGTTTATGACTGGACACTACAAGCAGATTCCTCTTTTGGGTTGGGAGGAATGATTTAACCAAAGGTGATTCTGCTGTAATGAAAATATGATTATTTGTTGGCATCTTGTTTCTCATAAATAGAGACGAAGCCACTAATTAACTTGTGTCACAGTTTCTTTCTTTCACCCTTTCCTAGTCAAATATTTCCAGGGCATAGTTCAGGCCGGGCACAGTGCTAGGCACCAGTGGTACAAAGGTGGACGTGACCCCGTCCCTCTTCTCCACAGTGTGATTTATCCTGGTGGTTTATCCAGTTACAAGCACCACACTTCATTATATAACAGAGGTGTGCAGAGGCACCTGTGGGAGCAGAGTAGCTAGATCAGAACAGGATCAAATTCATTCTGCACAGTAGGAAATGCAGTGCTGAGCCTGGACGGATACATGTCTGGGTGAGAATAAGGTGAAGATAATATCAAGAAAAACATGGTCGTGAAACAGAAAAAAGAAAAAATACATTAATACTTTCCTATGTGCCGCTCCCTTCTTTAATTAATAGGAGGAACTGTATTTCAAATCACCATGTTATAGAGTCCTCTCAGATTCTAAGACTCAACTTGGGTGGACACACCCCTCCCCTAAATGTTCTCCATGATTCATCCTCCTGTGTCTCCACCAAAGCTCTAAAATGGGGGAATATCTTTCAGCCTCAGCTATTTCCTAGAGGTACTTGTCCTTTTAGAAGAAGGACTATGGTGAATAATGGTAAAGAACTAAGAAGGCAAACTGAATTCAGGAGTTACAGGCGTGGGAAGAAGTAAGAGGGGTCTGCCAGAAGGATTCATAAAGATAACATATGTAGGAAGTACTGAATCTATCTACCCATCAAATGGAACTCTGGCATTGTGAAACAAACTATCCTTTGTCTAACGGGTTTTCAAAATTGGTACAATGATACTTTAATTTTTTTAAATGTTTATTTATTTTTGAGAGAAGGGAGTATTAGTGGGAGAGGGGCAGACACACACACACACACACACACACACACACACACACACACACACACACACACACACACACACAGAATCTGAAGCAGGCTCCAGGCTCTGAGCTGTCACCAGAGTCGGGTACAGGGCTCAAACTCAGAAACCACAAGATCATGACCTGAGCCGAAGTCAGATGCTTAACCAACTGAATCACCCAAGTGCCCCCAGTACAATGCTACCTTTAAAGATAAATCAGGTTTCCAAACCTACACCCATTGGTGCTTCTTTTAATTAAGGGAAGGAAAAAGTATTGCTTGGCTGTTATGCCTATTTCATATAGGCTTTCTGAGGAGTTCTTTTTTGTTCTAGAATATATGTGTGTGTTTAAATATATAGAGACTGTCCTGAGATTTCTCATGTTACTATTTCTTTAGAGCTTGATGTTTATCGAAGCATGCAGTGGACTCTGGCCAACCTTCGAGAGCATCATCATAATCACACTGTATCTTAAGACAGACCTGTTTAAACAGACCAAGCACGCCATTCATAGCTGGGTGTGGTTACCTTGCCAAGATGACTCAACACTAATCAATCACAGGAAAACACAAAGTACCAAAAATGTGTTTGCTACACAGAAGGATAGAACATACTGAAAGCTACTCTTGGTCTTTGATGAACTTCCTTCTCTCATTCTCTAAGTCTTGGGGTCTCAAGGACTATTCTTGGCCTTGGTTTCTTTCTCAATTTGGATTACCTTAGAAAATCCAGTCCCATAGCATTCTGTTAATCAATCAGTGTGTATTGTTGCGTTTAGAAAATGAGGCGCACAAAATGGTGCAGTATCTACTACAATTACATTTTGTAAAAAAATAATAATAATTAATTAATTAATTAAATGCACAGTAAAGAAAAGATGAGAAGCAAACACACCAAAAATATAACTGTGTCCATCTTTAGGATGGTGGAGTTATGGGTAATGTCTTTTAAATTTCCATTTTCCAAATATTCTGTCATATGATTAATTATATTTTTTATGTAATGAGGGGATCATTATCCAGTGATAATCATCTGATATCACTACCCAGTGATTCATGTCAGGAGGTGTGGAGAAGGACCTCAGCCTCAGTTTATTTTGAACTGCTTCTGTGTCTCACAGATGTAAGATAGGGAGGAGATAAATCTGCACAAAAATTATAGATACAGTCTAACACAGCTTGAACTTCCTTAGTGCCTAACACAGTATTAGGCAAGATCTTAGTGCTCAAAACAAGAGAAAGAGAAAAGGAGAGAGGGAGAGAAGTGTTTGGATTCCTTTTTCAAAATGCTTCTCACATCCATTCCTTCCTGTGTTAGCGCCTCCACTGTATAGGGACCAGCCCCTTGCCTAGATGACTCTGACAGTCCAGCTTGTGTCTCTGTGTCCACTCTTGCCTACCTGAGTACCACCTGAGCATCACAGAACACTTAGCTTCTCAGGATAGCACTTCCATCTTAGTGCTCTCCTGTTGCAAAACACCAAATAATGTCCCAGATCTACGACTTACTGTGTAAGGTATTGAGTCATTTCAGGTGTCCCTTTCCTTATCTACATGCTTTGTATTTATATACATATAAATAAGCAGGCCAAGTATTTATGATAATCGTTCCATTCCCATCCTTTGCTTCAACTGGATTAGCATTTATACCAAGAAAAAAAAATAACTAGTTGAAAGAAGACTTTGTATCACTTCTTGAATGTCACTTTTTGCGGAAAGATTCACTGGGAGCACTAAGAACTGTCAACTGCACAAGACCCAATCTCTGAATATATGAAAAGAACTTCTCAGCTATTCTTGGTTTTAAAACCTGGGACAGAGGGACACCTGGGTGGCTCAGTCGGTTAACTTCAGCTCAGGTTACCATCTCGAGGTTTGTGAGTTCAAGCCCTGTATCTGATGGCCTAGAGCCTGCTTCAGATTCTGTGTGTGTGTGTCTCTCTCTCTGCCCCTCCCACATCTCAAAAACAAATAAACATTAAGGAAAAAAAAATCTAAAAATAAATAAAAATAAAACCCAGGATAGATAATATGTTATATCTTTACAGCTATTTTCTAAGAATTGATTTTTACTTCAGCTTTAAGCATGCTAAATATACATAAGCATACTAAAGTTGTTGCCTCCTGACAATGAGAAAAATTCATTTAACTAATATAGTGGTGACAACAGGAAACATTTGGACAATGTGTTCCATATACTTTTTATCCAAATACTTCCTGAAAATTGACTCAAAAGTGCTGTCTTTACTAGTGTATCTCAAATTCCAATTTAAAAAGAAACTTTTAAAGACATGATCTTTTTTCTGAGATTGGGGGAAGAAAAAATGAGTTTAAAGTTAAAAAGCAAAGCAAAAAAAACCAACCATGGCCCATAATGACTCAGACTTGGACCCGTGAGGTCCTTTTTCAGATCTCTTGGGTCCCCTGTGGTCATTATTGGGAAGTCATTCTGTGGTTCTAAATTTTGCACAGAAGCAACCCCTCCATGCTATATTTTTATCACCTCACTCTCAGTAATTAGGTGAATGGGCTCAGGCATTTGGAATTACTTTTGTTCAGTAACTATTTTTTGAACTCCTACTCTTTGCCAGGCAATGTTCTTGGTGCTGGGGATGCAGCAATGTGTCCTAGTGAAACTCCTGTTCTAACCAGTGAACACGATAGAATGGGTTTATTAACCTCTGATCTATGAGCCACCTAAATTCTGGAATTGTTTACACAATTTTGTGCATACATTTACTTTTCTTGAGCATAGGTTTTTAGAGGTTACCAGATTTTCAAAATATGCTGTAACTATCCAAGCATTTTTTAAACGACTCTAAAGTATAGTTCTAGGATACATAGAACTGTGGCTTTAAAGTCAAGTCAACGTGTGTTTGAAGTCAGGTGCTGCTATTTACTAACTATATAAGCTTGGGCAAATAAAAATTCATTCATTTTTATGAGGTTAGGTCTCATAAAGCTCTCGTGGGGACTGAACCAGATTAGGTATGTGACTGGCACACTTTAAGGTTTGCGCCTCCCTCCTCCCTCCTCATCTTGTAGGTTCTGATCCAAAATATGAGTGAGACCTTTGAATTAAGTTCAAAGCACACAGACAGAATGGTTGCCTTCAATAGCTCAGAGTTCTTCATTGAAAGCTAGAGGCTTTCAATTTCAGTGCCCTCAACTGTACCGGAAATGTCATAGGTTAGTGAGGAAAGTCCTTTCAAAGTTACAAGTTTATGGTTCCTTGAAATCACCAGCATTATATGTACCAAAAAGGTGGATGCCTAGACTTTTCTTTGGTGAGTATTTTATGACTCAGTGAACAGCCAAACTTTGTTCTTTGATACCTGGAGTGGAATAAATGCTTGTATTAAGTTATATCATGCGATTTGGTGCAATTCTCTTAGTATAACTCCAGAAAGGCAATACTCATGATGATAATGAAATTGTTCCTTTGTTTAGCATTTTATAATTTTTAAAGATTTTAAAGTTACAAATTAAAGCCCTTCTTTTTATTTGATAATGAACACAACCCTTTATTTTATTTTATTTTATTTATTTTTATTTTTAGAGAGAGAGTGAGCAGGGAAGAGGGGCAGAGGGAGAAGGAGAGAATCTCAAGCAGGCTCCACGCTCAGCACAGAGCCTGACATGGGTCTCGATCCTACACCCTGGGATCATGATCTGAGCATTTCCCTTATAGCCTGTCCCAGCTGCATTGTGATATGGGTGGGAGAAGAGTGAGTATTAGATTAATATCTGTCTACCTCCCTCCCCTAGTTTGTACATTCTTTGAAGGCAGGGACCACGTATGTTATTGCTCATTACTGTATCTCAGAATTTGGCCCAGTGCCTGGCATACAGGTGTGAAGAGTAAATTTTAATAGAATGGACTATTGGATGAAAGGCAAATAGGGCATCTGACCACTCAGTGGGGTTGAAGCATGGGGACCTGTTGCCTTCACTATTACTTTATCCTTCCTCTCCCACACTGTATCTTTTCTTCTCTCTCCCCTCTTCTGGATTGGATTCTGTTCTAATTAAAGATGTATAATGTGCCTTTTACTTTAGTATGTTAAGTCTTGGTTTATAGAGCAGGACTAACCTAGAGAAAATGTGAAGCTGCTGATACATATCAAATGTCACTCTCTCAATCAAGTTCTGCCCTGGGAATTTCCACCTTGAGTTTCCTTTTCTTAGAAAACCAAGCCTCACCTGCTTATTTTTAAATTGTTCTCAGAATTATAGCCCTTCTTTCATACTTGTGCCTACAAGCAGATAGCATGCTCATGTAAAATTAAAGGGAGAAAGATTGATACAACCAAGAAAGCAACATTAAGCCAAAGGAAGTCACTGTGTTGCCCTGAAGATACTTAAGTTTCGAGAAAAGATGGCATGAGCAAACACCTACTGGAGGAAGCACAGAAGAAGAGGATGGTGATGATACCAGCAACACAGGAAAGGCCCCCCACAAGCCTGACGCGGTACTACAAGGCCCTGGAAGTGAAGAACTGCATCTAATATTTGTTACGTGGAAATAAGTGCAGGATTTGGGCTCGTTCACCTCCGAACCTGGAGAACGGAAGTAGTGGTAGTTGAAATCTGTTAATACTACGTGTCATGTACCACCTCACACCGGTCAGAGTGGCTAAAATGAGCAAATCAGAGGACTCTAGATGCTGGTGAGGATGTGGAGAAACGGGCACCCTCCTACACTGTTGGTGGGAATGTAAACTGGTGCAGCCCCTCTGGAAAACAGTGTGGAGATTCCTCAAAAAATTAACAATAGNGTGTTATATGGAAACCAACTTGACAATAAACTATTTAAAAAAATATGTGTCAGGTGCCATTCTAGGTCCTTTACGTACATGTCTCATCTAATTCTCAAAAAAACCCTGTGAAGTAGTTACTGTGATTTCCTCATTTTACAGATAAAAAACTGACCTCAGAATATTCCTGCCTCCTGCCTCTTCAGCTCTAGTTTTTCACACTTTTGGTTGCCAGGGTAATCCTCTAAAGTGTAGTTCTGATATATTATTTATAAACATGGAGAGGTTCCCCTGTTATAAAAGGATGAAATCCAAATTCTTTGGTCTGGTAGTAAAGGCCTGTCATAGTAGACTTC
>NW_027527955.1:1977683-2018124 GCF_008692635.1 Crocuta crocuta
AAAAAGCTTGAAATTTTTAATGTTTGTAAGAAAAGAGATTTCACTCCTGCCCCCAATGTCTATGAAGCTCTCTTCTCTGCTCCTTAAATTCCTACTCATTTTTTCTTTAAATATTTTTAATGTTTATTTATTTCTGAGAGAGAGAGAGCGAGCGAGCAGAGGAGGGTCAGAGAGAGAGAGGGGAAGATACAGAATCTGAAACAGGCTCCAGGCTCTGAGCTACCTGTCAGCACAGAGCCCGATGCGGGGTTCAAATCCATGAACCGTGAGATCATGACCTGAGCTAAGTCGGGTGCTTAACCGACTGAGCCACCCAGGCGCCCAACTGCTGGCCAGATTCTTAAGAGTGCCTGAATTCACACAAGGCAAATTATATTACATACTGGTATTTAAGTATGATGTTCTCAGGCTTATCAGAGGGAAATTAAGGAAGAAGAGTGTACTGCATGCCAGTGATATCAAGAGAAGGTTATTCCTTCATGGGGCACTTGAGTGGCTCAGTCGGTTAAGCAACCGATTTCGGCTCAGGTCATGATCTCACAGTTCATGAGTTCAAGCCCCATGTTGGGCTCTGTGCTGACAGTTCAGAGCCTACAGCCAGCTTCAGATTCCCTGTCTCCCTCTCTCTCTCTTTCTGCCCCTCCCCCACCCACTCTCTGTCTCTCTCAAAAATAAATAAACATTAAAACAAAATGTTTAGAGAAGATTATTCCTTTAAATCCAGGTGGTAAAGTAATGATTAGCACGGTGCACATTCAATGAGAAGGACTTCCAGAAGTGTTTGTAGTTGAACCACATTCCAGCTTATGTCTGATAACATAATTTTCATGCTGGAAACCTGGAAACCTTACTTACCTAGGATCCCTGGGCAGCAGAAAACCTCAAAAGATTTCCAGTGCTTGTTACTGGTAGTGAGGTCGACAACCAGCAGCCTAGGCAACATTGGGAGCTTAATGAAAACACAGAACCTCCTCCCCAACTCCTCAACCTGCTCAGTCAGAATCTATATTTCAACTAGATTGGCAGGTGATTAGTGGTACAGTAAAGTTTCAAGAGGTGCTGTTCTAATATAACCCCCTCTTTTTTAATTAAAAAGTTTTAATGTTTATTCATTTTTGAAAGGGAGAGTAAGAGAGAGAGAGAGAGAGAGTGAGCTGGGGTGGGGGCTTGGGGGGTCGCAGAGAGAGAAAAGGAGACACAGAATCCAAAGCAGGCTCCAGGCTCTGAGCTGTCAGCAGAGCCCTAAGTAGGCTGGAACCCAGGGACTGCGAGATAATGACCTGAGCTCAAGCCCGATGCTTAACTGACTGAGTCACCCAGGTGCCCCTAAGCCCCTCTTTCCATCAACCAGGAAGATGGGTGTACTGGACTTTCCCAGGTTGTGAAATCTACCTGCAGACACAACACAGGCTGAGGTGCTTTAATCTTGGTGTTTTGATCTTTCTGCTGAGCCATAGATTCTTACATGATTAGGTGAATATTTTAGGCATTGCTTTGAATATTTCTACTCAATGATATTATATTTTTAATATTATTTATCACTGGGAGTAAAATTATTTTTCTTAAAGATCTTATTGATTTAGATGGCCTTTAGTTTTAAGAAAAGAGCTAAAGCCTATTTTGTGGACCAAAATATTTTAAACTTTTATAGGAATGTGTTTTAGTGCTTAACATTAATTTCACAGAATTAAATTCTGAAATTTCCCTTTTAAGGTTTTTAATAAAAAATATCCACACTCCATGTAATTAAAAAAATTCAACTTAAAAATACTTGATTTTCCTTGCAGACATAAAGAATTCTGTATATTTTTGAAACTCCACATCTCTGAACCAAGGAATTCTATAACTTTGAAGAATGAGGGTTTTTTTAAAAATAAAAGTTAATGTTCTCCTGGAACATCTATGGAAATTCTATCTGTTTCTTCAAGATCTACCCAACATGTTATTAAAATTTATTATTTACAAAAAATGTTGTACCTCCACAATAAGACATGATCTTGGCCACAAGTGAGTACCCCTATTATTTTGTTTTATTTCTTTTTTACTCTGTTTTTTTTTTTTTTATCATAACTATCTGTCTACTTTAGGCATGTCCTCTACAAGGATGAAAAAGGAAACATTAAAAACTTCATTCTGATACTTGTGGGGATGAGCACTGAGTGTTATGTGGAAACTAATTTGACAATAAACTATTAAAAAAAAAAAAAACTTCATTCTGCAAGTATTTACTGATCATCTACCATGTGTGGGAGATTCAATGCTGAGTAAGATCAATACGGTTAGTATCTTCCTTCAAGGATCTTATACTGCAGTTACGTATTAAAAATGCTGACCATAATTGGCTGAGAAAAGATCCCATGAAAGATTAAAGAATTTCATTAGGACACTGATAGCAATTAGTCCCAAGCTTTTGATGTCAAATTGACCACAAGGACCAGATAGATTCATTTATCTAGTCTTTCACCGGACATTTAATGAGTACCTAGTGTATCCTAGTCACTAAACCTTCAAAGAATTGACAGGTGATGATTCACAGTGAGTTAAAGAGGAGTGCTCCACATTAGCCTGGGGATAAAACTGGGGTTGGGTAGAGTCTCATCTCTTTTACATCTCCGTGTCCTCCACAGTGATTAGCAGAACCCCTTATACAGAGCAAACATACAACTTGTTTGCTCAAGAAAGCAACATTCTCCTTACAGAGTGGATAGCAAACCAGCAGTGAATGTCCCTGTTGGTGAAATATATTAAAACATATGTTGATTGGGGCGCCTGGGTGGCTTAGTCGGTTAAGCGTCCGACTTTCGCTTAGGTCATGATCTCACGGTTCGTGGGTTCGAGCCCCGCGTCGGGCTCTGTGCTGACTGCCGGCTCAGAGCCTCGAACCTATTTCAGAGTCTGTATCTCCCTCTCTCTCTGACCCTCCCCTGCTCACGCTGTCTCTCTCTCTCTCTCCTAGAAATAAATAAAACATTAAAAAAAAAATATGTTGATTATAAATGTTTTAGCAATGGTGATAGTCGTGAATTTAGCAACTATTTACTATTAGCTAGTATCTGCTAGGTGCCTTGTACTATGCTATCTATTAGGCACAAAGAAATGAAAGATGTAGACTCTCCTTACATGGGGGGAGAAAGTAACAATAATGATAATACCCTTTAGTAAGTATTATGATATATCAAAACACAGGGCTTCGTGCAGGCAGACCCTGTCACCCATGTAGGGGTGAAGGGGGCTTCTAGATCCAGTTGAAAGGTTTGCATTTATGCTCCCTAATAGAGCTAGATCCTGGATCTACAAAAGCCCCCAGATATACATTAGAATTCAGATTTTATGTTAATCTATCTGTGCTTATACTATATCTATCACTTCTTCCTTTGGGGAGCACACATAAAAATGTGAACCTCTTTGGTCAAAAACCACCAAGTATTTTTCATTCGCAATCAAATATTTTAAAGAATTACTGGTACAAGAGCAATTGTGGTGCTTCTTTATCTGTCAGTTTTACCAAAGAGATCGCTCTTTACAAAAGTTTCTGGGCAGACTTCCATGGTTTCATTCCGTTATTGGATTTCTTGGCCCTCAACACAAAGGGACTATATTTGGAGGAACAATAGTCCTACTCCACATGGAGCTTTATAGTAGTATTTGCTTCAGGGCACTTGGCAAAACCCACCCTACCGATTGTCTCCCGAGGAAGAACAATTAAATCATGGCCATCTCCTCCCACAACCATCGTCACTGTGGCTTTAGAATTAGCCCATTTCCCACTATTATTCCTACTAAAATGTTCCTGAATATATAAGTAATACACAGAGCACAGAGAAAATAGAGCAGGAGACTGTATTAAAGTTGACATGCCAGACATGGACATAAGAACAGAGTTCACAGTATATATATTTTAAATATTGGAAAAGTATCTGTCAATGTGCATACTTGGCATTTCTTGAGGCATTAAACCTGGACCCTGTGATCTGTTCATTTGTTTTTTCTAATTTCCTATCAAATGTCCTGGCAAAATGTGTTTGGCTTGTAGGACTGCCCATTTCCTCCCGTATGGTGCCTGATCGTTGCCCACAATAAGTGTGCTGGGAATCTCTCTGGAGCTCTGAGGTCTGTAAGACCACCAAGGATCTCATGATGGTCATTTTGCCTCTTACCGAGCTCTTTCGCCAAATACTGAATTTTGTGATTCTCTAGCAAACACAGCTTTCTGCCAACTTAAACCTTATCGTACTCGAGAAATTCAGTTTAAACTTGCACAAGCACTGGATGTGTATTAGGCATGATGTTGAATAATTCAGTAAATTGTCTTAACATAAAAGCTCTATCTGGGCAGTTTTGATATAGAAGAGTCTGTCCACCATTATTGTAGATTTAAGCCCTGCCTCCTCCATGACACCTTCCGTGATCATACTCTCATTCTTCCCTCTCTGAACTCTTAAAGAGTGTGAAGTGAAATTAGAGAGTTGTGAGTGCAGAGGATGGCTCAGGACCCTAGAGGAAGCCACAGAGCTGGATGAGGTAAGTCGGAATCTTCACAATAGGGGCTATAGTGAGAATGGGAGCGACAGGTCAGCCCTCTGCAAGGAAGGCACCAGACCAAACAAAAGGAAGGTGGAGGAGAGAAACTGGTGTGGTGTCTACAATTACAAAGCACAGGCTGAGCCAGTGAGGCAATTGATGGGCAAACCAGAAAGAAGATCAGGAGAGAATAGTCATGTTCAACCGTAGTTTCATTCAAATACACTGAACAATGAACCCTCCTAAAACACACTGGTAGGTAGCTTTCTATGGTAATCTGAAATAACTGTCCTGTGTTTAGAATTTCTTATTCCTACCCATGACATTTGTCACAATTTCCTTATAATTTGCATTTTTTTAGAGTGTGCACATAATAGCAGAAAAGGCAGCTATAAGCAGATATCAGTATTCTAAACTGAGCATGAATGGGGCAGGAAGAGTTTCTTTGGAATGAAAGGTATTCCTTCCAAGAGGCAGACTGAGGATGGGGACAGTGCATGCTCTTAAGCCCTGACCAGACTATTCCTAATGTTTTTCCTCCAGACAGCATCTCATTTCTAGTAAATGACATGTATTATAAGTGTACTACCTCATTTTCTAGAACCTTCCTGTAGGGTCCATGGACATTATGCTCCCGTGGGGTAAGGAAGGGGATAACTATGGAGAAAGGCTAGCAACGTGTAAAGGCCTCTCACTTCCTGGACTGTGGACCATTAGAAACACAAGAACACACTGCATGGGGCCATCTGTGCTCTTTCCAACCTCAAGTCAAGATGGCAGCAGGCAGCTGTCACTCAGTTCTCCCAATGGCGTATTGCTGACATCCTCCTGGGTGCTGTGGTTCTTCCAGGTATAAACCCATTAACGATGAGATTACCTGAAAGGAAACCATTATGGGATTGCCGAGGGGAAATATATATTTAAAAATATTTTCTGGGATTACAATAGAAGGCTTTGTACCCTCCAGGCTTCTTTTCTGTACGTGAAAGGTAACATCCAGGCTGGAATTCAGTCCATCTGCACAAACTGATAAACAGCAGCACTTCCATCACAGCAGGCAACCCAGCAGGCCAGCTTAATAAAATCCTCCCACATCTCTCGTGATATTAAACTTGCACTGCTGGTTCTTCTTCTTTCATATTGATAAAAAATAATAAACTGAATGAATGTGAGCATTCATGAAATGTTATTAATATTCTGAACTTTTTAAAAATAGAAGGCTTTACTGATTTCACCCTGAATAAAATTCAATATATGAGATAAAATCTTTCCAGTTTCTACTCTTTGTGTATAAGGCCTCTAGAGATAGCAGGATAGAGTAGAAAGCACCTGGAATTTAGGGAGAATTTAAGTTCAAATCCCAACTAAGTGACTTCATTATCTGTGCTCTGGGCAGCCTACCTAACCTCTCTGAGCTTCTGTTCTCTTGTTTGTAAAATAGGGATAGAAGGTATCTACCTCATGCCATGATTTTGACTATTAAATCAGATAGTGAAAACGCTTTATAAACTGTAATTTTAGTTGTAGTATTATCTATGTTTCATCATTTCTAGCCTAAAGTTATTCATTTCCTTATTCATTAGCAAAAAAAAAAAAAAAGTTACTTTACTCCTTTCAGGCACTGGAATAAAAGACAAAATTATAAAGTGTCCAAGTTTCATGTCAGGCTCAAGGAGAATAAGAAGCCATGGTAGGAAATGAAGCCAAAGGTAGAGCCAGGTCCTGGTCTCAGCTTAAGTGGAAAGCAAATTAATAGGTAAGGACATTATTTATGCTGTGCTTTTCCTGCATGTGGATTATCTTATAAAGTTCCATGTAAGTGGAAAGGTGGTATAATTGATTCAATCCCCCCAAAACACCAAATGTCATTGCTATGAGAAAAACAGTAATGCTACAAGATGTGTCTACTATTGAACATGCGGTTCCTATCAGAGCAAATGGCTATTGTTTTTCTTTCAAAAGTTGTGCTTAAAGCATTGCATGAAATATCTACGTTTTGCTTGACAAAATATACATAAAAGCTATAATAACATTGTATCAACAAATCATTTTTACTGTTTATCTTATGGTTTCCTTTGCTTTGACTATAAAAATCTGAGGTTCCACATTTAAGTCCACGTATACATTAAAGAGAAACAACTCATTCTGCCCTAAAGGGAAAATGCTATATTCCTTTTTCCCTTTCTCCTTTTCTCTGAATGGCAACCATAGGTTCTAGATGCCACCTAGCTGGGGAAGATAGTCTTTCAAGTTAGAATTCCCTTGTCAGGGGCATTTCCCTCCTAAATTCCTGTCTTGAGAAAGGGCATCCTGACTTTCATGCTTCCTCTCCTGACCCCATCTTTTTCCCACTTCCCTCCTTCCCACCCCCTTCCTCTTTTTTCTATGATTCTACATTTTAGTATTTGTGCTAGCATCAGGGTGCAGGTAAAGGTCAAGAGATGGCATCATTAACAAGAGAAAATGAGAAACCTGTCCATTTTGATGTTCTTGGCATGCATCCTTTATGATATGTTATACTTTCTGCTTTGTAGACTTGTTCCTTACAAATGAGTCAGTTTAGACAGTAATGTTAATTTATTTGAGTAGACATGTGGCAACATAGCTCTCTTCTGCAAATAAAAAAAAATCCTGCTGAATAAGTCTATAGGTATCTGTTATTGGACTCAGAGACACATTTTATTTTGGAACGTTTCATTCAGATCAAAGTAACAACAACATTTCTAATAACAAATAATTTCCACAAAGAATGATCCGTTTGTTGAGCCAGATTTATCATAATTCTAATGAAAGTCTTTCCTTAGGTAAAAACCTTCTCAGTTCTCCCTTAGACACTTGTAATGAGTTACCAAATGTTTATATCCTCATTAGTAGAACTAAAGTCTCAACTCAAACCCGTATTTCCTTTTAATCAAAATGGCTAACTTTTGCTGTCAAATATTTTTAAATCGGGGAATAGGAGTAAGATATGTATAAGCATCTAATAAAAAGAAATAATTTAAAATGTCATCGTTGGGAATTTTTTTTAATTTAGCATGAGTTCATTGCCCTAGAGATATATTTTTTGGAAAAACAGGATATTCAGAATGAAGAATTTGCTACTCCAATGGGAAATTTCATTACTTTGTAATATCAACAAATTGCTTACTTTATTGACTAAACGTTCACATGAGCCAAATAAGTAGAAGCCACCAGCTCTATTGAATATTTTTTAAGTTTATTTATTTATTTTGAGAGTGAGACAGAGAGACCATGAGCAGGAGAGGGGCAAAGAGAGAGAGGGAGAGAGAATCCCAAGCAGGCTCTGCACTGTCAGCACAGAGCCCCACATGGGACTCAAACTCACAAACCGCAAGATCATGACCTGAGCTGAAATCAAGAGTTAGACACTTAACAGAATGAGCCACCCAGGTGCCCCTCTACTGAATATTTTCATTCATATGTCCTTCGGGCATCCTGATCTGGGGTCAGTAATCCTGGACCCTTTGCTTACGACTTGCTATGGCATCATGCCTAAATGTCTTTGCCAGAGCGTCCTTACCTCCTCCCCAACATCTGTGAATTTTTACTTATTCTTAAAAATTCATCTTGCAAGCCACCTATTCTGGAAAGCATTCCACAACTTACTTCTCCAAACTTCCACTGTCATCTAATTTGTTGGCTGTCCATGAAACTCCACAGAACACCAAGCAAATGTTTTCACCTATCAAGCAGCTGAATTCAAACACAGGTCTGTCAGGACACTAAAGCTGATGTCCTTCTCTACTACCAGCTTGCATTGGCGCTTTATACCCATGTATCTCATACCTAGTAGTTAAGTTCTTGAGACCAGAAAGTATGTTCTTTACAATTACAGAGCATAGTATATTCTGTGCAGAATGTATATGATTACTAAGAATCTAAGAATATTTAGGTCATAGAAAAAGAAAGAGCTAAAACAAATGACACACTTTTTTTTTTTTTTAAAGTTGGAAAGCCCAGCCTCTCATTGACAGTTACAATGGTTGATGGAGGCTCTGAATGGTGTGTGCAGTCTATAACATCCTTGGGAAGAAACAACATAAAACATTTTCTAAAAATATTTTATCAAGGAAGAGACATAGGTAATATCTTCACTGATGTAAACAAAAATGAACTTACTCTACCTAGAACAAAGCTCTCCATGGATGCGTGTCTTAGTAACACAAATGTGACACAAAAACTACAGAAACTTTATTTAACACATGAAAGCTCATGGTAAAACTTAACTTCTCCACGTCATTTCATCAAATTCTTCCAGTCAACTAATATCTTGCATGAATGTTCATTATGATCTAAGCAGGACACCTGAATGGCTCAGTTGATTGGGCATCTGATCTTGATTTCCACTCAAGTCATGATCTCATGGTTCTTGGGATTGAGCCCTGCATCAGGCTCTGTACTGACAGCGTGGGGCCTGCTTGGGATTCTCTCTCTCTCTGGCTCTCCCCGACTCATGTGTGTGCTCTCTCTCAAAATAAATAAATTAACATTAAAAAATATCATCTAAGCATCTGGTCAACCTCATTCAATAGAAGCTGAGAGTTAAAATTAAATAATACAGGGGCACCTGGGGGGCTTAGTCATTTGGGCGTCCGACTTTGGCTCAGGTCATGATCTCACAGTTCATGGGTTTGAGCCCCGCATCGGGCTCTGTGCTGACAGTTAGCTCAGAGCCTGGAGCCTGTTTCAGATTCTGTATCTCCCTCTCTCTCCGACCCTCCCCTGCTCATGCTGTCTGTCTCTCTGTTTCTCTCTCAGAAATAAACATTTAAAAAACATTAAAAAAAATTAAATAATACAGATGTGAATTATATGCATATACCAGACTTCACATTTTGTATGTATTACAGAAGCTTCCTTTAGGGACTTTTAAATGGCTGCTTCTGGAATGAAAAGAGCCCTCTTAGAGACTCCTGATAGGCTGAGCTATTATCTCCTAACAGCATGGTAGCTAGAGACTCTTTGTGATCTCTTCATAATTAAGTGAAACAATGTTTACAGATTTCTGGGATAGTGTACTTTAAGACAGAGGATCCCAGATTTAGAGGTTTTATAGACTGGAAATAATTTCAAAAGCAAGTATGGGAGTAATACTAAAGTTACCTACCTTCTCATTTTGCTAGGTCAAGGAACTCACCACCACCACCATCATTACACTTAAAAAAAAAACTGGCATTTAAAACATCAAAAGGAAGAAAAGCCATTACCTCATAATAAAGAAAAAATTATCAGTTAAAAACATTATATAATATTTTCTCCATGAAGTCATGAAAGTTTCATCAGATTGCCATCCAGTCACCAGCATTTTGGGAGCAATGGTCAATACATCTACATGATTGTAAAGTTATCTTTAAAGTGCATGCCAGGGGGCTTCTGTTGTCATTTTACCATATGGTTCTTGCAGCTAGTAAGCATAGCTGCTTTAACATGCCAGGTTCATGAAAGCATTGAGCTTTAATAATAAAATGGAAGCAACTGTCATGCTGTATGATTTATCTTTTAAGAATTATATGAGACTGTTGATAGGAATGCAAATTGGTGCATCCACTGTAGAAAACAGTATGGAGGTTTCTCAGAAAAATTAAAAATAAAAATACCGTATGATGCAGTAATTCCACTTCTGGGTATTTACCCAAAGAAAATGAAAAAACTAATTTGAAAAAATATATGTACCCTATGTTTATTGCAGCATTAATTACAATAGCCAAGATATGAAAGCAATCTAAGCAGAGATCAATAGATGGGTAGATGGAAAAGAAATGGTATATATACACACAATGGAATATAACAAATCCATGAAAAAAAATGAAACCTTGCCATTCACTCTAACATGAATGGACCTAGAGGGTTTTATGCTAAGTAATACAATTTCACTTATATGTGAAATCTAAAAAACAAAGCAAACAACAATAAGAAAGAAACAAACTCACAAAAACAGAGAACACACTAGTGGTTGCCAGAAGGGAGGGAGTGAGGGGACAGACAAAATAGCTGAAAGGAACTAAAAGATACAAATTTCTACCTATAAAATTAATAACTCATGAGGATGAAAACTATAGCATAGGAAATAGTCCATAATATTGCAATAACTTTGTATGGTAACACATGGTAACTATCCTTCTCACTATAAGCATTTTGTAATGTATATAATTGTCAGATCACTATGTTGGATAACTAAAACTAATATGTCAACTGTACTTTAATTAAAAATAAAATTTACCGGGGTGCCTGGGTGGCTCAGTCAGTTAAATATCTGACTTTCGATTTTGGCTCAGGTGTCACGGTCGAGGGATCAAGCCTGTGTTGGGCTCCATGCTGGGATTCTCTCTCCCTTTCTCTCTGCCCCTCCATCTCTGTCTTTCCCTTCCCCAAGGACATGCACACTGTCTCTCTCAAAATAAATAAATAAACTTTTTTTAAAATTTTAACTTGCCCACATCATATAACTTGTATGTAATGGAGTCAAGATTTGAACCCAGGTCAGTCAGACTCAAAGGACTTTAAACAACATCAGAATCAAAATTAGAACTTTAAAACTGGGCAATATATTGGGATATGATATGATCTAGGCCTCCATCTTCCGTGAGGTATTATACACTTCAAATGGTACTACAGCAAAGTATTATCACTCTCATTTTATAGATGAAATGACAGGATCACAGAGACATTCTTATAGCCCAATCAGTTTAGAAAGTAATACAACAAATAGCACTTTACTTATGACTTGTAAAGAACAGTTATTCATTTTAATATAAGAATGAAGGATTCTAGGACATTTCAATGGGGAAAGAATAGTCTTCAACTAATGATGCTGGGACAACTGAGTATCCACATGCAAAAGAATGAAGTTGGATTCTTACCTCTCATACTACATACTCAAGTTAACTCAAAATGAATCAGAGACATAAATGTAAGACTAAAAACTATTAAGCTCTTTTTTAAAGTGTATTTATGAATCATAATAGGCAAATTCATAGAGACAGAAAGTAGCTTAGCATTGCCAAGGGCTGGGAGGAGGGGGAAAGAGGGCATGAATTCTCCTAATAGGCATTTGGAGGTGACAGAAATGTGCCAGAATTAGACAGTGGTGCTGGTTGTACAACTCTGTGAAAACACTAACTATTGAGGTATATACACTTTATAAGGGTGAATTTTATGTAAGTTATATCTCAATTAAAAATGTTTTTAAGCAATATGATTCTAACGAAAATGATTTTTTGTGACTATGGAGAAGCAGCATAGTGGAACAGAAAGAGCACTGAATCAAGACCGCTGGGTGCCTGCCACATTTCTGCTACCAAGATCACTGTGATGGCGGGTCAATTATCCACCCTCCCTGGTCTTTGGTGAGGACTTATAAAATAAGGAGTTGGATTCACAGATAATCTCTAAAGTCACCTTTAGTTTCACAGCTCAATGTAAGTCTATACAAAAACTTAGTATGTGTACAAAACTACAACAGAGATAAGATACACATTTGTATGCTCCTTGCCATACTTGTGTGGTTTGCTGGGTGAGAGCACGCCTGTGTAGGAGCCATACCGTCCAAGCCGAAAGCCCTGCTCAGCCATTTGCTAAATGCCTGACCTTAGACAAGTTACGCCACCTCATTTTGCCTCAGTTCCCTCCTCTGTAAAACTGAGTATTAGACGACTTTCTATTTGGTAAGCACTAATCATAAAGCTTACTAATAGATGCTTAAAACAAAATAAGGTGATTACAGCTTATGGTTACTTTTAGAATAAAGAGCAATAGCTGAATATCCAGATTGTAGAAAGGGTGTATCTAGTGGTTTTTTTTTTTTTTCTCCAAATGTTATTTCTTTCAGTCCTTACACAAAGACTTAAGGTACTCGCTTCACATAAGGAAACACAGTCAGCCCTACTGAGCGACTTGGGCCAGGAACTCTCACTCTAGGGATCTGCTCCCCACCCCCAACCCCAGTCCTCTCGCAAGAGAGGCCACACAGCAAGATTCCAGGGTCCTGTCCATCCTGGGATCAGGGCAATGGAGGGTTTCATGGTATAGCGGATGTGGGGATTAGCTAACCAGTATGAGAAAAATGACAGTCGTCTGAATATGACCCTGTCTTCGGTCCTTCTCCCAGCTCAACTTACACAATTTTTTTCAGAACCTGTAAATTCCCAAAGTATCCTTATACTATATATTTTATGTACGTTTCTCTAAATCACATTTCTACCCATAGATACTTTTTAAATGATATTTTTTAAATGACTTTCTATGTGTACTAATCTAGATGGAAAGCCGGACTAGCAAATTTTCAGGAAAAGTCATGACACCCTCCTTCGTTCATGTCAGGGAGCACACGCTCATTCTGCCATTATAAACGTATCATTAAAGGTTAGTCATGGACTAGTCGTGTCTCTAATTCTGAATGTATGAAACATTTTCTAGATTTTTAAGGGCATTTACAAGTCATACAATCAACTTTATGGAGACCATTAAATACTGTGCATGTAGGGGCACCTGGATGGCTTGCCTCTGACTCTTGATTTCGGCTTAGGTCATGATCTCACAGTTTGGGAGATCAAGCCCAGCAAATTGGGGCTTCTCTCTCTCCTTCTCTGTCTCTCTCCTGCATGTGTTCTCTCTCTCTCAAAATAAATAATAAGTGAGCATTTAGTGTATTTTATTTGCTAGGAATAACATTTCTATTGTTTAAAACTGACTGAATACTTTCAGGCAGATCTGTCCTTTCCTCTTTACTTTTGTTTATGGCATTCTCTGTACCCCATAACCCTGACTTCTACTAGTTTCATTAATGAATAAAGGTAATACAAAATAAAAGCTGACATTTTAAGCACTTACTCTGTGCCATCCCCATTCTTTTACATATTTTATTCAAACACACAACAACTTGATTAGTAGCTCCATTTTACAGATGAGAAAACTTAGTTCAAGTGGTGAAGTATCTGGCCTAAAGCCACACAGCTGGGAGATGGTACCAGACAAAATTCAGGCTCTCCTAATATTTAGACCTCATGATGAATAGGCATCAGTTCTCATTACTTATTTTCCTCTCCAGCCAAGCCAAATCTCTGTCCAGAGGCTTTCTATAAGCAACTTATTGATAGGAATTGTTTTCCTCTATCTTCTTAGAATTTATAAACTCAGTTTTCTAGAGCATTAATTTGTTACTTTGGTAATCTTTTTTAACTATCATCAAAGACATGTATTTTGTACATCATGTTAAACTTCTGTTTAATTATTAAGAAGAGACCATGTTCTTTTTCTTTCTCTTGCTCTCTTTCTCTTTTTAATTCTGCTATGACTTGTGGATGAAAGAATGTTTTGAATTAAAGTAGTTGTTCAGCAGACATTATCAACTCACCACTCATTAATCACAGTGGTGGGAATAGCATGTGTGCAACTGCCTAAGAAACACTTTATCTCACTTCAAAATCGATTTCATTTAGTTTTACATTACTACTCACTATTGTATCTAGTATCTTCACTTATACAACTTTTTGAATCTGAGGGAAGGTAATCAACAAGAATGGCTTCTATTTCCTCCTAATGTATACAATACGCAAATAAACAGCTCAAAGTCTTAGTAACATGAAACTTCAAAACAACGCAGTTGGCAAAATCTTGACCTACAGGTGAAAGGAGCCCAACATCTGTTGTTTATGCTATTCTCCACATAGTTTGGCTGAGTATTTAAACCATCAGAAGTGCATTAGAAAATGTATCTCATATTTTCCTTTCCTAACAAATGAACCAGAAAATATATTTTGCAACTTGGAAAGGCATGTTTTCTTCAAATACAACTTGGAAACTTACATCTGCACATAAAAATGTTGAACATCTTAAAATATGAACAAATGCTAAGGTTTTAGGAATGATCTAACAGCTGTTGCACACATAAATGTGACGTAAAAGCTGCAGAAACATTATTCAGCTATCCAGAAATGGGATCTAAAAGCCTTCCCTTTCGGTACAGAAGACTTTATTTATTTTCTTCTTTCTAAACAAGACCTTCCAGAAGTTAAAAAGAAGAGACTCATATTTAAAAACTAAATCAGTGCATGCTACGATAATGTAATATAATTCATACTTCTAGCAATTTGAACTAATATTCCATTTTTGAAGATATACAAGGCCCTGCAGATATTAAATTAGTTAAAACTTCCAGACCATTGTGAACAAGCAGTAGTATCATTTTCTTATGGAACATAAGAAACTTAGAGATGGAGATAGAAACATAGGCAAGAACTGAAACAGAGTAAGAGAATAAATTTGAAGTCCCGCTATTTTTTCTTCCAGCCAAGGAATTTTTTCTTCTACCACGGAGGGTACCATATAATGAGAAAAGCACCCCCCTCCCCGTCCCTGTGCATTGCAATGCTGTGTAAATGGCACCTATTGGCTTGGTCCCTCACTGATTCTCTTTGCTCCAACCACACCAACTGCCTTCTAATCCCTGGCCTGACTTAATGCTTTCCTGATTCTGAGCCTTCACAAATGCTGTTCTCATTGCCATAAATGCCTTTCTAATCCTTCCTTCTAAGGAACTTACACTCCATACCATACTCTAGAACTTAGCTCCAATGCGATTCTTCAATGAAGCCTTCTCCAACCTTTCGGATGCTGTCAGTCCCCTTGCTACACTTCCATAGCACCCTTTCTTCTCCTACATAGCACTTTTCACACTGTAATTAAATAATTAAATGTGCAATTTGTTGTAGAACGTCAATCCACAGTCCTGGACTGCAAGTTTTATGAGATCTTTTTTTTTTTTTTTTTCCAGCTACATCCACAAACCCAGCAAAGCGCCTTGCCCAAAAGGGCACTCAATATATTAACGCATATATTTACACTTCAAAGCACTAGTTTTAACCTCGTGCTTTCGCGTTTTCGTATACCTTAAACTTGGTTCTGGGCTTTCAATTAAGGTAATGCCAGGGAAAAATGGTCTTTGGCAACACATGTGGCCAGAGCTGTGTCTCATGCTCATGAAGAGAGCACTGGACTCCATAAAATGACTCCCATAAGAAACATTCCCCTGCTCCTTAAACCAGACTCATTTCTATTCCAATGTCATTCCTTTCTGGTCTGGTTTCACAGTCTCCACTGAGAAAAAAAAAATTGCATTCCTCTCGGGAATTTCGTAAGGCTATTTCCACAGCTGACGATGACTCTGACTTTAGGGGGAGGGAAGTTGAAAAAAAAAGTGCTATATTTCACAACAGCTGAAATAATTTTCTGCCAAAACCTGTTTTAAATTCAAAGTATGTTTTCTCTGTATGTACAAGACAGCTACAGGTCTAGAGATATAATGTGACATATGAATTTAGCACTCTCATATGCACAAACAGAGCAGATATTTTTATATACTACTAATGATAATAATTACTATTGACTCTAAAGTAAGCAAATCCATATTTGTTTTCAAGTTAAGTGTGTTACTTGAGAATATTTGAAAACATTTGCTAAAAGGGTGTGAACAGTGCACACTCTCATCAAAATCCATCTGTCTGAATCTATTAACTGGCATTTCCCCAGCTGGGGCATTCCTCAAGTCCTGCATAACAGAAGCTCCTTATGCCAAGGGTGAGGGCTGATACCTAACTTAGAAATCGGGTTTATTTCATCGAGAATTAAAAATCCTACATGGACTTGCAAAATGTGTATCTTTACAAGCCTGGCATATCAAACACAGAACCAAAAGTTGATGTTGAATAAAGAATTAAAGTCTGAAGCTCCAAAATCAGACTAGTCCTCAAAACTGTCTTCCTCTTTTTAGAAAAAAAAAAAAAAAAAAAAAAAATACTNAAAACAACTTGAAAATACTCATGAAAATTATTCAGGGAAAGAGGTATTTAGTGTTTCATCATGTTCTTGTCCCCCACTAACCTCGTGGCTTTCCATTTTTTTACTCAATGTTAATGAAGAGATATTACATGTGATTTTGTAATTTGTATGTTTTTGACAGATTAAGATATTTGGATTACCTAATTTTTTGAAAACAAAACAAAACAAAACAAAACCCTCTACTTTTATCATTTAAAAAGGTTGCATGTGGAAGCGCCTGGGTGGTTCAGTTGGTTGAGTGTCTGACTCGGCTCAGGTCATGATCTTGTGGTTTGTGGCTTCGAGCCCCACATTGGGCTCTGTGCTGACAGCTCAGAACCTGGAGCCTGCTTTGGATTCTGTCTCTCTCTCTCACTCTCTCTCTGCCCCTCCCCTGTTGTACTCTCTCTCTCTAAAAAATAAATAAACTTAAAAAAATCTTTACAAAAAAATGTTGTATGTGTCTTTTAAGTATATTGAAGATAGTAATAACTATGTGCAGATGGATACTGATCTATATCCACACCTAGTCTATCCCTAAAACTCTCCCTTCTGAAAGTGGGTGCTGCTTCTCCAGTCTATGCAACCAAATCCATTCCTCTTGGCCTTGGGTCTATTTTCCTGCTACTAATTTTTTCTTCCTTGTAGGTCTAAAGTATATATGATATGCTATATTTCTCTCTCTTTTTTAAAGTAAACTGGGGCACCTGGGTGGCTCAGTGGGTTAAGTGTCCAACTTCGGCTCAGGTCATGATCTCACGGTTTGTGGGCTCAAGGCCCGTGTCGGGCTCTGTGTTGACAGCTAGCTTAGAGCCTGGAGCCTGTTTCAGATTCCTGTGTCTCCCTCTCTCTCTGACCCTCCCCTGCTCACACTGTCTCTCTCTCTCTCAGAAATAAATAAAACATTAAACAAAAAAGTAAAAAAAGTAAACTGAAGGGATTCTGAACCTACACATTAGAAAAGCTTGTCATTATGCTGCTTGAGTATCACAGGCCACTCACCATCTTTTCTGAAAACACCAGCAGCACTACTTCCTGCTGAGGCTGAGTAGTGAAGGCTGAACTTAACTTTTATCCCTAACCTTCATCTAACCCTAAAATGGCTGACAGGCCAGGTCTCAGGACCTGCAGAAAAAAAATAAGTTGAGATCCTTTCCCAGACACTCACTCCACTTGCTGTCATCAACTGACAGCTCTGCCCATAGCTACCTCCTGATTATTCCTATAAAGAGCAAAGAAAATGAGTAAAGAAAATGAAAAGTAACACGAAGTCTTGATATAATTTAAGATTTTTGAATCTTTTTTCTTCACAAAACTTTTTTTATGTGAGGTACATTAGAGAATTTTAATCCCCTTCTCTTGCCCATCCCATTATGGGCTCAATTGAACTATCCAAATGTTACATGCCCAAAGGACAAGAGAAGAAGTGGGGGGTTGGGGAAACCCGCATACCCCCACCGCCTGCACTGTCTATTCATAATTTATGAACCTTAGAAATTCATCATCAGTCCTCTGAAGCCTAACTTTGTCTTTGTTATAGACAGCAGAAGAGTGAAGCTGCAAGAACATAATTCATTAACTCATGAAAATTGCCAAGGAGATTTATCCCCATCTTCCCCTCCTCTAAAAACACAAGTGCTACATTTCAATAGAGTTAAATATAAGAGCTTCCTTTCACAACAACTGTAAAAATCACAGGATGTATAAAATCATTTTAAATAGGTAAAACAAATAAACAGGAAATCTCCCTCATCCCCACCTGGCATTACTTTAGCTGTGCCTTACATGCTGTGAGAATCCTAAGCCTGACCAAACCAGAGTTTCTGTGAGAGCTTTCTTTACACCACTTTTGAACATTGAAGTTTTACACGGAGACCATCAAGGTAAGAGGCTAAATGAAATTTCACTTTGGCGTATTTCAATAAAGTAATGTAAACCACACACAATGCCCTATGAACTGAGCTTTTGTTTTCAACTATTGTCTTTGGTTTTCTTCCTGTACATTTAGGCTTTTGGAAAGGAAACCGCACTGAGAGTATCTGCTGTGTGATAAACTGGTGTTTTTTAAAGAGGGTCACAGAAAAGGGGGTGATGGGCATTGAGGAGGGCACTTGTTGGGATGAGCACTGGATGTTGTATGGAAACCAATTTGACAATAAATTATATTAAAAAATAAAATAAAGAGGGTCCCAGAGATCTACAGCCTCATAATTCTCTGGAAGACATCTTAAAAATGCAGGCTCCTGGATCCCCCATCTACCTAAACTGACTCTTTAACTGGTGGATTCCAGATTCTGTATATTGAAAAGCCCCTCAGATGATTCTTCTGTACAAAAAGTTACGAATGAATGGAATGACTTTGTCTAAATGCTTTCATACAGGTTCTCTCGTTTAGCCATTGAAAAATACATCTCATGTCAGTTCTAGGAGCCCATTAACACCCAAGTGCTGATGTTAATAATTCGGTTTGTATGTTTATTCTCCCTTTAAGCAGAAATAACTGTGCTTCTCTTCTGTCATGGATGTGTCATGGGTGAGCCTCCAAGAAAGACAGCCCTAACTATGAGACTCTGCTTAATTCCTAAGCCTACATAAGCTTTACTTGTATCGCATGAAAAATGAGTGTAGGGTAGCCTGAGTGTTTCAGAGGATTAAGCGTTCAACTCTTGATTTAGGCTCAGGTCTTGATCTCATGGTTTGTGGGCTTGAGCCTGGCATTGGGCTCTGTGCTGACAGTGCAGAACCTGCTTGGGATTCTCTCTCTCCCTCACCCTCACTGCCCCTCCCCCACTTGTTCAAGCACTCTCTCTTTCAAAATAAATAAACTTAAAACAAAAAGAAAAATGAGTGTAATACTGACTTGCTAGGCCTGTTTTAAGTATTAGATACAATAACTTGTGTACCTGGAACATGGTTAGCATCCAAAACATTGTACGTATTATAAATTTTCTTGAAAAAAATTGGTGCCACCAAGAAATAATTGTATATGTATCCACAAATTGTGCTGAAGCACAAGACTGAAGTCTTAGAATAGGCAATTAGATATATGATTTTAAAGCAATGTTACCATTTAAAAAATACTTGCAAGGCTTCTCAAAAAAAAAAGAGAGAGCATCCAAATAGATAAAATCATGAATGAAAATGGACTTATTACAACCAACCCCTCAGAAATACAAGCTATTATCAGGGAATACTATGAAAAATTATATGCCAACAAAGTGGACAAATTAGAAGAAATGGACAAATTCCTAAATACACACTCACTACCAAAATACACACGGGAAGAGATAGAAAATCTGAAGAGACCCGTAACTATGAAGAAATTGAATCAGTTATCAAAAATCTCCCAACAAATAAGAGCCCTGGGCCCGACGGCTTCCCTGAGAAATTCTACCTGACATTTAAAACAGAATTAATACCCATTCTTCTCAAGCTATTCCAAAAAATAGAAATTGAAAGAAAACTTCCAGACTCATTCTACGAAACCACCAAAACTTTGATTCCCAAGCCAGACAGAGACCCAGCAAAAAAAAGAGAACTACGGGCCAATATCCTTGATGAATACAGATACAAAAATCCTCAACAAGATACTTGCAAATCAAATTCAACAGCACATAAAAAGAACTATCCACCATGATCAAGTGAGATTCATTCTTGGGTTATAGGGCTGGTTCAATATTCACAAATCAATCCATGTGATACATCACATTAACAAAAGAAAAGATAAAAAGCATATGATCCTGTCGATAGATGCAGAAAAAGCATCTGACAAAATACAGCATCCCTTCTTCATAAAGACCCTCGAGAAAGTCATGATAGAAGGAACTTACTTAAACATCATAAAAGCCATCTATGACAAGCCTTCAGCTAACATCATCCTCAATGGGGAAAAACTGAGAGCTTTCCCCCTCAAATCAGGACCACGACAGGGATGTCCACTCTCACCACTCTTGTTTAACATAGTGCTGGAAGTCCTAGCATCAGCCATCAGACAACAAATTGAAATCAAAGGCATGAGAATTGGCAAAGAAGAAGTCAAACTTTCACTTTTTGCAGACAACATGATACTCTACATAGAAAACCTGAAAGAGTCCACCAGAAGCCTACTAGAACTGATCCACGAATTCAGCAAAGTTGAAGGGTACAAAATCAATGTACAGAAACTGGTTGCATTTTTATATACCAATAATGAAGCAACAGAAAGAGAAATCAAGAAACTGATCCTATTCACAACTGCACATACAAAAAAACCCCATAAAATACCTAGGAATAAACCAAACCAAAGAATTAAGAGATCTGTATGAAGAAACCTATAGAAAACTTATGAAGGAAATTGAAGAAGACATAAAGAAATGGAAAAACATTCCATGCTCATGGATCAGAAGAATATTGTTAAAATGTCATTACTACCCAAAGTAATCTATGCATTCAATGCAATCCCAATCAAAATTGTACCAGCATTCTTCTCAAAGCTAGAGCAAACTATCCTAAAATTTGTATGGAACCACAAATGACCCCTAATAGCCAAAATAATAGTGAAGAAGAAAACCAAAATGGGAGGCATCACTATCCCAGACTTTAGCCTCTACTACAAAGCTGTCATCATCAGGATAGTATGGTATTGGCACAAAAACAGACACATAGGCCAATGGAATAGAATAGAGAACTCAGAATTGGACTCACAAATGTATGGCCAACTAATCTTTGACAAAGCAGGAAAGGGTATCCAATGGAATAGAGACAGCCTCTTTAACAGATGGTGCTGGGAGAACTGGACAGAAACATGCAGAAGAATGAAACTAGATCATTTTCTCACACCATACACAAAAATACACTCAAAATGGATAAAGGACCTGAATGTGAGACAGGAAACCATCAAAACCCTAGAGGAGAAAGCAGGAAACAACCTCCTTGACCTCAACCGCAACAATTTCTTACTAGACACATCCCCAAAGGCAAGGGTCTCAAGAGCAAAAATGAACTATTGGGACCTCATCAAGATAAAAAGCTTCTGCACAGCAAAGGAAACAATCCAGAAAACTAATAGNAGGGGGTGATGGACGTCAAGGAGGGCACTTGTTGGGATGAGCACTGGGTGTTACATGGAAACCAACTTGACCATAAACTATTTAAAAGAATAAAAATAAAAATAAAATAAAAAATACCTGCAAGAGCCATTGTATCTGATATCTCCATCAGAGGAATTCTCTTGGGAGATCACATTTACTTTCTAAAATACTGGCTGGCTCGCTTGCTTGAAATATTTCAAAATGCTCTTTTGAGTACATGTTAGAAGTATGCAGTGATTGTTTTGGGGTGCTTTTTAAAATCAGTATGTTAGTTTTATAATCAACATGTATGTTTTATAATCAACTTGCTATTTTTATGATTATCAATAAATAAAATTTTAAAGGGGGGAATCTGTCCTTTCAATATGTTAGTGGTGCCAATTTCTTGCACTGTGAGAATGGACTTGATCTTTAAAATAGTTACGTCTTTCACGGACAACGCTGGTTAAAAGAAGGTGATTCATTTTCTCTGGGGACCCAACATTGAAATCTAGCCAAACGGAAGTGACACTCATTTTCTTCTATGTGGTTAATAAGGGGGCAATTCCCCCAAGAATAGCATCAAGCATTATGCATCTGGGGAGGCTGAGATGCCAGCGGCAGTATCATTTGGATGTAAACACTTCATTATATTTTCCACAATCTGTCTTATTTGGTTTAATCAAGCCTAAAACATCACGTCTATTTTTCATACACTGTCTCTCCACTGGCTTTCTTGAATGAATGTACTTAGTCTGTAGAAATTACTTTTCCCACTACAAAAATTTCCTTCCAGAATAAGCAGTAGCCAGTTATAATAGTGACAGAGGGTGTGCTGTGATATACAGTTCCCTCTAAACCAATATGTACAGAGGTTTGAGGGCTCCTGAGACAGATCACCTGGTTCTAACTCTTTGCTTCGGAATACTCCTCAGCTTTGTGAACCTGGGCCAAGAATCACATACGTTTTAGAATCTAAATGTCTCCATTATAAAATGAAGACTTCGATAATACTGATCTTACAATACAGGTCATTAGGGTGACATAAATATTATGCATGTGAAGTGCTTAGCACGGTCTCTGGCACATGATAAGACTCCATCAAAGCAGTTGTTGTCTGTTTTGCTAGGGTCTCCTTGGGGGAAGCAACGGTTTCATCCAGAGTGGGAAATTACTTCATCTTTTTGAAAGGTTGACGGAGAAAGGCTGAGAGGAACGGGGCTAAGGGAGTTTTTCTATGACCATCTCAACAACCTAACTAATTTAGCTCACAATCCCCAGAGGTCCTAAGTACAGTGTTCATATTTCCCACATTCCAAAAGGAGGACTCTGGTCACAACAAGATTGCTAAGGGTGCCAGGAAGTCATCAGTGGAGGTAGGAATCAAATTCAGCATTGTTTCCAGTTGGGTTCTCCAATAGTTCACTGCCTTTCATATGCAGATGATTTGTTATGCAATAATTTAATTCAATGCTTTTCAGAAAGAATGCCACAGAAGGGCTTCTTCATGTGTGTTACTTTGGTGTTGCCCTGGTGACATTTGAAGAGCCCTCAGGCAACCATGGATATCTGAGGATTCCACAGAGCAACTCCATGTGAACAAAAAGGGTAAGTGTTACAATGCAGCTGTTCAACAGGGATTCTCAAGTTATGTATCATGAATTAGGACTTTTCTTCTAGTCTTTTTTTTTTTTCTCTCCTCCTTGCCTCTAGTCAGTGTGTTGGATAAATAAATCCAGCTTCCCAGGAGAGGCTAAGCTTATGCACTATCAAAGAATTCAACTATTTTTAAAGAACTTTTGTAAAAACCTTTTTAACTGTGAACCTAAAACCATTCGGTGTATATACTACAGTCAGAGAATTATAAGATTTCTTATAAGAACTGTAAGAAGTTATCCACACTTGTAAGTTTCTTGAAAGGAAGAATTTTATCTTATTCATTTTTGTGTCTCTACTCCCTGGTATGAGATCTTGCCTAAAGCAGGGCATCCATAAATGCTTATGAATTATTAAATACTGCCCGTGACTTCCACTTCGGAGTTCTTTTACAAGAGGATTCTTTTTAAAGTAACTATTGCCCAAAACCTCTGGAAAATTGATCAAGAAGTCAGATTAGTTTTCCTGTGAAAATTACCGACTACCAAATCTCTGTAATATACCAGATGCTTATCGGGCACTCACCATAACTTTACACTTGCAAAGCCAAGCAACTGCACCAAGACAAAGAGTGAAAAGACCCCAAGGAGAAAGGCAAGAAAGTGGGAATTCACAGGAGTTTCTGTAATTTCTGCTGATTTAACTAAAGTCATTGTTAAAAGCCATAGAAGACCTCAAGTTCTTTACAACACTCATGCAAGAAAAGAGGTTCTGATGGTTATTCTTTAAAGTTGTAATGCAAGGTAATGTTACAAAGATAAATACAAAAATAAACAGGGGCTGGTGATGCTTCCCTTGAACTCTGATGGAGAAACGAAAATGGATTCATATGACATAAAGTCCTAGAGCTAGAAAAGAAATTACAGACGATCTGACACAGCCCTGGAAGTCCTAGATAAAATCCACAGACTCATAATCTGGCCTCTGGCCACCTTTCCAGTTTTCTTCAATGATTCCCCTTCTTGACCCCAGGTCCCATCAATCAATATTTAAAAATTACTCATGGAACTTCATGCCTCTCTGTTTCTTTGCATGTGCTTGCCTTTTCCCTACCTTAGAGTGCAATTTTTCTCCTCTAAGGCCCATTTCAAGGGTTGTGTGCTCTGCAAAGCCAGGCCAAGTTCATCACTCCACCCTCTAATCTACCTCTACAGTTTGTATATGCTGCTGCTGCTTTGCATTTTTTACAAGTCCTTGAGGGTAAGACTTAGTGTCTTTTTCATCTTTTTATGTTTGGGACATAGCATAGCAGAGTATCTGGAATATGATATTCATTAAATAAATGTTTCTGAATGAATGAACGGATGTAATTAATTCCTCCCATTGTGTCAAAAAATTGAGGGCCAGATGTTATTCTCTCCTTCTGTTTATTTAATTAAGCACTGGCCTCTAATGTGACTAGTAACTAAAAATTTATTTATTTATTTATTTATTTATTTTATTTGTTTGTTTTATAATCGAGACATTAACTAAATTTGGTATTTCTGGGAGGCCTCTAAAAAGTCTTTCTGGGGTGCATGGGTTGCCAGTAGGTTAAGGGTCCAACTTCAGCTCAGGCCACGATCTCATGGTTTGTGGATTCGAGCCCCATGTCAGGCTCTGTGCGGACACCTCAGAGCCTGGAGCCTGCTTCAGATTCTGTGTCTCCTTCTCTGCCCCTCCCCCACTCACACTGTCTCCTTCTCAAAGATAAATAAACATTAAGAATTTTTTAAGTCTTTTTGCTTCCACTCTTGGCCTTTATTTTCTTGGCTTTTCAATGTTTAGATCATAAACCAGATAACTGTTCATAGCAAATTATACTCAAGATCATATCGGGACTCCTTCCCAGGCCATAAAGCTGCAGAGGACCTGGCTGTTTGTCAATCCATTTTCTGACCACTGCCCGACTCAATCACTGTACCCCAAGCCCCACTGACATCCTTGCTTTTCTTCAAACACATCCGTGCACTCCCGCTTCAGGAATGATCCACGTCCTGTTCCTTCTGCCTAGAACACTCTTTGCCCCAGATCTTTGATTGTCTCTGCTCCAATTTCTTCCTCCCTAGAGAAATCTTCTCTGACCGTCAGATCCAAAATAGCACTCCCTTTCATTCTCCAGCTCCTTCTTATTATTTGTTTTTCTTCATAATGTGTTATTTGTAACATATAGTATATATTTTTTCAATACTATTTGTCTCCCTCCACTCAAATAGAAGCTCAGTGAGGGTGTGGATTTTGTCTTTTGGTCACCACTGAATCCCCAGTAGGTGGGACAAGGTTCGACATGGTAGGGACTTAATAAATATTTGTTGACTGATTTAAGTGAATAAGAACTTGGAGTCACTATGGGAAAAAAAATCATATGATTTGGGTGTTAAAAATCATTTTTCCCCTCTAGCTCTGTAATTTAAAAAAATGGCCAAAGGGGAACATCACCTTTAAATATATGAAAAATTGTTATTTAAATTTCAATTATGCATTTTCCATTTTCCTCACTCAATATGTGGTGATAACAGTGTCTGTTTTCTTTAGCTATAAAATTTCCAATTGCACCTTGGAAGGAGGCTGGAGAACAGGTCAAGGTTATCTTGCAGGGTGTGAGGCCACCAGAGCACTTAGAAGGGAGCAATTATTCCTTTAATGTCCTTCCATCATGGAGGCAGGGAGTCAGGCTGCCTGAACAAACACTCATAAACATATATCATGGGGAAAGCTTTGCTCTTGAGGTAAGGAACCATTTTTCCCTCAAGAAGTTTTGACTCTAGACTAGTTTCAAAAATGGGCATATTGCTTGCTAATGGATGGCCAAGTATGAATTCACCTATAATCCCAAAAGTCACTTGGTTTGAGACGGAGCTGGACTCTAATCTCAAATGTATCACCAATAAGATATGTGACCTGAACAGGTTAACTGAATATCTCTGAGGTTCAGTCAACCCTTGTAAAACGAATAGCCTGGACAATGTAATCCGTAAGTCATCCATAGGCTATAACATTTCATGTGTTTCTCAGTTAAAAGGAAGAATAGGATGGAATGTTGGCTTTTATTTCCTCATAATATTAAATAGTTTGAGTAAATAAATATAATATCTTGATCAATATCAGTTAAGCTTTTTGAAGCTTGCGAGGAAGTGATTGTACAAAAGGATGAAAGGCACTCGTTTTTTTATTTCTTTAGCAACTAGGTTATTTTACTATGTAGGTTATACAGTAGGAGGTAAAAGATTTTTTTTTTTTATTTCTAGGAGAGAGAGTGAGAGACAGCGTGAGCAGGGGAGGGTCAGAGAGAGAGGGAGTCACAGACTCTGAAATAGGCTCCAGGCTCTGAGCTGGCAGTCAGCACAGAGCCCGACGCGGGGCCTGAACCCACGAACCGTGAGATCATGACCTAAGCGAAAGTCGGACGCATAACCGACTAAGCCACCCAGGCGCCCCGTAAAATATTTTTTTTTTTTTTAACATAAGACAGTTTCTCAACGATAGCACAAAAGAAATCTTCCTAGTTTCTGAAGACTGGAACATTAAGCAGAGTGAACAGAAAGGCAGGAACTTGAAGCCAGATGAGACTATGCCCTATCCTAGATGTGATGGCCCCAGCCGGGTTTCTTCATGTACTCCTTCTTTAAAATGGGAATGATAATCATGACCTTAGCATCTTGCTGTGATGTTAACATGGTAACATGGGGAAAAACACTGAATTTAGGGGCCTGACATGCAGCAGGCCCTCATAGTGCTCCCACCCTCTAGTCCCCCTGGGAGCACTTAGGTAAGAATGTGAGATGTCTGGAGGCAGGAGTGGGCATAACCAGAATGGCACTAGCAGCAAAATAATTAAGGACTTGAGCCAGTCCTTGAAAATGGCTAAGATCTAGGCAGGCAGAAGAGAGAGAAAAGTATGAGACTAGAAGACACTAGAATAGCACAAGGCATAGAACCTGAAAAAATTCATGAATTTAGAGCCATTTCCAGTCACTGGTGGGAGGACAGTGCCAGGCAGGCTGTAAACAAACAACAAAAATCACCTAGGAGGCATGTTAAAAATGTAATTACATCTCCCCCACCCACTACCACATGCATATAAACATACTCACTATACTGCTCCCCCAGGGATGATTTTGATTCAATGGATCTGGTGAGGAGTTCAGGAGCCTGTATTTTAAAAGCTTTTCTAGTGGTTCTGATGCTCATTCAGGCTTCGGAGCCATGGGTTTAGTTAACAGCAACTGACATCTTACAGAGCAGAGCTCATACTGGGCAACGGGAAAGTGACCAGAAGACTGAACACTGGAGTAGGAGCCTGGATCCAAATCCCTCTCTGGTCCTCATTGGTCATGAGACTTTGGGTAGTCACATTATTTTTTCTTATCTTCATTTGTCTCATTTAAATAATAGAGATTATAGCACCTACCCTGCCTTTCTCAAGGGACTTTTGTGAGAACCTAATAATTTTAATCCACTGTTATATTACCTTAATGGAAAGACACTTAACTGTAAGTCTTACATGAATATTCAGGATCACCATTAATCATTGTCTTTATTATCATGGGGACCCAGGGATGTCAGGATGCCACGGTCAGCTCCCATCTAATACCCCCTGTGGTAACCTTGAGGCAACACTGGGTGGGGCTCTGAAAATGGTTCCATATTGTCACTATGACAGCCATGAACAATTACTCCTTCTTCCTAAGTGCTAGACTGTGACAAAGAGGTGGCTCCTGGAGTCTTCAGGATCTCACAAACCGTACAAGTCACATGAACCATGCCAGTCTCCCAAATCTACATAGCTACAAGTAGTAGTTATGTGTCTTGAACAATTTACTTGACCTCTCCACATCTCAGTTTCCTCAGGCATAAGCTGGAGATAATAGGAGTGCCCAGGGCTGCAGTGTACGACCATGTGGGCTGTGCCTTACACGGAGCAAGCAGCCAAGGGGGCCACGCAGGATGAAATTCAGGCCAGGGTACACTCACTTAGCTGCATGCCCTTGCGGCTGCATTTTCTCAGAAGAGGCACCACTTTCTAATTCATGAGCCCAGAGAAGAAGCCTTTTCCTAAATCACAGTAAGCTGCTGTGTGTACTAACAGTGACTCTGGTAGTACCTTCTCTGAAGCCTGGGCATCAAACGAGAAAATGTGTGAAGCCTTTAGCATAATGCCTGGCATACAGTGGGGTCCAATGCAGGTTTGCTGTTAATATTATAATGACCATCGATTCATTCACTCAATAGACACTCACTGCGCACGTTCTGTATCCCAGCTACTGTGCTAGGACATCTGGACTATCCACAGTGAATGAGGCACCATCTTTTCCCGGGAGGAGGTTGGGGCTAAGGCAGACACTTGAGTATATCATTGTATTTGAGTACTGATACAGGAGACCTTGTCCAAAGTGAGAGTTATAGTTTCATTTTCTCAATTCTGGCAACTGTGCTATTAAGTATTAATTTACTCTTACAGATTTTTTTTTAATCTGGAAAGTCAAACTTGTTCAGGTTCTTGGATAAGGCTGTTTACATCTCTCACACTTCTCATATGTATGTAGCTGAACATACAGAAGGAGCTTACCAATCACCTGATTCTCCTTGTGGAATAGCACCTGGGCCCACCTCAGTGCCACAGTCCTGCTGTCACATAGGTTCCCTTCCTTCCAACGTGGCCTGCAATCCAGTGACAGGGGATCTATTTATTTACTACTTGGAACTATGCAAGCACATTCTTGCTTGAAGTAGCTTAAGAGCAAAGGAAAATGTACTCTTTTTTTTTAGTTGATTATTAAATACTTTGTATTAAGTAATAAACTTGATTTCAAACAAAAAAAAATGTCTTTTTAAAAACATCATTAAATGGGGAGTTCTATGTATAGTTTCCATTAGCAAAGAGGGATTTAACCTATGCACCTTTTATGAGACTAGACTCTAGTCAGTGTTCTTCACAGACACAGATGGACATAATGACAAAACAAAATGTTGGCAGATATTGGCTGAAAATCCCTGGTGATAAATGATGGGCTTTATTACTACCTCTCCTAATTTCCTTTTCTGAGTAAGTAGCCCTGGATGAACCTACACAGGAAATAGCCTTAATGGTTTTAATAGCAGTCATTTAATGAATTAATCTATTATGGGTATTGCAAATAAATTTTTAATTAAGAAAAAGCTTAATTAAGCAGTTTTCAAAACAAGACTTGGATCTGAAAATCTAGATTACCAAGAGTTGTATAATTTGTTCCAATTTCCTATTATATCTAAACACTGCAATACCTTTAAAAAGCTAATTAAAATATTTGCTTCAATATATGTAATAGCTAAAATATAATCACTATAGTTGTGTAAACACTAGGGGTAATGTCATTGCCTTACTTCATAATGATGCTGTCAGAACCAACAAACAATAAAATAAAACAAACTTTCTCCCTTGGGAGATCGCCTTTCCCAAGAGCAAGAAGCACAGAGCACATGGATTATAGATTGTAGGTGCTTAAGGAAAGGTTTCCAAGGTCCCTTCCAAATCTAATATCCTATGTTTTTATGCATCCTTTTTATCTTGCTTAATAAATAACAGCAAGTCACCAATGAAGGTGAACTCACAAATCAAGGCATGATTCTACAAGAGCCTGGCTTTCTCTGAATGCAGGACCAGCTACATCACTTGGCAGGCACAGTACAAAACAAAAACGGGGCCCCTCCATTCAACAATTATTAATAATTTCAAAACTGCAATAGAAGAGCATTAAAGCAAGGATGGAGCTCTTCTGAACAGGGAACCTGCATTGAGTGGGGTGCAGGGGCTGTTGACAGGTGGTCGCAGACCCAGAACTCCCAGCTTGCCCCCTAGCTCATTCCGTCTCCAGCTCTGGCAGAGGTAGCTCCAATTACAGAAAATACCAGCTATAAGTTGCTGCTGCTGATGGAGGCTAGGTAACCAAACTAGCATGGAGAATGGCACAGACAGGCATGCGAGGGTATGCTTCTGGACTTCTGTTCCCTCACTTCTTTTTTTTTTTTTTTTTTTAAATGTTTTTTATTTATTTCTAGGAGAGAGAGAGAGAGACAGCGTGAGCAGGGGAGGGTCAGAGAGAGAGGGAGTCACAGGTTGAAACAGGCTCCAGGCTCTGAGCTGGCAGTCAGCACAGAGCCCGACGCGGGGCTCGAACCCACGAACCGCGAGATCATGACCTAAGCGAAAGTCGGACGCTTAACCGACTAAGCCACCCAGGTGCCCCTGTTCCCTCACTTCTCAGAACATCCTATCAAATCTACACAGAAAGGGAGCTAGAAGACTTGGGGCATTAAGTTTGCTTCAGACCCATGGTCTAGTTTTACAGACTCATTGATCTTTAAAGCTAAATGAGTCCTTAGAGATTATCTAGTCTAACTTCTCTCATTTTAATTAGGTCTCCATCAAATTCCATTTAGGCCAAGGGCACAGGAATGAATTCATGTTTGCAGAGCTTTAAAGCTGATGGTGATTTTGATGAACAAACCATAACTGATGATCTTTCAGAAAGACAAACGTTAGTATAATGAATGATTCATGCTAGAACACCAATGACTTACACAAGATGCTGCCAACCATGCTAACAACACATGTAGTATTTGATTTTAAAAAAAAATCTCAGTCAGAGCAAAGAGAGTGAGATTAATGTCTCAGCTCCTGGAAATCCCTGAACATAGGATCTAGAATGGGTTCATAAGGTACTGGCGGGAGGCACCTGGGTGGTTCAGTTGGTTAACCATCCGACTTTTGATCTCAGCTCAGGTTATGATTTCATGGGATCGAGCCCTATGTTGGACTCTGCACTGATAGTGTGGAGCTGGCTTGGGATTCTCTCTCTCCTTCTCTTTCTGCCCCTCCCTGACTCGTGCTCATGCACTCTCTCTCTCTAAAAATAAATAAATAAACCTAAAAAGAGAGAGACATGGCTGATGAATGAAGGTGGTGAGTGGTTTAGGGCTAGAGGTAAAAGCATCTCCTTTACCAGGAAATACATGTCTGCTGCTCTATTCCCCACTTGCATGCACACACACAGTTGACCCTTCAATAACACAGGTTTGAACTGTGCAGGTGCACTTGTGTGTGAACTTTTTCCCCCCAAAATATAGTTCAGTATTGTAAATGTATTTTCACTTCCTTATGATACTCTTTTCTTTAATGTTTATTTATTTTAGAGAGAGAGACAGAGTGAGCATGAGTGGGAGGTTGGCAGAGAGAGAGAGGGAGACACAGAATCTGAAGCAGGATCCAGGCTCTGAGCTGTTTGTACAGAGCCTGACATGGGGCCCAAACCTACAGACCGTGAGATCATGACCTGAGCCAAAGCTGGATGCTCAACCGACTGAGTCACCCATGCACCCCGACTTCCTTATGATATTCTTAATAACATTTTTCTTTCTCTAGCTTACTTTTTTTATAAGAACACAGTATATGTCATATATATATATGTATTATACAAAATATGTGTTACTTGACTATTTATGTTATTAGTCTGGTCAACAGTAGGCTATTAGTAGGTAAGTTTTGGGGGCAGTCAAAAGTTATACCTAGATGTTTGACTCTGCAGGGGTTAGTGGGAGGGTCTGTGTGTATATATCTATATAAACTCTCATACAGTATTTATTAGGGGCCAGACACTATGCTAAATACTTTGGAAATATTTAACTCATTTAATCTTCATAACAACCCTATGAGGTAAGTACTATCTATGCTTATCCTCCTTTTTAAAGATGAGGACACTAAAGAACATTGAGATTACTATCTTTGCCAAGGACTGGCTGCTTAAATGGTGGAGGCAGGATTCAAACCCATGTAGCTCCAGTAGATGCTCTTAACCACTAGATCGCAGAGCCATACCAGTAATCTTCCATCATGCCCAAACACCTCTAATGCTGCCCTCCACTACATGAGGCACTAAAAGTAAAATGACATGCACTTATGGCACTGGGTGCTCTATGCCCCTGGCACTGTAGCCGTAGCTGTGGCAAATATGTATATCAACATTATGACTGAGGTGATGCTAATTTCACAGATGTTAATCACCATTACACAGCTGTAATTTTATTCATATGATATCTCAAATAGCTTCAATCCCTTTTCCACCACTACAGGGCTACTCTAAATGGTTAAGAGTGCTCTTTTTCACTTGTCATTATTGCTTTGATTTAGATTTAAGAACAAAAAAATCAAACATACAGCACAAAGCTTCTCTTCCTTTTTAACAGAAAATATAAAACAGCCTATATTGAAATATATGAAAGTTATTTTTTTAACTTACTTTAATTCTAACAATTGCTTGTCTTTTATGTCTATTGCTTAAGAAGTATTTTCTTGGAGTGAAAATAAAGATGTAATTTATTTCCAAGATCATAGGGATACCTCCTCATGGCTGGGACAGGTGCAGTCTATCACTGTTTTTGAAGAGTTCTGGTATGAATGCAACTCACTGTCAGGTGAAGGAGGGAAGCATTACTTTGACTTCCTTGCGATGTCACTGTGACCATACATAAGTTCATTAGTACATTAGTATAATTTACACTGTTACATATATTCAAATATTCATACTATATTCTAGTCATATTTAGGACTATATTCTAGTCATAAATATTAAATTTCAATGGAACCGCGAGATCATGACCTAAGCTGAAGTCAGACGCTTAACTGACTGAGCCACCCATACTTTCAAATATCTTTCAAGGAACCTGGGTATATTCCTACTTTATCCAGTGGGAGAGAATAAGAAGCATCTGATAAGACTTTCCAACTTAATGTCATTGCAAATAAATGTATTGATTTTCATGGGGTTTCACGAATACCTCTCATATTCATTTGATTCATTTGATTTCCTATACAGGAAAGAAAAAGAAAAGTATTCACCAAACACAGTATGCCATGTTGAAATATAGATACAATATGCGGCATGACACAATAAAACAGAACCATAAGATTCTGAAAATTTTATTTTGGATAAAAATGTTACCAAGGAAATAGTCTGCCTGAGAATATAAAACAGTTTGACACAGCAGATTTGCAAATACAATATTGTGTAGTCATGGCACATTCTATACTGTCCTTTTGCAATTTCTGGAAGCTTGCTCTATTTCTGGTTAAATAGATGAGTTAAGTGATTTGAGCAGCATAGTAAAATTCGTGTGCGTTGCCAGGATAAAACCACAGTACTAAATTAATATCCTGCACTACAGCCCCAACATGCTTTGACAAGGATGCTATTTCATGGCTCAATAAATACTTATTGACTAACTACTAACATGACAAAAATGTTTGTCCTTCAACTTGACTCTTTTAGGACTAAACATTCAAGGATTCTGAAAAAAGCCCAGGAATGTTGTAACACTTTTCAAACCACTTTTGTTTTCATTTTGCAATATCACTAAACTTGCAAAAGGGCAGAATAGAAATATACTCTTGGATAATCTCCCAGTAAACTACAAGGCCTTTTAGCAAATTTTTCTTTATAAGTTGTTTTGTTGAACAGAAGATTTAAAAAACACAATGAAAGGAGTATATATTATTTTCATTAGACGTGTGCTCCATGTCTAATGTTGTTGACTCACAAAGATTGTACCAAATGGTCTTCTCAAGGAATTCTAGCAAAGTATTGGGGCTTGTGTCTCTGGATACAGAGCAACTACCAGCAATTAATGAACATGATCATTTCCTTGCTCCAATTCTTGGAGGAAATTGTGTTACTTCCCAGGGATAGCCAGCATGCTGCAGATAGCATAGGCCAACTTTAAGTTACTCTTCTTATAAATGCAAAACTTTAAGATATTACTTATTTTTCTCAGAGAAATTCCCTTCAGTCAACTTTATTATGGACAAACCATAGATGATAAAGGTCAGTAAATGGATGCAATACTGGAAACTTCAATATATAGAACTTTTCTTACAAGCTAAGCTTTGATTAGACTATTCCTGGCTATCATGACGCTGAAGAAGTAAGTCATCTTTCCAATATAAAGCTCTTACTTCATTATATGTGGGAACGACAAGTTATAATAACCATAGAGGTATTCCTGCTAAGATCATTTTTATTTAGCCATATTTTTATTTCTTTAAGTATGAGGGCAAACTTGAGCAGTCTCTCCTTCAAATGTTATTTGAGGTTTTTAATTTTTACTTTGTGGTCTCATTTCTAAATTTAAAAAAGTTATATTTTTTAGTAAGACATATTTTTATGATTATTTTTCATTCATCAACAGTTCCGGGACCAAATAAATCTGTCACAAAAGATTATTCAATATAGCACTATTATTCTTCTGCTATAAGAATGCTAAATTTAGGCAGTGTTGCTTTTTCTAATTCCCCAGAAATTTAGCATATGTATAGAGAGAGTTCACATCCAAATAGTGTGCTCTAAATAAAGGATGCCCTAGGATTCTGTCCTTGGCCCTTCCTCTTATTTATACATTTTTCTTAATTAACCCCATCTAATCCTAAGGTTTTATTCTATACAAGTTATATGCCAGTCACTTCTGGATTTATATTTCTGGCTTTGACTTTCCTTCCAAACCTGTACTTTCACAGCCAACCTTTTGACTTTCACTCTTGGATGTCTAAGAGGCATTTTTGGTCTAAGTTGGCTCAAGGAGAACTCCTCAGTCCTCATCTGTCCTATGCCAAAAACAAAAGCAAAAACAAAAAACCAAAGAACAAAAACAAAACTTCCTTTTGCAGCTGCAACACGCATATCTGCTACTTGCCCCGTCTCAGCCCGCGACACTAGCACCCAGAAGTTCTTGATCCTTCCCCCTCACCTCCAGCAACTCACCTCAGCATTGCTGCCTCTCCTTTCAACACATATTCCAAATCTGTCCCTTTGTCTCCGTCTCCATCACTATTACCCTGGTCCCTGTCACTGTTTCTCTCTCACCCAGACCACTCTGGTGGCCCCATCACTCCTCCACATGAAATCCTTTGCTTCTTATCATAGGTAGAACCCAATCCAAGTTTCTTGCCCTGGCAACAAGGCTCAAACCTTTTTTCCCCCCGTAAAATGACAAGCTCATTCCAACCTTACTTAAGCAAAACTTTGCTTAGGGGCCTAGAATATGACCTTCTGCTAAACATAGACTTTTGCAAATTATAAGATGGTAGTTAATATAAGTCAGTGGTTCTTAGGCCAAGCTACCCACTGGAACCATCTGGGGAGCTTGAATAAAATGCTGACTCTCAGGCCCTCTCTAAACTGAATCAGAATCTCTAAGAGGCAGACAGGACACTGATATTCATGATTCATTTCTGATGATTTTATGTGCAGCTAAAGCTGAGAACCCTGATATAAGGAATATACTTTCCTTCTCTGATTTTAATTGCATACTTACTTAGTTTTTTTTTTTTTTTTGGTCATTGTTAATCTAAATCACATCTAAATGTATTCTTTCAGGAGATGTTTAAAAAAAAACACGTGACAGAGTGGGATGGCCTGTACCTTACAGGAAAGTGACAATAAAAAGGAAGAACTCTGGTATAAAACACATGAAAAGGATCAACTAGTATCATCCTGTGCTTTTTGATATCACAGAACACATTTAGATTTTAATAAGGAACGTTTCTATGGCCTATGCTCTATTCTTGATCCCACGCTGCATTAAAGTCCCAATCTCATGTTTACATCACATCACAGGATGCTACTGTTGACTCTGAGAATGAATGAACCTGTTTTAACATGACAAGAACTCACTGAAATTTGGTGGAATTAGCATTTCTAATCGAAACTCAAACTTTTCAGTGTTTTAAGTTAGTTTATTCTTGGCAGCAATAGAACTTCCTGTGTCTAAGAGAAATGATTTAAAATGAGACTATAAAAGAGATCAAAAGACTTGGACATCAATTAGTTCACAAGCCACCTAAACACTGTTATGTGAGTATAAAGGAATCAAACATATGGATTACATTTCCATTAAAATAGAGTGGGGTTTTAAAATAAAGGAGCAGAAAGCTTTGGAAAACTCATTTGGATTTTCTCAGACCTTACCATTTGAAAAGTAGTTCAAGCTGCTTACAAACACCAAAAGCTGAAGGGTATGCTGCTGCCTAGAGAATTTAAGTTAAAAATTGTCACCAGTGGTGGCTGATTAGAGATTTGCGGAACCAAAAGAACCTGTCACTCACCTACCTTGAAGAAACCTACATTTAGGCTTTATGACAGCATCTCATTCTTGCAGCCCTTAGCTTCTTATAGTGATGGTAGTGGGCAAGGCCCATCACATAGGGACCCCTGACAAGCTAGAGGCATAGCTGTTTGTTTCAAATCTCTATGAGCCCTTACACTTACTTACACTCAGCAGCCCAACAGGATGACTAGGGGACACTGTTTTAGGTGGATAGGATTATCTTTGTCACACCAGGAGTAAAAAAAAAAAAGAGCAATTTTTCCAGTTAATTTACTATTCTTTTTTTAAACTAACTACAAGTGACAGACTTGGAGAAAGGATATGAGGTCCATGTGTCTCCATAAAGCCTATGGAGGAGGCAGGTTGATGTAAGGGAAAATGGGCACAAGTGGCCTTTGACTTTTGACAACATGCCTTAGAATACTGCTTTGAAGGGGCAACTGGGTGGCTTAGTCCACTGAGTGTCAGACTTCAGCTCAGGTCACGATCTCACGGGTTCATGAGTTCAAGCCCCATGACAGGATCTGTGTTGACAGCTCAGATCCTGGAGCCTGCTTCAGATTTTGTGTCTCCCTCTCTCTCTGCCCCTCCCCTGCTTGTGCTCTGTCTCTGTCTCTCAAAAAATAAAATAAAATGTTTTTTTTTGGTTTTTTTTATTTTTAAAATTTTTTTTTAATGTTTTATTTATTTCTAGGAGAGAGAGAGAGACAGCGTGAGCAGGGGAGGGTCAGAGAGAGGGGGAGTCACAGACTCTGAAACAGGCTCCAGGCTCCGAGCTGGCAGTCAGCACAGAGCCCAACGCGGGGCTCGAACCCACGAACCGCGAGATCATGACCTAAGCGAAAGTCGGACGCTTAACCGACTAAGCCACCCAGGTGCCCCAAAATGTTTTTTTTTTTTTTTAAAAAAAGAAAAGATTACTGCTTTGAACACCACCTTTGGCATCTTGGGAATAAATGACAATTACTACCATTATTGGAATAATCAATATTGAGATAACAAGTAGGAAAAACTCTTTTTTTTAATGTTTTATTTTTGAGAGAGAGAGAGAGAGAGACAGACTCTGAGCAGGGGAGGATCAGAGAGAGAGGAAGACACAGAATCCGAAGACAGGCTCCAGGTTCTGAGCTAGCTGTCAGCACAGAGCCCTACGCGGGGCTCAAACCCACAAACCATGAGATCATGACCTGAACCAAAGCCCGACACCCAACCGACTGAGCCACCCAGGTGCCTCAACAAGTAAGAAAAACTCCTGCTGACCCCTTAGGGCATTACAGTCTTGGGAAATTAAGAAGTATGAACTGGCAAAAATGCCATAGTCTGATGAAAATTTGGCAGCTACTACAGATTTGGAAGGCCCAAGAAAGCTCCCAGTATCAATCTTTCTTCAACAATAACTTACCCCTTTTTAAATTTTGTAATAAAATGAACATATGTGAACATCCTTCACATCTTACCTTCCATTGGTTTCATTATCTGCATTGTTATGGTATATGTTAAGAAATACTTTTTTTCAATCATGTATAATCCCTTCCTTCTTAAATAGGACCTCGCAACACAGAAATCCACAGGCTTCAGTATCATTAAACATTTCTACTCGTCTTTCTGCCTCATTGACAAGACAGCATCTCACGAGGAGAAGTAGGAGTGAGTTAGAATAAGAATTTCCTTCTTTTAGGTGTAAAAAAGTAAAAGGGAGAATCAAACACCTTTGGGATTGCTCTAAACAATAAACACAAGTTTGTTATAAACCACTCTGAACACTGTTCTATTGACTAAAGGTAATAAGAAGAAAATTTTAGGGAATTTAAAGAAATCTCAGCACACAAATTTTATCTAATAGAAAAAAACTGAAGGAAAAAAAGCCAGTCAGTATCACGTCTGGGCAGAGTAGATAGTTTCTGGGGGTACATTCATAGAGTTGGTTATTCTGATACTGTGAACAGAACCATAGAAAGAACACTTTTACAAATGAAGAACGCTTTCCCCTAGAATTGATGCCAACATTAATAACTTAAGTATTTCAGTGTCTCGTGGCCAAAGTTCCATATTTTAGCTACCTTAGCAAGAAAACCCAAGAAAATCAATTTGCATCTAAAAGCTCCTTCATGGAGTTGGCTTGGTTTTGTGGCAATCATCCCAGCTTGCTTAGAGAAGCAGAAGTTGAAGTCTGCTTCACAGAGGATTGTTTGGTGCTAGTTGAATAACCCGCTGGCATCCACTGTTAGCAGAGTGGTAAGCAGATTATGGGTAAGCAGATATTAATATTCTGATTAAACATTTTAAAACCTCATACCGCTATTTAAAAAAATAATTGCACTACTCTGGGAGAACTCTTACACCTACCATTCTGAAGCTACTTCTAGCCTTAATTTCTATATACTCATGATCTTAAAACCTCTCTCTATGGTTTACTTCCCTGAATCAAAACCTTTTCTCTCCACCACCCTACTGAGCTGCGATGTCCAAAATTCATGTGAATAAATGACTTTCGTGGGCAACCTTAATGGTTTTAAGTCTTTACATTACACTCTCCTCCTTCCCAGATCTCTTTTTGAAAAAGACAGGGCTGCAGTCATCTTTGGCCTCAGCTTCTATAAAAACCCAGCACAGCCTTGGCAGTCCTCCTGGAAAGACTTCTTATTTCCTGAAGATCCATTGATTTAACAAATTTAACAAACTTAAATAACAGAAGCTATGAAGGAGACATTTGCAGTTAGCACTCTGAAGTTAGGAAGCAACAAATGTTTACTAGACCACAAAAATTTCTCTTAACACCAATCCATCACTTAGATTGTACAATTCAGCAGGGTAACAGGGAAAGTTACTAATTGTTATTAACTGAGGTCTGCAATGCACATACAAGTCTTTAAAAACCAACAGTCAAAACTACCGGTTGTCACAACTTGTTTCTGGGTCCAGATGGAAAAGTCTGTTTATTTCTTGGGTGCTTACTAAACGCGGCCACTGTGTTGGAGAGGAAATAGGAGATGAACATTTTATGCTGACAACATTGAGTGTCGAAATCATCTATAATCCCTACTTCTAATTTGACCAGTTAGGTTGATAAGGACAACCCAGTGAAGGAGATACGGCCTCTGGGCCCCTACTCCAGAATGCTGTCAGGCTGCATGGGTGCTGGGGGAGAGCATCTAGCAAACTACTTCAGGTGTACTTTAAGGAAAAGGGGAGGAGCCCAGAGGAGGTTAAAATCTCCCACCTCACCCTTGGTATTCCTTCCCACTGTCCAGACTTCGTACCTTCTCCTTCTCTAGAACTCTCTTCCATCCTTGTGGTTGGTCACGGACCAACTCAGGAGATCCTGTTGGAGAAACAGGAGGCAACAAGGTCCAGATACTGGACGAGTGGTCAGCTCAGGGACCCTTCCAACCACTCTTCCCTCAATCCCTGAAACCCCTTCAAGCAGCCAGTCCTTAGGAAAAGGGATCCTAAATCCTTCACTGCTCTGGAACTGTGTGGAGGGCGGCTTTCCCTTATTGGGGCAGGTATGACGCGGTGACTAACCTGACCTGCAGCTCTGAATGAGGGCTCTGAGAAGGGTCAGACCACTCACTGCATCCGTGGCCCTACAAGGAGATGGTTCCACGGAACAAGCACAGAAGTAAGATCACAGCGTGGGGAGGCTGGGGGAGGTGCTAAGGAGGGGGCTGGCGTTCTGACCTAAGCAAGGATTCTTAAGGACCCCCTAGCTCAGAATAATCACCTCTTCTCTCCCTCTAATTCGTGGTCAATAGCACCCAAACTGGAGGCCCCTCTTTTGTAATCCCAAAGTGAGGACAGCCTGATCCACAGCAAGACCGGGATTGTGAGTGGCTATCCACTTGCACCAACAGCTGTCCACCTGTCTTTCCCCAAATCTTCCCTCTCTACCCCCCACTCCCCAAACGTCTGGTCTCTCAGAACTTTGGATATTCTCCCTTGCTTTGCCTTCGCTCGCTCCACCCCTAACACGCAGTGGAGGTGTCCCGCGTGAAACGGGCGAATTTGGGAGAGAGGCAGCCGTCGGGGAGGGCCCCTGGGCTAGGCGCTCATTCATTCACCGGGTGGATGGCTGCCGAGCAGGGGCCAGCCGGGCCAAGCGGCCGCCAGAGGGAAGGAAGAGTCGCCAGGTAAGCCCGACGCCCGCTCTCGGCCCCGCGTGTAGCTCCCCGCCAGGCTGTCAGCGCGCGCGGGACAGACCCCACTCCGACCCGGGCGCGCTGGGAGCGCGGGCGCCCGGGCCGGGCCGGGAGGGGTGCTGGCTGCCC